>NC_036450.1:1085094-1402727 GCF_002775205.1 Xiphophorus maculatus
CTGTTTGAAGAAGAAAGCAGCTCCAGAGGTTTCATCTTCAAATAGCTTCTCTGATCCTGAACCGCAGAGAATATTCACAGCAACGATAATAAATAGTTCAATCTGTGGCAGCTGGCAGCTTCTGCTCATTATTATTACTCATTATGTCGGGCCGACACCAGAACCAGAACCAGAACCTGCAGACTTTAGCTCTGCTGCATTATCATCACAGAGACACAACAAAGGAGAAACTTTATCATTTTTATTTAAAAAATAAAACAACAACTCACAAATATAAAGAGAAACATGTTGAACCGTCACAGAACCTGATCAGGTTCTGATCAGGTTCTGATCAGGTTCTGATCAGAACCTGATCAGGTTCTGATCAGGTTCTGATCAGGTTCTGATCAGAACCCATCTGATTAATCCTGATGTGTGAAATGATTAATTTTGAAAAATCAAAACATTTTCAGTTTGATGAGATTGTTTGACATTTTCAGCTTTAAATTTATAAATTTTTCTCTTTCAGAAAGTGAAACCAGCAGATCTACAGATCTAGCACTATAGATCTACAGATCTAGTGCTAGATCTGTAGATCTATGGATCTATAGATATAAATATCCAGAACCTGCTAAAGTTTCAAACTTTCCCTCATCTCATCTCATCAGGATTTTCATGTGTTTTAACAAAATTTAATGTGGCAGAAAAACACAAAGTGGAGCAAAACTGAACCAAGAAAATCATTTTTATTTCTCATAAATACGAGTTAAAATTCTGACTCTGATGCCCTCAAATAAAATCCGATCAGACTCAAATGATCCTAGTTGTTGAAGTAAATGTTTTTCTTTTTTAAATTTAGGTAACTTATCAAATTCAGATGAAAACTGATGACTGGATGTTTTTGGTTTCATTCACTAGAAAATTAAACTAAAAACAAAACAATGAGGAAAACTTTGCTTTACATTTTAGAGATTTAATTTGTTTGTATATTTTCTGAAAGGCCGTGCTAACCTGCATCAACCATCTGGACCTGAATTCTGGTTCAAAGTCCAAGCAGTATCACTCCAAGGACCACAGATGGCCCCCGGGCCACACATTGGACCCCCTAAGAAACCAACAGTAAGGATGTTTCCCACCTGAAGGTCAGTCGACTGTTAAAAACTCCATCATGTGGTTCTGACCCAAACCAACCTGTTCCCCTCCTGGCCTGTGGGGGCGCTGCACCAAGAACCACTGAAGGAAACGACACAAAAACCTCTGAAGACACTGAGAGCAACTTCCTTCTTCACCAGATGGAAACAAGATGGAGGCGTCAGATTTTTCTCTTTAGTCTTTGGCTAAAGGCCAGGAGCCATTTCTGCTGCTAGCGCTGGGCTAGCACGTTAGCTTTGGTTGTATTTACCCAGAATGCCCTGCGCTGTAGTCCACTTCCTGTAGGCATTGGAACCGCACCAGAGTTCACTTCAGCCGAACCGAGACCAGATTTCAGCTTTTTGGTTGATTAACATTCACACCTGGAACTGGACTTTCTAGGCAAACGGACTGGAGTTGGATTGAAGTGACTGAACAGGAACCTGAATAGAACCAGCGATGTTCAGTTCATTTGCCTAGTCAAAGTCTGGACCAGTTGGTGAGGTGTGAATGCTTATCGACCTCTGACCTCTGGTCCTCGGTCTGGCAAGCAGAGCGGAGACCGCTCCAAAAGCAGGAAGTGGACTACAGCGCAGGGCATTCTGGGTAAATTCAGCCAAAGCTAACGTGTTAGCCTGGTGTGAATTTTGTTTCCATCTGGTGAAGCAGGAAGTTGCTCTCAGTGTCTTCAGAGGTTTTTGTGTGGTTTCCTTCAGTGGTTCTTGGTGCAGCGCCCCCACAGGCCAGGAGGGGAACAGGTTGGTTTGGGTCAGAACCACAGCAGCTGGAGGTGGAGCAGATGTTCTGGTTCCAGTAGAACCGGGTCGACCGGACCTTCAGGAGGGAAACATCCTCAGTCTGACTGGTGTTTTTTGACCAGTTCATGTTTTCCTGTTACAGTTTAAAGCACATAAAGTCACCAGAACTGGTTTAGCACCAGTATGTTTTACTGGTCAGCGTCCTGCACTGATCAGACACTTTAAATATAAAAACAAATGGCATATAGAAAAATAAAATGTCTCTCCTTTAGGACTGAAGAGTAACAATAAACTTCCTGTGAAAGATGGAAGAACATCTAGCCTAGATCTGAGTGAAGGAGTGAGAACTGTTCTAGGTCTGTAGCTCTACCATCTGCCATGACTGAGGTCTGACCTGAAATAACACCTTTAATAATCAAACTTAGCGACCATTTGATCGACACTGGCTGTCAGTGGATGTGGCTCCTCGCACCAGGACAACTGGACCGGATCAGAACCGGACCCGGCTGCAGCTGGGAGGGTCTGGTTCCTGTTTTACCCGAGGTGAGGAGTTTAATGAAACGACAATAACGCAGCAGATTGTTCTCAGTTTACGAATTAGTTTACGTATTTATGCAGATTCGGAGCAGCCGAAGAAATCCGTCCCGATTCTGCGCGGGTATCCGTCCAGCACCTTCAGCGCCACCGGGTCCAACTTCCAGTAGTACAGCCCGCTCAGGAAGTTGGGGTAACCTGAGGGAGAAAGAGGTCCGATGGATGAAACCCTCAGAACCAAAGTCTCACCAGAACCGGGGCCAGAGTCTCACCATAGCTGTCCAGAAAGGCGGCGTCGACGTGTGCAGGAAGTCCCGCCCACTCGTGCGTGCTGCGCGGATGGAGGTCACCGACGCGGTTCTCCTGGATGCTGAAGGACCAGTAAAACGAAGACTTGAAGAGGTAGACCTTCTCCGAGCCGCCGTCCTCCCACCGCAGAGCCGCCTGGATGTCGGTGACAGGAAGGCCGAGCCGCTGCAGGGAGTCTGGGCCAGAAATCCTCCGCCCAGCGTCAAACACCCAGTAGCTGTCGCCTGCAGCAGAAACACAAACCCTTCAGGTCTGGATCCAACTGGACCAGCAGTTAATTGACCTCAAGAACTTCTTCAGTATGAAACTTTATGCAGAAGGAGAGAAGACTCTTCTAGCAGCTTCATGGAGACGTGAACAGAAGTGTTGACTTTTCTTCTGCACCTTGGAAGAACCAGATGTTCCCAGACTTGTCTTCATATGCTGCGTCGATGTAGTCAGGAATACCGCTCCAGTGGCGCGAAGACAAGGCCGGGTAGCCGCCTTGCAGACGCCTGTCACGGATTCGCCAAACATATCGAGACCTGAAGAAGAAGAGCTCTCCCCTGATCATGGACACGGCATCAAAGCTTGTCCTGCAGGCGTCCGGCTGGGGAAAACAGACTCCAGTTACTCTCTGGCCTAAAAATGTTCAACAGAGCAGCAGCGATAGAAAGGCTTGATCCAGTCCAGAACAGGAAACTGTTCTGGACTGGATCAAGCCTTTCTATCGCCTTTCAAGCCTTTCTAACTTTCTGATCCAAAGTTCTTCTTGAAGGTCTTTCTATGACCTTTTTACTTTGTTTTTTATTTTAAAGACTTGATGACTGGATCAGGACCGCAGCTCTGAAGGTCCAAACAGGATCAGGATCTCACCAGTTCAGGTTCGATCTCATTGGTCTCGGTTATGTCAGGCGGCGTGTACGGCGGCGGTCCGTATAGATACTGGATGCCCCTCTTATCGTCCTCACTGAGCTTCAGAGGGTAGGAGTCGCTGTAGAAGGGACACATGACTGCATCGGGCTCCAGAGAGTGCTGCAGGCCCAGAACATGGCCGAACTCATGGGCTGCCACCTGCAGGAGGTCGGTACCTTCACAAAGACGAAGATCATCCAGGGATCAGACCAGCTTCTCACACACAAACGTGAACAGTCCCAGACATCTTACCGACGCCGTTGCCGACCGTCCAGTGTTCGTCGTAGTCAAAGTGGACCTCTCCCTCTTTAAGCGTGCGAGGGAAAAAAGCGTGGGCCAGAATTCCTCCAGGACCGTCGAACGGGAGATCGTCACCATGCCAGTACCTACAAAACGACAACTGATCTCATCTTCTGACCAATATAAACCAGTTCAAGCCGTTTCTGTTTCTGCAGTGATTCAGAAAACCATTGGCTGTAGAAATAATGGTCACCATGCAGCAACAAGCTACAAAAATCCTCAGATGAGTTCAGAAAAGGTTTTCATGGTTGTGGTTCTGATTTTACCCAATCGCTGGACTCAGCATCCTGGATCATAACGGTTTCTGTTCGCCGGTTGAAATTTTACGAGAGAAATCGATCTGGACCGGGACTCAAACCCAAATGCCAGAATCACCTCAGAGCCAGTAAACCTCCGTGGTCTAAAAGGTTTTGTAACTAAATCTGGGAAGTTGCATCAGATTGTCTGTAACCTCTCTGAACTCTGCAGGTCGAAGCAAAGATGGTCTGGCAGAGAAACGGAGTTCTGCTGCAGCACAGACGCCATCGATGCGTCAGACTCTGAACATCCAGTTAGAGGATTGGTTATATAACTCTGAACGTCCTTTATATTCCCTCAAACACATTGACTGCAGACCACAAAGCCGGGTACGACTTTTAAATATTGTTCAGGTCTGATTCACTTGTTTACATTAGTTTTATTCATCTGCAGTCACTAATAATTGCTCCAGAACTCGTTTTCAAACTAAAACCAGAACATCTGCTCTGGGCTCTTGGGTTTCTTACCTGTTGAAGTCAATGATGATGTCCGCTCTCTCGCCGATGACCTCTCTGAACGTCAGAGGAGTGACCGCGCCCCAAACCCCAAAGGCCTCCTCCAGGATGCGCCGAACTTTGTCTTCACTCATCTGCCAGGGAAAACGAACAATCCTGCACAACAGACATGTTTTCAAGGATAACAAACAAATACTGGACCAGAAAAGGACGGACGGCTTCGTGTCCAACACTGTAACAGACCTTCAGGTGACCTTCAGAGTCTGGAGGAGTCGGGTTGTGTTTCTTACCGGTAGGTGAGCTCGGTTTTGTCCCATCTTCCTCCAAACAGAGCAAATCTTTTGCCGCGTTCCTTCCTGCTCCTCTTCAGGAGCTTTGACCCGTTGAGCGGCGTTACTCTGGGGTAGTCTGGGACTCCACAGCGGGGACGGCTCCAGAACCCTGTCTCATTTCTGGACACCAGAACGGACTTTGAATGGTCCACTTGGGTCAGAGTGTCCTGTTTGTGTCGACCCCTCCGCTTTAGGACAGCATGGCTGTTGCTGTGAGGCGACCCCTGCAGACAGAGGACAGTTTCTGATCTATCAAACCCTAACCCATTATTTATTTATAAGACTTTATAAGCAATGCACACAGCCAATTATGGAAATATCTTGCAGAAATGTCAACACTCATTGACCACGTGACGTCCCGCTCTGCCAAGACGAACTGAACAAACTCCCATAAAGCTCATCAAAAACCAAACATGTCGCTTTTATTTAGTTGATTTCAGCGTAAAAATGGTGACAGTACTGAACTCCAGCTGCACAGACAGACAAGGATGCGAACCAAACTGATTTTATGGTAAACCTTTGATGAGGAAAGAAGACGGCGATGGACTGACCAGCAGCCGTCGGTTATTCACGGATTTACAGCGAACAAAGGTAAGAAGATTAAATTTTCCATATGTAGGTAAGAACAATCAAATACTGCATCAGTAACCCACCATCATGTAGCCTAGCATGTACACAGAAACCGGTTAGCATCTGGGCTGCTAAGTCTGCTGTAACAGGAAACGACGTTTATGGCATAAGGAAAGGAGCCATGTAGAGTGAATTCAGGGAAAGTCGTCAATTTGATGAAAACAACGAAGACACCAGGAGGGGAAAGGTTTGGGTCGGTTTCTAAGCTAGCTACAAGCTAGCTAGACAAGTTAGCTCAACTTGAACAAATAGAAGCCTTGGCTATGACGGCAAGAACAACTCGGGGAATAAAACCCGGTTTCTTGTGACCCTGACGTCCATCATGGCTCCTCAACGTGACCAGGTGACGTCTACCTGTGACGTTCCTTTCAGTTAGCAGAGCAGGACTTGCTCTGGTTCGCGCTGTGCAAACCCTGATAAATTACATGTGGCCAAAAACAGCTGCAGTGTGACGTCAGAGCGGCTGAGAGCAGCACATCAAACGCAGTAATGATGGGATGCTAAGTCTGAGGCGGTAATGAGCTGCTGTGATTGTGATAGTCATCCTCCTTCATCAGTCACTGACATCAGCTGGTCCTGGTTCTGGTTCTGCTGAGCAGGCTGAAGTCAGCAGCTGTCCCTGGTTAGAGAACCGCTGAGCCAGCTGGGCGAGCGTTTGGAGAACGCAGCCAAAGTTCAGCCAGATAAAGGTCATCCGGTCCTCCTGACATCATGAGCAGGTCAGTCCCTCGTCCAGAGCTGCTAGCGTAGCTCCCATCAGTTTGATCCTTCATTGTTCTCCAGAGAGAATGATTAACCTCAGCGTCTCCCAGGGTTCATTTCAGAAAACCTTCCTGGGCGGCGACTTCCTGCTGGGAGGTCTAGTTAAAGTCAGACGAGGGCCGATGCCTTCAGTAACTCTTCACATCAGTAAATCACATGTTTAGTCTCTGATGGTGACACTTGTTGCTGCCTGCTAGAGTGAAGTCTGCGTCCATCAGACGATGTGTTTAAGGAGCATGGGAAATGGAGCCATTTTTAACTGAAGGCCTGGTTCTCCTCTGTACCTCGGTGAATTCTGTCTTCATCATCCTCAGATCGTCCCGCCCTCCATTCTCCTATAAAACATGTCTGCACAGACTTCATTATCTACACATTCATTCCTTCTGTCGCTGTAAAGTTATGATCTATGGACCGGAGCAAGTCCCAACAGCTGAGAACCAAACAGCTGTTCCCTTTGTTCTGTGAAGAAAACCAGTTTAGTTTAACCAGTGAAATCCAGTTTAAATCTCTGCCACGTTTCATCTCCACCCTGGAGAAGCTGGACTTACATTCTGTACTTGATAAATAAATATAATTCACCTTTTGAATGAAAACAAAACCTTTTCCAGCCACAGCAAAGCTTTAAAAGCTCCTGAATATGAAGGGACTTGTAGCTTTAGCAGGTCACCAACAGGACGAGACGCAGGATGGATCCCGGCTCCGGTGGGAGGTCTGCAGCTCAGACACGTTCTATCAGAACCACCGTTCAACGTTTAAAATGCCCACAGAAAGCTGGACTTTTCCTGACTCCATTTTCATTCTGATTCCTTTTACGGTTTTCACATAACCACAGTTTAAGTTGTAGGATGTGTTCGGGTAATTCGTCAGCATAGAGTGTAATAACGTTTCAATCTGGAGATTCTGACCAGAAATATTCACAAACCTTTTAAATTAAATCATTTCATGGCCACAATGCTCATAAAAACGTAAATATTTTGTCTACTTTCCAGAGAGCAGAGACTCCAAACCAAAATCTAACGAAACCGAGACAGGTCTGAACGTTTCTGTAAAAACTGGATCCAAATGTTCGTTAAACTCATCAGAACTCCTCCAGAAACACTGAAGACTGAAAATGTGGGAACAGCAGAAGGTTCTGAGTCCAGTAAGATTTCTCAACATTATTTATTAAACGGTTTGATTGAGGCTTCAGGTTCTAGTAGTGCTGTGGGCCGACCTGCCGGCTTCAGGAACTCTGAGAGTTCATCAATAATAGCATCAATGCTTTGCCTACAGGAGTAATAAAGTTAATAATAATGATAATAACACAGTAGCTGGTTCAGTGTTGTTGGCTTGAAAGCCTCACTTTGACTCTTCGGTTTGTCCATTTGACCTTCAGAGACATTTAGCTACAAATATAAGTTATTATTTCTGAAGTGGGGCGTTCAGGACTCTCTCAGACCATGTTGGTTTTACTCAGGCTTCTCTGTGGACGCCTAAAGGTCAGAAACTTTCACAGGTTTGTTTTTTCCAACAGGAAGATGATCCAAACACGACACAATGGTTGTAAAAGGAATAAATCTGACATTAACCTGGAAATCAACCAGTTTCTGCTAAGTAGACTAAATATAACCAGGATGGATCCAGAATCTGGTTGATGGGGTCAAAGGTCAGATTGCTAAGGGACGTTTGACCAAATGAGCCTTTAAAGAATCAATAATTTGAGTAAATCCAGCAGACTTTCTGTCTCGTTTTTTAACCATTGAAGCTGCGTGTTGCTCGTTCAGCTGTTGGATCAGATTCTATCTGGTTGGTGTTTCTGAACCGAACCGAAGCGAAGCGGTGGCAGCGGGGAATCCTGCAGAGGCCAGCGAGTCTGGACACGGCGCTGCGCCTCCACCAAACTCAGCAGCTTAGACAGAAACTAGCTGTGAACAAATCGGCCCGTTGTAGTTTAATCCAGCAGGTGTTTACGCGGCCGAGGCTTTGATGCGACTCGTGGAGCCGGTCAGGTCAGAACATGCGGAGTGGAAACCTGCGGCTCGGCCTCCGCAGCGCTGCAGATGTGTGGAAATCCCCGTTTGAGCTGCAGGATGAGCTCATCAGCACCAAACACGGCCGCCCGGCTGCATGCTGGTATTAAGGCCAGGCCTAAACTTAAAACGGTTAAAGCTCTGATTACACTTCACAAAGCATGTGTGACTCCATCTCCTTCCATCCAAGGTAAATGATGCGCAGAGCGGAAAGAATGTCAACAGTAAATATTTAACCACAGAAAGTCCCAGGTATCAGCAGCAGCAAGTGTTTTCCTCTCAGGCTTGACTGAAGATCCAGATCAAAAGACTCAAATGAAACAGATTGAAGGTCCTGAAGCCTCTGAGCTCCAATAAGCTGCTTTAGAGGAGAAACGATTTGCATCTTGAGTTTTTCCTCAGACTCAGCTTAGCTTATCATAGTTTAACTATCTTAGCTTGTCTTGTTTTAGCTAAGGTTAGCCTAGCGTATCTAAGCCTGTGTTAGCTTATCTTGTTGTTTTAGCTAAGGTTAGCCTAGCGTATCTAAGCCTGTGTTAGCTTATCTTGTTGTTTTAGCTAAGGTTAGCCTAGCGTATCTAAGCCTGTGTTAGCTTATCTTGTTGTTTTAGCTAAGGTTAGCCTAGCGTATCTAAGCCTATGTTAGCATACCTTATTGCAGGTGAACCTTAGTTTATCAGTCTTATGTTTTACCTTTATTTTAGTTGACCTGTCTTGGTTTATAATCATTTATACATTTTATCTTATATTAGCTGAATTGACCTCATGCTAGTTCATGCTAGTTTAACCCACTTTATGCCTCGTTTCCACTGAATCAGTCAAACGACCCCTTTGACCTCCATCCTTCCTCTGTTTCTCTCATCCTCCTCTTCCTGTTTATCCCAGAGTTCATGTCCTTCAGCTAAATGAGGAGAAATGATCTCATTTGTCATGTTTTCCTCTGACCAGCATCTGTTTCTGCTTCACCCATCATTTCTCATCCTGTCGTCCTGCGCTGCCATCTGGGTGGATGTTTTGTCGTTTTTTCAGTAAGGGTTTGTTTTGCTGATGATCCAGAGAATCACCAGAATCCAAACGATGTTTTATTGAGACGCAGATCAACTCTGCAGCAGGGGAAGTTTCCCTAATCTGATGTAGAAATAAAAACTCTCTTATTTCTGGATGAAACAGAAAAACTAGAAGCTGAAAATAGAGATTAAATTCTTGGCAGTAATTTCCAACGTCTGGCTGCTAAATGTCCGTGAAGCTGAAATGACCTCCAAACGTTCCTGCAGTGAGTCGGAAACATCCAAACTGGACATGGAGGTCTGAGCCGTCAGCACCGGATCGGGTCAGGAATGAAGACACGCTGCATGTTCGTCTCTGAGTAAGTGGCTGTTTTCTCCGCTTCGCTGACTCAGCACCCCAGCAGAGTTTACCCCCCAGCTGCACCATGACGGGCCTCAGCCTGCCCAGTCTGACGCCAGCGACCCTCCAGACGAGTCCTGGGGAAATCCCACCTCATTATTGGAGGGTCAGAAAAGTTACAGTGAAATGGAACCAGGTTTAAAAGGTTTTTAGTGAGTTTTTCTCAGTAAACAAACTGTTGAGACCCGGAGAGTCAAACTAAAGTTTAAATGTTTAGATCTGATTTGGTTCAGAGTCACTGATCTAATCTCTGCTACACCTTCACAAAATCAGGACTCTACATAAAAACAAGTTTTAATGAGTAAAATTCCTCATAAACACATTGATTTATTGCAGTGGCTCTCAGTACAAGTTATGTGTTATTTAAGTTATAACTTGTTAAGTTGCTTGATTTTAAACCTGTTCTGGTTTTCCCATCCTGGTGGCTGAGAACCTGGAAGGTGAATATCTGGGAGAATCATAACTTCAGCTCAACGTTCAGAGCACCAGGGACTTCATGGAAACATATTCAGATTTTATTTTATGGTTTTAAAGGCTCTACGCTGAAGATAGTAAGAAATAAAGGCATAGTTTCTTTTTACCATCAGCTGCAGCAGCGCCTCTGCTGTGGGCTAACGCTAACGCTCAGCAGCTCCACTTTCAATCTCTTCTTATTAATGTAAGAGTTAAAGAACTAAATATAGTTAGAGATTTGTTACTTTTAACAAAAATACTAAGTCTATCAAAGTAATGTAGCAGTTTTGATTTAAGGCTTAATGAGGCAGTTTATCATAATTCAGTCAAAGTAATGAAATAACAAACTGGTCTGATTTTTATTGGTAACGTGTTTCTTCTTATTGAGCAGTGAAAGGAAATAAAATGTGTTTCATGTCTTTTGCTTTAAGTATTTACTTACTGGAGGGTTTATGTTTGTGCTGCAAAGCCACAGCTAGCAGCTAACAGCTAACAGCTAGCAGCTAGCTCCTCTGTTCAGCGGCTCTGACGGAGCCGGTAGCGTTCAGCAGCCGTTGCTCCTCCTACACTTTGGACTGAACCATTGTTCTAACAATGGGGGGGACCTAAAAATTAATTCATTCTTATTTCTATTTTTTTAGATGAATGGCACATTTATTTCATTCTTTGTTTCTTTTGCCTTTTTATATTAATATTGTTTAAATACAAAGGTTTCCTTCATGATTTCTGTGGTGGGACAATTCCAGACTTTTCCAACATTGGGGGGTTCGGGCCCCTCTGGCCCCCCATGCCTGAACCTCCAGGAGCCGCGGGGTCACCAGGAAGTTACCCCAAAACAAACTCAACAGTCTAAAGAAGAAGAGCAGGCTTCCTTCCTGTTCAGTGTTTCTGTTAGCGTGATGTTAGCATGGTGTTAGCGTGTTGATCTTCATCAACACGCCTTTCTTCTCTTAATCAGCCTAAAGATTTTCCAGAGTCTTTAGGCTGATTAAATGTCACATGTGAAAAACTCAGGAAGCTCTCAGCCTGTTCAAATGACTTCCTGATTACATTCATGGGAACCAAGTCCAATTGTTTCTTCTGAACAATTTAAAGTCACTGAGCATATTTGAAATGTTGCAGACCGGCTAGCAGGCTAACATGCTGCAGCCATTAGCCTGAGATGAAGACAGATTAGATCAGCTGACAGCTGCAGTTTCACTCATTCAGGGGGAATTAACATTCTTTAGTTCTGTCAGAGAGATAATTATGATCTGCTATTTGTTACTTAATCATCCCACAGGTGATACTTTCCAATATGATTCATGATGTCATCTCTCCTTTCTATTCATTATCCACCCTGTAAAACCGTAACCGCAGACTTAATAACGACACATAAAGAGAAAAACTCTGACTGTTATAAACTGGATGAGATCTGGAAGAATCGACTCATAAATACTCCATAGTTACCCTGAAGGCACCAGCTGTACACTAACCCCACATAGTACCCTGAAAGTACTCTGTCTCTGCATTAAAGTACCTCTGTATGTACCCTGCAGGCGCAGCGTAAATACCCAGTTACCCCATTAGTGCCCCCAGGTTAGCGTTTTAATACCTCACAGTTTGCTTGTGAGCATTGCAAAGGTACTTTGTAAGTACCCAGAAAGTACCCTGTAAGTACCCTGTACGTACCCCATTGGTACCTCCTTGGTACCCTGTTGCCACACTGTAAGTACCTCTTTAGCATCATTTATGACCCTTTCAGGTCCCTGGAGTCTCTAGGAATGCTATTACCCCCAAATGGGGTATCTCGGGATGGGGGGTTAAATGCCCCTTAGACTCCTTGTAAAGGTTACACAGATACCCTAAAGTATCTGCACCATGTGGGCAAACTGTGCACTTCCTAAAGGGTACCCTATCAGTACCCCAGTAGTTATGGGGTATCGGTGCCCCAGTACTTGCCCTATAAGTAGAAGGGTACTTCTAGGGCATACCCTGTAGTTACCCTCTGATACCCCAGCAGGTTTCAGGTTTTTATTTCTTCAGGATCTCTGAGATTCTAAGATCATTTTAAACTTTTCTGTCTCTCTCAGAGCAACCTGTTGCTGTTGTTGTTTTCTGTTTCCAGACTCTGAGGGACCTCTGACCTTTTCCATCTCCCGTCTCGTTCAGCCTGACTTCCTGTCTGACCTGTTACACACCTGTTGTTCGTTTCTGATTCTGTCCCTGGATCTTTGTTCTGGTCTGATTTATCGCCTGCTGGTTCTGGAAGAATGTTGCTCAGATTGCCCCAGGTTGCGGTTCTGCTCAGGCGTTGTGTGGACTCACCTGCAGACTGATGGCGGCGCCGCCCTCAGTCAGCGGCGCGGCGCAGAGCAGGAGGTGCAGAGAGGAAAGGCAGCAGCAGAACAGGACGACCCGCATCATGCCGTCCCTCTGGAGCCGGAGCCGGGTCTGGAGCCGCAGGAGCAACGGAGAGGCAGGCAGCGCTCCAACGCTCCTCCTGCTCCCACACCGTTAACCCTTCAGTCCCCACAGCCAGCCAAAACGCCAGGAAGCACCAGCAGAGCTCAGAGTAACCGATCAGCTCCCATTAAACTCAATTCATTCATTCATGAATTTATTCTGCTGTTAATAACAGATTTAATCTGCATTTTGTTCTGATTTGAACCTGGTTTCCATCACGACTCTGAACCAGGAGAACGATTCTCCTCTCTAGAAACAAGATGGTGGCGCCACCAGAAGAGCTAATTACAGGTGAGTGGATGCAGCTGGAGAAAAAAGCAGGAGAGAAGGAAGACGGCCTAGTCAAAGTCTGGGTCTCTTGCTGTGCTGTCAAAGAGCAGGAGGAGTAAAGGCAGCAGATCCCGACTGAGTCTCCAGTCTGCAGGTCAAAGGTCGCTGACTCAGGCTGAGTCTAGCTGCAGCGCCACCCAGGAATTAGACCGAGCCGAACCATCCAGTCAGATGTTAGCAACATTTAGCTGCTGCAGCTCTCTGATGGACCAGAGCTCCCAGTAAACCCTGACTGGGACAGAAACATCCCAGTTCTGCAGCTCAGAGCGAAAAATCAGGATTTATCTGAAATAACAGGAAAACTGAACCACCTGAACCGCAGAAACACGAATCAGGAACTTATCTGGAACGGATCAGGAACGGTTCTGAAACGGATTTAAATCCCAATTTTTCCATAATTTTTATCCTGATTTCATTCTACTTTCATTTTTCATAATTATGAATGTTTTTCTTTCCAATACTGATTTCACAAACTTGATTATTGTGATTTTCAATGATTATAAGGTCGCTCTAACAGTTAACAGTCCTCCTCCTCATCATGATGAGGCTTCAAACAGGAAGTGGTCTCAGAGGTCAGAGGTCATCAGCAGGTTGCGACTGGAAGAGTCTCATGAAGGCAGAGAAGTGGATGTCCTTTGGCTAAGACTCACTGTTGTTTAAGTGTTGTTATCCTGCTGTTCTCCTGAAACTATCCATCCATTTTCTTACACCTTTGTCCCCAGTGGGGTCTGGAGATGCTGGTGCCCAGTTCCAGTGAGACACTTCGGGCAAGAGGCTGAAATGTCTCAGTCTGTAGCAGCTCCTGAAACTAGTTTATTATGAACACCTAGTGTGCAGGTATTATCTTCTCTGAACCACTAGGTGGCGGTCATGCTGTGGTCCTACCAGCTGCGCTCCGCCACTGAAGAAGAAGAAGAAGAAGAAGAAGGAAGGAGAAGCGGAACTAGTTAGCAGGAAGGCTAATCGCCTCTAGCCGTTTTTATTTTCAGATTTTAAAACTTCATTTTAATTATGGCTCCTTTAGACCTCGACAGATACGTAGAAATAGCGAAACACTGCAAATATTTACCGGAGAACGACTTAAAGGTGAGTTTTGAGTTTATGTCGAGTTTCTGGAGCGCTGGAAGCTAATGGAGCTAGCGGCTAAGTTTATGAAGGAAGAGTTTGTTCTGGTGATCTGGGTCAGAGGCACGTAATGTTCTGGTAATCTGGGTCAGAACCGATCAACCATCTGCTTCATTCTGATAACAACATATCAGCTGGAAATAAAAAGAACTAAAGGGCGGAGAGCTGAGAGAGGAAGCCGCTCAGAGGCTCTCCTGCAGCGGGTTAAACTGACCTGGTTCAGCTGGTTCTGGTTCTGGTTCATCACAGGAACAAAAATACAAGACAGACAAAACAATAACAGAACCAGCTGCTTTTACCTGAAGTTTACAAAACTACCATCACACAGGTTCTGAAACTGTTCGGTTCTCCGGTCCGGACCGGTAGTTTGTCATGTTTGTGTTTCCAGACATCATTTTGTTTCTAGAACATAAAATCTGAGCCATCATATAGCAGGACAAGTTTCTCTGTTTCTAATCTGATACCAGGCTGAAGCTCTGGGCTGATAATCCGGAATAATCTGAGGTCTGACAGGAAGTGATCAGAGATGATCAGCTGACTGAACTATCGATGTTCTCTTGAGCGCATATAAGTCGAAGCTGAAACTGGATGTACTGATCTAGATCTTTAGATCTACCTTCCCTGATCCAGACCTGAAGCTGCTGCGGCTCCAGATTATAATCCAGAATGTTTTCCTGTTTGTGTTGCAGAGATTATGTGACTATGTTTGTGATCTGCTGCTGGAGGAGTCCAACGTTCAGCCTGTAGCCACTCCGGTCACCGTCTGTGGAGATATTCACGGTCAGGTGAGTGGAACCGCCACCGGCCGCCATTAACCGTCACCGGCCGCCGTTAACCGCCACCGGCCGCCGTTAACCGTCACCGGCCGCCGTTAACCGCCACCGGCCGCCGTTAACCGCCACCGGCCGCCATTAACCGTCACCGGCTGCCATTAACCGCCACCGGCCGCCGTTAACCGTCACCGGCTGCCATTAACCGCCACCGGCCTCTCATGCGTTTCCTGTTTCTATTCCAGTTTTATGACCTGTGTGAGCTGTTCAGGACCGGAGGTCAGGTTCCAGACACAAACTACGTCTTCATGGTGAGACCTGCTGGTAGACGCGGAGCTAATGCTGCATGTTTCCTGGTTCTGACCGGGTTCTGATCCGGTTCTCCTCCCGTCTCTCTGCAGGGAGACTTTGTGGACCGGGGGTATTACAGTCTGGAGACGTTCACCTACCTGCTGGCTCTGAAGGCCAAGTGGCCCGATCGCATCACGCTGCTGAGAGGAAACCATGAGAGCAGACAGATCACGCAGGTCTATGGGTTCTATGGTACCGACCCGCCACCCTGGCCTTCTCCTGACTCCATCTGTGTTCTGGTTCTGATCCGGTTCTCCTCTGTTTCAGATGAATGTCAGACCAAGTATGGGAACGCCAACGCCTGGCGGTACTGCACCAAGGTGTTCGACATGCTGACGGTGGCCGCTGTGAGTCTGTCCTCCGTTTCTCTGGAGGTTCTGCTGGTTCGGTCCGGTCCGGTCCGGCCGGCTGCTGTCACTGGTTCTGATGGGGCTGAGACCAGCTGACCCGATGTGACATAGTGGAGGGTTGATGGTGTTTTAGGAGTTTTGATTCAGGAGTTGAACCCTCAACCCTGGGCTGGCGTTGCCGTTGGCAACACAGTCGGTTAGCTAAACAATGCAGACCTGAATGTCACATCCACTGAATGTTTTACCATCAATAATGGACAACAGCGCCCTCTGGTGGCAACAACGCAGCTGAGCCAGTTAACTCAGATTGACTCAATAATCAGGTAATAATCCAGATTAACAGATGGATTATCAATGAACGATTAAATCTGGAGCAGACCTGTTAAATATGATTACATTCTGCTGAAATTAGGGGAAAAATGAGAAAAAACAATTTGATAAATGGAGACAAGCAGCTGCAGCTCTGACTGTCTGATTTTCTCTTAAGTTTTTCACTTCCTGTTTTTGACGGGTTACTTCCTGTTTCAGCTCCAGATTTGAATCTCAGCTCAACCCTGATGCTTAATCTTTATGTTTTGGCTGAAGTGATAAATGAAGGATTTTCTATCTGATCTGGTGATTAATTTATGGATTAACTGCTGCAGAATCTGACTGATAGATTATTTAACCGGGTCAGAACCGGCTCCGGCTCGGAGGTGTCGGTTGTTTCAGGTTTTGGTCCGTTAGCCTCCGTCAGGTTTGGTTGTGTGAAGCTGACCTCTGCTCTGTCGGGTCCAGTTGATAGATGAGCAGATCCTCTGCGTCCACGGCGGACTTTCGCCCGACATCAAGACTCTGGACCAGATCCGGACCATCGAGCGGAACCAGGAGATTCCCCACAAGGGGGCGTTCTGCGACCTGGTGTGGTCCGACCCGGAGGATGTGGACACCTGGGCCATCAGCCCCCGCGGCGCCGGCTGGCTGTTCGGCTCCAAGGTCACCAACGAGGTACGCCCATCCGACCCGTAGAACCCGTCCTTCCCCCGCCCTCTGCTGACCCACGTTCCCTCTGTTTCAGTTCGTTCACATCAACAACCTGAAGCTGATCTGCCGCGCTCACCAGCTGGTGCACGAGGGCTACAAGTTCATGTTCGACGAGAAGTTGGTGACGGTGTGGTCGGCGCCCAACTACTGCTACCGCTGCGGGAACATCGCCTCCATCATGGTCTTCAAGGACTTCAGCCGGCGGGAGCCCAAGCTGTTCCGCGCCGTGCCGGACTCTGAGCGCGTCATTCCTCCCCGGACAACCACGCCCTACTTCCTGTAGGGGGCGGAGCCTGGACACGCTCTGCTTCAGAGGGGCGCTGACCCCTCGGCTCCCGGGTTGAGGCAGGCGGAGACGCCGGAGGGTGACCCTCAGTGGTCTCATGAAGTAGCGCCGTGTTTCCACCTCAGACCCGACGTGACGGAACCAGCCTCTGAGCCCATCCTGCTACATTCTGCCTTAAACATTTTAACTTTAATTTATTCATCTTGAGTATCATGCACACTGTTTTCATTCTCCTCTGTCTGAACTGGGATGAACTGGTTCCTCCTGGTGAGTCCTGATTCATCAGCAGAGATGCACCGATGGAAACTTCCTGTTTCTGTCTGTAGACTGTCAGATAAATCCTGGCCTCTGCTGCGTTTACAGACCATAATAAGTTGTGTTTCAGTGCCTGATCTCCAGGTCCAGTGAAATCCTGTCATCTGTGGACCAGTCGGTTCGTCCTGATCATCTGTGGCATTATGTCAGTTTCTCTGCTCTCCAAGCTGCTGGAGCTGAAACCCATTCCAGCTGTTTACCGTCTTGTAATATGAATAAAAATGAATTCACAGTTCTGAGTCGTAGTTGGTTTGACGGTGAACGTCTGGCAGAACGTCTCATCCTCTGTTTGTTTAAACATTGTTTATGTTTTACAAAAGCTTAAAACATATCAGTTGATTTTCTTTAACGATTTGAAAAAATAAAATAGAAAATTTTAGCAGAAAAAACTAACCTGAATATCTGTCAGTCTTCATGTTTCTGCTGCTGTTTGGATGGAGAACCTGCTGAAGGCAAGATGGTGAGTCTAGTTGCTATGGTAATTCCCGCCATTTCCAGGGAGCGGGAAAATGAGGGTTCAGGCAGTTCGGTTACTAGGCAGAAAACTTCAGTTCTCTTATCAGTGGAGACGCTGAGTACCGGTTCTGGTCCAGTTCGGTCCACTAAAATCCCTCCAGACTACAGTAAAAAAAAAAAAAGAAAAGAAAAAAAAAATATATATGCTGTCTTTCTTTGTTTCTAAGTTTTTTAAAAAGTCACTTTTTCTAATCAAGTTTCATATTTTCATTTTTTTCAGATTTCTTGAAATAAGTTGAAGTAAAACAAAGTTAATTTTTTAAACATGAACGTTACAGAAACAAGAAGAGTAAAACATGTGAATGTTTCTAGAGCTTAACCTTCTGGTTTATTAATAAACATTACTGATGCTGAAAATAAAAGTGATTTTTACTTTATTTCTTGAAGATTTTCTCACAGGTTCCTCTTTATGCGTCAAGTCCGACCCGGATCTGGTCACTGTAGAACCAGTGTTTTACTGACCTAAACCCAGAACCACTCAGACATCACAGATTTGGTTCTAGATTATTCTGACCAGGATGAACGTCAGGAAAACATCATCTGGGTTTTGTGTTTTCTTATAGATTTATGATTCAGGACGATTTAAAAGTCTCCTATATTTATGATGAACTCTGTGGTTTTATTTAGACACAGATGGATGTATTTCAAGAGTTTTTGTGTTAATTCAGAAGATCCAGAGCCTCCAGCGGATGAAAACCTGAATCATTTTATGAAAATGTTTTGATCAGATCTATAATCATTTTACCAGATACTCATGACAAATTTTAAATAAAAATCTGTTTTCTACAAAGCAATTCAAAGATGGAATAAATTACCTCAAAACAACATTTAAAAAGCACATTTTCTTTTAAAATAGCACTAAAGTTTTATATTAAATCGTGTTTTTTTAATATAGGCTCATCTGTGTAATTTGTAAAATCTGATGTTTGATTATCTTGTGCATATTTTATGTAATTGTCGGAATGGTCTTATGAATATTTTTGTGTTTTGTCACTTAGACCCCATGAAGATTAATAACAGTGGAAAGTAACGGGAACCCAAATAAATAAATAAATAAATAAAGTCCAGTCAGGCGGAACCAGAATCAGCCAAACGACCAGAACCAAACCAATGGGTCTAAAAGAACATTCGTAATGAACTGAATTACTGAGATTAATAACGCCTTTTGATGACATTCCAGTTGTGATGTTTTTATTGAAGCTGAGGTTTAAGATCGGCTGGTTCCCTCAGGTTCGGCGTCAATAAGAACCTTTGTGTGTGAGGCTCTTATTGTGGAGGGTTTGACCCGGAAGCAGCTAGCAGCGGAGCCGCAGAGCAGCGGCCGTCCTCCGGATTCCTCCCCCGCTCCCAGAGCCTCTCTCTCGGCGCTGACAGACTGCTCCTGTGGCTCCGCGCTGCCGGTGGCTCCAGGCGGTCCGGCCGGGATCTGCGACCCAGTGGGATGTTAGTGAGTCCGGGCTTCTCACACGGAGCTGCTCGGGGCTTTTCTGCACGGATCCGAGACAAGGAGCATCTCCGCGGTTCTTCACCACCATCCTCATCCTCATCTTCGGCTGCAGAGGTGAGAGGGAACCGGCCCGAGCGGCCGCTCGGTGTTGCTCGGCTCCAGATGTTCTGACTCCCAGGCCGGTTTAGATCCCAGCAAACCTCTGGATTCACCAACATTTCACCTCCGGAACGTTCCGCATCCTGACGGGAACAGTTTGAATTCATCTGATTCTCCATCAGCGGAGCAACTTTCACTTCACAAAATGAGGGAATTATTTAAAAAACATAAAAATCTTTAAAGCTCAGGGTGTGAGAATTGTCATAGTCTGCAAAAGGTGATTATGACCTTTAACCCTAAAGTAAATACACAATGCAAAAAAACAAAATGTTACTGTATTTGTCAAATTTTCACCTTCCTAAAATAATGATCTAAATAATTTTTAAGTAATTTTTTTTCTTTTGCCTTTATCATCTTTTGACAAAAAAATAAATTCAGGAAGGAAACAAAAGTAAAAACCAGGCGAGAATTCAACCTGAGTAGAATAAAGTTTAAACTGAATCTGTAATCAGTTGGGACGTATCAATGCTGAGCCGATACTGATATCCCATATTAATACCGCTGTTATGGTTGATGATTATTACCGATAGTTTATATATTTACAGCTCCGTCTTCAGCCAAACATCCCATAATGCCCTGCAGCAGCATCACCTCATGTGGCCAAACGCCACATAAACGTCATCTGTTGATACTGATTGATTAGTGATCGGACTGTCAGCAGAACGGACTGAAACCGTCAGATCCTGACGTCATGGTGACGTATGGCGCCGCTCCAGTCCAGGCCGGTTTTTCCTCAGGAAGTTGAGTTTTCATTAAGGACACGTTCAGGTTGGTCCTCATGCAGAAAAGATTAAAATGCTCCTTTTCTGAGTTCTGTAATTAGATGAAAGGTTTTCTAAATATTATTCTGTATTTTAATGGGTTTGTGTTTACTGTAGATGAATTTAGAAACAAACATATAAAGATGTTTGTTTCTTTATATCCAGTTTAATGAATTTGGAGTTTATTGACCTGCTGGATCTGCAGTGACTCTCATCTTAGATGGTTGTATCTGTGGGGATGGAGGAGCTCCTGTAGCTGTCTGTGTCGCAGTGCATCTTCAGAAGCCTCTGACTGTGGTTGATAAACTGGGCTGGAAGAGCAAGCTGCTCTAGAATCATTTATAGAACCAGACTGTGTAGATGCTGCAGATTGTTTTAGTTATAAAAATCAACACAATCTGCAGATTTTTCATGCAAGTCTTTTTATACGATATTATAAATATTTAAAAATGCAAATAACGACATAAATGAATTCCATTTTAAATAAGAAACTCAACAAACAACAACAGGATTCCTTCAGTGAACGTTGGATCATTTATAGTAACAGATTCATCTGCAGCTGATGATCTGATGATTATTTTAATAATCGATTGGATTAATAGTTTCAGCCCTAATATGCTACAAACGGTATCATTGCTATTTCAGCATATAATGTCATATGCTAGCATATCTAGTACTAGCTGTGCTAGCATTACCATAGCTATTCTAGCAGTAGCATAGCTATGCTACATGGTTAGTATTCAGTATCATTTATGAGTCACTGTAAAATATGGAAACGGTTATTTATGATGTGAGGAACATTTTGTCCCAGGATGTTGGACAGGCAGGGTGGGAGGACTGGGAGGACTGGGAGGACTGGGGGAAAGGTCAGCTCAAGGTCAAGTCTCGTCCTCCCAGTGGCACCGGACTGGATGAGATTCATCCTGACATGTTGAGGGATCCAGACGCTGCTCTGCCTCTTCAGGGTCAGATGGAGAACTGGGAGAACTGGGACAGCACCAGTAGACTGGCAGCCTGGGGGGACTGGGAGAACCGGGGGTCCGGGAGTCCCGCTCCAGAGGCTGATGTTCTGCCTGATGGCGCCGCCCGTCTGGTCTGGTTGTCAGAAGCAAAGCTTGTGACCGACGCTGGGGGTTAATCCAATATTCAGATTCATCAAAGTTTCTGTTTTTAAATATGACATTTTTCCAGCAGTGGACTCCTTGGTTTCCATGGTTCCCAGCTTCTTTTCTTCATGGTTCCCCTGGTGGGACCAGAGCGTTCCACCGGGACCAGAGCGTTCCACTGGGACCAGAGCGTTCCACTGGGACCAGAGCGTTCCACTGGGACCAGAGCGTTCCAGTCCACTGTCGCCTCGTGCTTCATGAGGCGTCCAGCCGTCTGATGCTCTGTCCTTCTGACAGGAATTAAAACAGGTCCAGATGGATCTATTAGTGACTGCTGGTTCTGGTTCTGGTTCTGGTTCTGGTTCCGGTTCCGGTTCCGGTTCCGGGTCTGCTTCAGCTGATGCGGTCTCTTTAGAGCGACATCAGAACCGTTTTAAAGTTCTGGTCCAGTCGGTCGCCTCGGCAGCAGGAGCTAATCATGGCCGCCGCCCGCCGGGCCTGATTGGAGGGAATCTGGGTCGGCCTAAAAACGGTCGCCACGTGATTTAACTAGGACACCTGGAGACCCGACGGCAGGTTAACATCTGACCTGCTTCTACTTATGACATCACAGATTCATGAGTTTATGAGAGTTATTATCTGGTTCATTTATTTTTAATATTTATTGCATTTTATCATCTTTTATTTTCTTTAAGTCCTTATTTTTGTGTTGCTTGGACAAAGTTTTCATGTTGAGATCAATAAAGTATTGAAAGTTTTTATTAAATCTGAAAAAATCTGAAAAGAATAAAACTATTAAAATATTTAGAAAATGAATTCTGAAAGAATGAAGTAACAAAAACTAAAATATGAGATAATTAATAATAAAACAATATAAAGGCAATAAAATACACAAAAACTGAAATAAAGCAGATAATATCCATCAATGCTCCTTTATTTAAGATGTTTGTTGATAACAAATGAATTAATATTCAGGATGAATAAAACTCTAGTTAATAATACATGAAAATATTGAACATAAGTTAAACAGCTGAGTTTTGGTGAATAAAGTCAGGATGTAAAACTTCATCTGAGGCGAATGAATCAGATCTTAACTCTTCATTTTGATCCATCTGAGTTTTCATTTCTTCCTGTTGATAATATTTCTGGTTGCTGTTGGTTCTCAGGTGTGAAACGTCATGACTGGAGCTGAGACTGAGGATGATATTCCTCTAGGAGAGCGGAAAACCGTCACCGACTTCTGCTACCTGCTGGATAAATCCAAGCAGCTGTTCAATGGGCTCAGGTACGTCCAGCATCCCGGCTCCTGATTGGCTCCTCCAGGAAGCCGCGGCCGCTTCTGGGAAAACTTCCTGAAGTTTGTCGTGTCTTCAGCACGTCAGGGAGGTTTGGTTCAGTTATCCCAGGAAAAATGAAGCTTCTGATTCTGATGTGTGAATAAATTAACGGTTAGCCTGCAGGCTCTGCACCGGAATCACAGCGTGCGCCTCGCCGCGCCGCACCGCGCCGCGCCACGCCGCGCTGAGCGGCGGGACGCTTCCTGCTGCTCCAGGATCTGACAGCCGGTCAGCGGGGCGGAGCAGGAAGGAAAGGCCGACCCATTCACACAGAACCACACAGAACCACAGCGAGCTGCTTCACTTCAGGTTTCATCTTTAACTGACAATTAAAAGTGAAAACATAATAATAAAGAAAGCAATAATTCAAGCAACATTCAGTTTTACACAGTTGGTTTGAAAGACGATGTTTGTTTTTTTTTCAAACTTTGTTTATTTGGTTTTTAACAGGAATTGCATAGCCATACATTTACAATGTGATACATAAAAAACAAACCATACAAGTTATAAAAAACAAAACAAAAAGACACAAAACGACCTCCAATCACTCCAGGCAATAAGAAACAGGACACACGCAAGAAAAAAAAATGTTTTGAAATAAATAAAAATTAAGATACTTTATGCCACACCTAAAGAAAGTCCAGTTTGTCCCCAGGAAAGTAAATATGGAACCATAAGAAAAGGAAAATCAGAGAGAAAGGAGACAGGATGAGCAGACAAATACAGACACGAAGGACTAAACTGGGACAGAATGGAAATGAACTTGACCAACCAATGGCTGCCAGAGTTCTGCTAATTTGTCAGAGGAACCCCGCAGTGACATCCTAATTTTTTCAAGTTTAAGAAAATAAACAATATCCCTCAACCAGAGTATGAAAGAAGGAGGTGATTTCCATTTAAGAAGAATTATCCTCCTTGCAATAATGGTCATAAAGGACAAAGAATTTTCTTGGGAAGAGGAAAAGGAGACGGCCCCGAAAACACCCCAAACAAAACACTCTGGGGGTTCTGATCAATTTTTCTGCCAACCACGTCTGATATAACAACAAATATCTCTGTCCAAAAACTCTTCAGCTGGAGGCACAACCAAAACATGTGTATAAGGTTTGCATGAAAGACGATGTTTTAGTTAAACTCATTTTAATAAAACAGGAAACAATAATGTGATCGAATAAAGAATCGTTGTTTCATATGAAGGTTTCTTTAGCCACAGAATAATTCAGCAGGATTATAAATGTTTCCATCACAGAGAGTCAGGATGAAATACTGAAAACAAGAAATACATGAAAATTAATTCTACTGAAGATCAAATCTGAGCTATAAACCAGATTCATAATTAGTTTTATCCACCTGGGAAGTAAAAACTCTAAAATCTGTTAACCTTTTTATTGCTGAAGGTGAACTGTTGCGCTAATGAGGATTAGCAGGCTAGAGGTCAAAGGTCAGGACACTGAAAGCCTCTAGAAACAAGATGGCGGCAGGACTGAGGTTAGCAAAGCTGCGTCTGGACAAAGTCCTCTGGACACCAACGTGTCCAACATGGGAGACGCTGGAGTCCCTCTGGGGTTTGGGCCAAACTGGGTCACCAACAGAACCACCAACCCACAACAGGGGAAACAATGGCCTAGTTAAAGTCCAGACCTCAGCCTTCAGGGAGCTGAGCAGAAACGTCAATGAGCCGCAGTGGAAAGTGGAGTAGGATTCCTCCAGAGTGGAGAGAGACGCTGCGACGCTCCGATCTGAATCCCGGCAGCAGCAGCAGGACGTCTCCGATTTCCTTCAGGCTCAGAGGGAACAAAGATCCAAAAGAACCGCCTGAGAACGCTGCAGCGTTCCCTACGACGTTGTTCCCTACCAGAGTTCCCTACAGCAGTGATCCCCAACCATTTTATCACCGCCGGTCAAGGCTTGGCAGTTTTACTGTGGCCTGGGGGGACAGGTGGGCAGGAGGTCACATGACACAATTTAAAATTTTTGCCCCAATTTTCCCCTAATGACAATCTTAGAACGTTCCAAGTTCTAAGATTGTCGCTTGTGATAATCGTGTGATTATCCTGCCTGTGTTACGTAGAACATCGGACCGCTCCCATCTAAAATCAGACATTCAAATGTTTGATTATCCAGCCTGTTGGGTTTTTACTGACTGGGAGCAAAACGCAGCCTGTTGAATGTGACAGGTAGCCAATCAGAAAGCGCGGTGACGTCAGAACGGAGGGGAATCCCAAACAGTTGACATGACAACTGAGAGTCCGGTGAACATCAGAGGTGATATGTGGAAATGTTTATTACTATATGTAAAGGTCATTTTTATATATGTTTACTATATAACATATATAAAAATCTCCCTACAATGTTCCCTCCAGCGTTGTTCCCCCAGCGTTGTTCCCCCGCCGTTCCCTACCCGCTGCCTCATGTGGTTCCACTCAGACCTTGTCGCTCCTCCTCTTCCTCCCACTGCAGAGACCTTCCTCAGTACGGACACAAGCAGTGGCAGTCGTACTTTGGCCGGACCTTCGACGTTTACACCAAGCTGTGGAAGTTCCAGCAGCAGCACCGGTGAGTCCCGTCTCCCCCGCTGTGGCTCGGCTGACCGTGCGGCAGGATCCGGCCGGATGCGGCTGGATGTGGCCGCATCCGGCCGCATCTGGATGTGGCCGGATGTGGCTGGATGTGGCTGGATGTGGCAGGATGCGGCCGGATGTGGCCGGCAGTGGCCGGATGCGGCCGGATGTGGCTGGATGTGGCCACGTCCGGCCGCATCTGGATATAGCTGGATGTGGCCGGATGCGGCAGGATGTGGCCGGATGTGGCTGGATGCGGCAGGATGTGGCTGGATGTGGCTGGATGTGGCAGGATGCGGCCGGATGTGGCCAGATGTGGCAGGATGTGGCCGGATGCGGCCGGATGTGGCCGGATGTGGCTGGATGTGGCCACGTCCGGCCGCATCTGGATATAGCTGGATGTGGCCGGATGTGGCAGGATGTGGCAGGATGTGGCCGCATCTGGATGTGGCCACGTCCGGCCGCATCTGGATATAGCTGGATGCGGCAGGATGTGGCTGGATGTGGCTGGATGTGGCCGGATGTGGCCGGATGCGGCAGGATGTGGCTGGATGTGGCCGGATGTGGCCGGATGTGGCCGGATGTGGCCGGATGTGGCAGGATGTGGCCGGATGTGGCCGGATGTGGCCGGATGCGGCCGGATGCGGCCGGATGTGGCTGGATGTGGCCGCATCTGGATGTGGCCGGATGTGGCCGGACGTGGCCACATCCGGCCGCATCCGGCCGCATCTGGATATAGCCGGATGTGGCCGGCCGCATCTGGATATAGCTGGATGTGGCCGGATGTGGCTGGATGTGGCCGGATGTGGCCGGATGTGGCAGGATGTGGCCGCATCTGGATGTGGCAGGATGTGGTCGGATGTGGCCGGATGCGGCCGGATGTGGCTGGATGCGGCCGGATGTGGCTGAATGCGGCCGCATCCGGCCGTATCTGGATGTGGCTGGATGTGGCTGGATGTGGCCGGATGTGGCTGGATGCGGCTGGATGTTCCTGGATGTGGCAAGATGTGGCCGGATGCGGCTGGATGTGGCCGGATGTGGCCGGATGTGGCAGGATGTGGCCGCATCTGGATGTGGCAGGATGTGGCCGCATCTGGATATAGCTGGATGTGGTCGGATGTGGCCGGATGCGGCCGGATGTGGCTGGATGCGGCCGGATGTGGCTGAATGCGGCCGCATCCGGCCGTATCTGGATGTGGCTGGATGTGGCTGGATGTGGCCGGATGTGGCTGGATGCGGCTGGATGTGGCTGGATGTGGCCGGATGTGGCCGGATGCGGCAGGATGTGGCCGCATCTGGATGTGGCAGGATGTGGCCGCATCTGGATATAGCTGGATGTGGTCGGATGTGGCCGGATGTGGCCGGATGTGGCTACATCCGGCCGCATCTGGATATAGCCGGATGTGGCTGGATGTGGCCGGCCGTATCTGGATGTGGCTGGATGTGGCTGGATGTGGCCGGATGCGGCCGGATGTGGCTGGATGCGGCCGGATGTGGCTGAATGCGGCCGCATCCGGCCGTATCTGGATGTGGCTGGATGTGGCCGGATGTGGCTGGATGCGGCTGGATGTGGCTGGATGTGGCCGGATGTGGCCGCATCCGGCCGCA
Organism: Xiphophorus maculatus; assembly: GCF_002775205.1. Taxonomy (NCBI): domain Eukaryota; kingdom Metazoa; phylum Chordata; class Actinopteri; order Cyprinodontiformes; family Poeciliidae; genus Xiphophorus; species Xiphophorus maculatus. The sequence continues at coordinate 1,111,835 of NC_036450.1, forward strand.
TCTGGATGCGGCCGGATGCAGCCGGATGTGGCTGGATGCGGCCGGATGTTCCTGGATGTGGCAAGATGTGGCCGGATGCGGCTGGATGTGGCCGGATGTGGCTGGATGTGGCCGGCCGCATCTGGATATAGCTGGAGGTGGCCGGATGTGGCCGGATGTGGCTGGATGCGGCCGGATGTGGCAGGATGCGGCCGGATGTGGCTACATCCGGCCGCATCTGGATATAGCTGGAGGTGGCCGGATGTGGCCGGATGTGGCTGGATGCGGCCGGATGTGGCAGGATGTGGCCGGATGTGGCTACATCCGGCCGCATCTGGATATAGCCGGATGTGGCTGGATGTGGCTGGATGTGGCTGGATGTGGCCGGATGCGGCCGGATGTGGCTGGATGCGGCCGGATGTGGCTGAATGCGGCCGCATCCGGCCGTATCTGGATGTGGCTGGATGTGGCTGGATGTGGCCGGATGTGGCTGGATGCGGCTGGATGTGGCTGGATGCAGCCGGATGTGGCTGGATGTGGCTGGATGTGGCCGGATGCGGCTGGATGTGGCCGGATGCGGCTGGATGTGGCCGGATGTGGCAGGATGTGGCCGCATCTGGATGTGGCAGGATGTGGCCGCATCTGGATATAGCTGGATGTGGTCGGATGTGGCCGGATGCGGCCGGATGTGGCTGAATGCGGCCGCATCCGGCCGTATCTGGATGTGGCCGGATGTGGCTGGATGCGGCTGGATGTGGCTGGATGTGGCCGGATGTGGCTGGATGTGGCCGGATGTGGCTGGATGCGGCCGGATGTTCCTGGATGTGGCAAGATGTGGCCGGATGCGGCCGGATGTGGCCGCATCCGGCCGCATCTGGATGTGGCCGGATGTGGCCGGCCGCATCTGGATATAGCTGGAGGTGGCCGGATGTGGCCGGATGTGGCTGGATGCGGCCGGATGTGGCCGGATGTGGCTACATCCGGCCGCATCTGGATATAGCCGGATGTGGCTGGATGTGGCCGGCTGCATCTGGATATAGCTGGATGTGGCCGGATGTGGCAGGATGCGGCCGGCCGTATCTGGATGTGGCTGGATGTGGCTGGATGTGGCCGGATGCGGCCAGATGTGGCCGGATGCGGCCGGATGTGGCTGAATGCGGCCGCATCCGGCCGTATCTGGATGTGGCTGGATGTGGCTGGATGTGGCCGGATGTGGCTGGATGCGGCTGGATGTGGCTGGATGCGGCCGGATGTTCCTGGATGTGGCAAGATGTGGCCGGATGCGGCTGGATGTGGCCGGATGTGGCAGGATGTGGCCGCATCTGGATGTGGCAGGATGTGGCCGCATCTGGATATAGCTGGATGTGGTCGGATGTGGCCGGATGCGGCCGGATGTGGCTGGATGCGGCCGGATGTGGCTGAATGCGGCCGCATCCGGCCGTATCTGGATGTGGCTGGATGTGGCTGGATGTGGCCGGATGTGGCTGGATGCGGCTGGATGTGGCTGGATGTGGCCGGATGTGGCCGGATGTGGCTGGATGTGGCCGGCCGCATCTGGATATAGCTGGAGGTGGCCGGATGTGGCCGGATGTGGCTGGATGCGGCCGGATGTGGCCGGATGTGGCTACATCCGGCCGCATCTGGATATAGCTGGAGGTGGCCGGATGTGGCCGGATGTGGCTGGATGCGGCCGGATGTGGCAGGATGTGGCCGGATGTGGCTACATCCGGCCGCATCTGGATATAGCCGGATGTGGCTGGATGTGGCTGGATGTGGCTGGATGTGGCCGGATGCGGCCGGATGTGGCTGGATGCGGCCGGATGTGGCTGAATGCGGCCGCATCCGGCCGTATCTGGATGTGGCTGGATGTGGCTGGATGTGGCCGGATGTGGCTGGATGCGGCTGGATGTGGCTGGATGCAGCCGGATGTGGCTGGATGTGGCTGGATGTGGCCGGATGCGGCTGGATGTGGCCGGATGCGGCTGGATGTGGCCGGATGTGGCAGGATGTGGCCGCATCTGGATGTGGCAGGATGTGGCCGCATCTGGATATAGCTGGATGTGGTCGGATGTGGCCGGATGCGGCCGGATGTGGCTGAATGCGGCCGCATCCGGCCGTATCTGGATGTGGCCGGATGTGGCTGGATGCGGCTGGATGTGGCTGGATGTGGCCGGATGTGGCTGGATGCGGCCGGATGTTCCTGGATGTGGCAAGATGTGGCCGGATGCGGCCGGATGTGGCCGGATGTGGCCGCATCCGGCCGCATCTGGATGTGGCCGGATGTGGCTGGATGCGGCCGGATGTGGCTGGATGTGGCCGGCCGCATCTGGATATAGCTGGAGGTGGCCGGATGTGGCCGGATGTGGCTGGATGCGGCCGGATGTGGCCGGATGTGGCTACATCCGGCCGCATCTGGATATAGCCGGATGTGGCTGGATGTGGCCGGCTGCATCTGGATATAGCTGGATGTGGCCGGATGTGGCAGGATGCGGCCGGCCGTATCTGGATGTGGCTGGATGTGGCTGGATGTGGCCGGATGCGGCCAGATGTGGCTGGATGCGGCCGGATGTGGCTGAATGCGGCCGCATCCGGCCGTATCTGGATGTGGCTGGATGTGGCTGGATGTGGCCGGATGTGGCTGGATGCGGCTGGATGTGGCTGGATGCGGCCGGATGTTCCTGGATGTGGCAAGATGTGGCCGGATGCGGCTGGATGTGGCCGGATGTGGCAGGATGTGGCCGCATCTGGATGTGGCAGGATGTGGCCGCATCTGGATATAGCTGGATGTGGTCGGATGTGGCCGGATGCGGCCGGATGTGGCTGGATGCGGCCGGATGTGGCTGAATGCGGCCGCATCCGGCCGTATCTGGATGTGGCTGGATGTGGCTGGATGTGGCCGGATGTGGCTGGATGCGGCTGGATGTGGCTGGATGTGGCCGGATGTGGCCGGATGTGGCTGGATGTGGCCGGCCGCATCTGGATATAGCTGGAGGTGGCCGGATGTGGCCGGATGTGGCTGGATGCGGCCGGATGTGGCCGGATGTGGCTACATCCGGCCGCATCTGGATATAGCCGGATGTGGCTGGATGTGGCCGGCTGCATCTGGATATAGCTGGATGTGGCCGGATGTGGCAGGATGCGGCCGGATGTGGCTGGATGCAGCTGGATACGGCCGGATGCGGCTGGATGTGGCCGGCCGCATCTGGATATAGCTGGATGTGGCCGGATGTGGCCGTATGTGGCTGGATGCGGCCGGATGCGGCCGGATGTGGCTGGATGTGGTCGGATGTGGCCGGATGCGGCCGGATGTGGCTGGATGCGGCCGAATGTGGCTGGATGCGGCCGCATCCGGCCGTATCTGGATGTGGCCGAATGTGGCTGGATGCGGCCGGATGTGGCTGGATGTGGTCGGATGTGGCCGGATGTGGCTGGATGTGGCCGGCTGCATCTGGATATAGCTGGATGTGGCCGGATGTGGCAGGATGCGACCGGATGTGGCTGGATGCAGCTGGATACGGCCGGATGCGGCTGGATGTGGCCGGCCGCATCTGGATGTGGCCGGATGTGGCCGGATGTGGCTGGATGCGGCCGGATGTGGCAGGATGTGGCCGGATGTGGCCACATCCGGCCGCATCTGGATATAGCCGGATGTGGCTGGATGTGGCCGGCTGCCTCTGGATATAGCTGGATGTGGCCGGATGTGGCAGGATGTGGCCGGCTGCCTCTGGATATAGCTGGATGTGGCCGGATGTGGCTGGATGTGGCCGGCCGCATCTGGATATAGCCGGATGCGGCCGGATGTGGCTGGATGTGGTCGGATGTGGCCGGATGCGGCCGGATGTGGCTGGATGCGGCCGAATGTGGCTGGATGCGGCCGCATCCGGCCATATCTGGATGTGGCTGGATGTGGCCGGATGTGGTCGGATGTGGCCGGATGCGGCCGGATGTGGCTGGATGCGGCCGGATGTGGCTGAATGCGGCCGGATGTGGCTGGATGTGGCCGGCCGCATCTGGATATAGCTGGATGTGGCCGGATGCGGCCGGATGTGGCCGGATGCGGCCGGATGTGGCCGGATGCGGCCGGATGTGGCTGGATGCGGCCGGATGTGGCTGGATGCGGCCGGATGTGGCTGGATGTGGCCGGCCGCATCTGGATATAGCTGGATGTGGCCGGATGCAGCCGGATGTGGCTGGATGCGGCCGGATGTTCCTGGATGTGGCAAGATGTGGCCGGATGCGGCTGGATGTGGCCGGATGTGGCCGGATGTGGCTGGATGCGGCCGGATGTGGCTGGATGTGGCCGGCCGCATCTGGATATAGCTGGATGTGGCCGGATGTGGCTGGATGCGGCCGGATGTGGCAGGATGTGGCCGGATGTGGCTACATCCGGCCGCATCTGGATATAGCTGGATGTGGCAGGATGCGGCCGGATGTAGCCGGATGTGGCTGGATGTGGCAGGATGCGGCTGGATGTGGCTGGATGCAGCTGGATACGGCCGGATGCGGCCTCCCCCTCAGATTATGGGTTTGTTTTTGTGTCGACAGGCAGGTTCTGGATACCAGGTACGGCCTGAAGAGATGGCAGATCGGAGAGGTGGCCTCCAAGATCGGACAGCTCTACTACCACTACTAGTGAGTCTGGAGACCTTTTGGTCCAAAACACCACGCCCCGATCTTTTACTTCCAGTAGCTCCAGTATAACCATTAGAAGTAAACTGGACCCAGTGTTGTGTTCATAAACCAAAGTCTTACAGCAGAATTTATTTTCTAAAGATGCAGATTAACTGGTGCAAAAGTTTAGAGTCACATTTTGTCAGAAAATTTATTTTAACAAACACGACCATGAAAACCAGCAGAGCACCGCTAGCTACAAAGCTAGCTACGCTAACTGTAAACAGTACTCCAGTGGGGCCCAAAGTGGGTCCTGGAGGCCCGGCATCCTGCATGTTCTGGTCTCTCTGGTTTAACTCACCTGGATCCAATGATGGATCATTAGAGGCTTAAGAAGAACTTTGACCTGCTGAGAAGGTTGTTGGTACCAGGAAGAGAATAAAACATGCAGGATGCCGGGTCTCCAGGACACACTTTGGGCCCCCTGCAGAACTCCAACGCAGCATTTAGTGGAAGCTAATGCTAAAGCGCTAACTTCAGTTCACACAGCTGCCCTGGAAAAACTCCAACCCTCACAAAGCAAATTTAATTTCTACATCATTTCATGTTCCAGTAAATCAGCAGGTTAAATTAAACTAGGGGAAGCTAAGTCCGCTAAATGAAAAGCTAAATGATTAGCAAGGCGCTAAATGAAGAATTAGCCTAGCTGTTAGCTGTTAGCGGATCAGATGTAGATGGAACGTGTTGATGTTTCTCCTGCAGCCTCCGGACCTCAGAGACCAGCTACCTGAACGAAGCCTTCTCCTTCTACTCGGCCATCCGCCAGCGCTCCTACTACTACCAGGTCAACAAGGAGGACAGGTCAGGCCCGGCCCGGTCCGGTCCGGTCCGCGGCGCCGTCTGCTGTAGCTCTGATGGATGGACTGTCTTTAACAGGCCTGAACTGGTGGTGAAGAAGCTCCGCTACTACGCTCGCTACATCGTCGTGTGTTTACTGCTCAACAAGATGGACCTGGTCAAAGTTCTGGTGAAGGTCCGGATGCTGATGGTGTCAGAGCACGACCCGGTCTGTGGTTCCGGTCTGGGGTTTTCTAATTTGATCTGTCTGCAGGAGTTATCGGAGGAGATCGAAGACTACACCCAGCGCTTCAACACGGAGGACCAGCTGGAGTGGAACCTGGTTCTGCAGGAAGTGGCGGCTTTCATCGAGGTAACCTCTGACCCCGGGTGACCTCTGACCGTCGCAGGCTCGGTCGGGTTCACCCTGTGTTCTGTTTGTGTGAACAGGCCGACCCGGCCGTGGTTCTGAACGACAACAACTCGGTGTTGGTGACCAGCAACCGGCTGCAGGACGGCAGCGTTCCCCCGCTGGAGCAGGGCATGGTGGTCGGCCAGCTGGTCCTCGCCGACGCCCTGATCGTCGGCAACTGCAACAACCAGGTTCTGACCCGCTGGGCCCAGAACCTCACTGGGACTCGGTACCTTTGGCAGCTTTCTGCTGGTTACCTGCTGGGGTCTGAGTCGTTTCACACGACGACTGGAACAAAACTGGAAACAAGTTTGTTTTTATCAGAAAGCAAACAGTTTCCTCCACAAGTTGAACAGAAAGATTCTTCAGAACCGACCCGAATCCGTTTAAACCTCCACAGCAGGAATGACGGAGCAGAGAGTTTCATCCTGACTCAGTCTGACCTGCTGTCCTTAATGCTGCTGCTTCCTGCAGGTCAAGTTCAGTGAGTTGACCGTCGACATGTTCCGGATGCTCCAGGCTCTGGAGAGGGAACCCGTCAACCTGGCAACGCAGACGTCCAAACAGGCAACGCTGGTGGGTTTCTGGCTGAACGCGTTTACAGACAAACAGGTCCAATAAAGAAACAAAATGTTCATTTATTCCAACTCAAACGGTGAGAACGGATGACCTTTGACCTTTACAGGTGAGGCAGTGAAAGCTTCATCCACTTCCTGGTTTTAGCTGGTGAAGAGCTGCAGACGCCTGATTGGTTCTTCTTTCACATTGAAATATTGATGAATCTGATTACAAACTGAAATGTTTCCATGGCAACATGAAGGATTTCCTGAACTCGTTGCTCTTCGTGACATCAGCTGGTTAATGAGTAATAATCAGATTAGTGAGAACGGAGCCCTGAGGAACTCCACATGGAGCTTCCTGCTTTCTTTCTTCTCTGGAGATCAATTAACAGAATATTTTGGATCAATAATCCTGGTGCAATATTTACCAGGATTATTGCCATCAGTAGATTTTCTGATATTGTGAAGATCAATAATTCAAATCCAGATAAAAACCAGATCAGTTCACAGAAAGAGTTCAGAGGTGATCAGTTCTGAATCGAAGTTCCTCCTCATGTGGGACGGTTCTGGTGTTAAACCAGTATGATGATGGTGATGGTGATGATGGTGGTGATGGTGATGATGATTAGATAGCATTTATTGTCATTGAACAGAATTCAACGAAATTTCCATTGCAGCTCCCGTGCAAAAGGTCAAATATATACAGTATAAATAAGCAAACACACAATAATAATAATAACAATATATACAACTAAATTAACTAAAGGCACTCAACCATCCAAAGAAGTAGCAGCAGGTCCAATTATGGCAAAGTACAGATGATGTGACAGTGCAAAGTGCAGAACAATATGGCTGTGTGGGGGTGGGGGATATGTATGTGTGACTGCGAGGTTATGATATGTGTGGGGGGGGGGGCGGCAGGGAGTAATGGCTCTGACGGCTGTGGGGAAGAAACTGTTTCTCAGTCTATTTGTTGTAGTCCGTATATTCCTGTACCGCTTGCCTGATGGCAGCGGCACAAACAGTCTGTGGCCCGGGTGGCTGGAATCCATGGCTATGGATCCAGCTCTCTTCTTGACCCGGTCTGTGTAAATGGAGTCCAGGTCTGGGAGGGGGCATCCCACAATGCCTTGTGCTGTTCTCACCACCCGTGTCAGTTGTTTCCTCTCCAGTGCTGTGCAGCTACCATACCACACAGTCATGTTGAGGCAGAGGATGCTCTCGATCATCGCCCTGTAAAAGTTCACGAGCAGCCGTGAGGAAAGTCCAGCCCGTCTCAGTTTCCTGAGGAAGAAGAGCCTTTGTTGTGCTTTCTTCACCAGGTGGGAGGTGTTTGTGTTCCAGGAGAGGTCAGACGTGATGTGGAGGCCCAGGAACTTGATGTTGTCCACACGTTCCACCACTTCTCCATCTATGAGAAGGGGAGTGTGAGCCATCCTCCTGGACCTTCTGTAATCCACAATGACCTCCTTGGTCTTCCCTGTGTTCAGCACCAAGTTGTTGGCTGAACACCACTGAGTGAGCTGCAGAATCTCCTCTCTGTAGTGGGTCTCGTTGTTGTCTGAAATGAGACCCACTACTGTTGTGTCGTCCGCGTACTTCACGACTGTGTTGGTGGGGTGGATGGCCACGCAGTCGTGTGTAAACAGGGTGAAGAGAGCTGGGCTGAGCACACAGCCCTGCGGCGTGCCTGTGTTGAGGACCAGTGGGGACGATGTTGAGCCACTTATTCTCACCACCTGAGGCCTGTTGGTGAGGAAGTCTCTGATCCAGTGGCACAGTGAAGCGGGCAGCCCCACCTCGAGGAGCTTCAGCACCAGCTTGTCTGGGATGACGGTGTTAAATGCTGAGCTGAAGTCTACAAATAGCATCCTGACGTAGGTGTTGGGATGCTGCAGATGGGTCAGGGCTGTGTGCAGAGTGATGGAGACAGCATCCTCTGTTGACCGGTTCGCTCTGTAGGCGAACTGAAGGCTGTCCAGGTTTGCGGGGATGAAGTCTCTGATGTACCTCAGAAGAATCCTCTCAAAGCACTTCATGATCACCGGGGTCAGAGCGACGGGCTGGTAATCGTTCAGGCTGGTGATGGACCTCTTCTTCGGTACAGGGATGATGGTGGAAGACTTGAGACACTCAGGAACCATGGCGAGCTGCAGGGACAGATTGAAAATGTCCAGAAACACTCCTGCCAGCTGGTCGGCGCAGGTTTTCAGCGTCTGGCCTGACACCTTGTCCGGTCCTGTAGCTTTGTGGGTGTTGATCCTCCTCAGGGTGGACGTCACCTGATGCTTCTGTAGGACGAGGGGCTGGTGCTGCTCTTCCAGTTGGGGTAGATGTACGGCTTCTCTGCTGCCCGCCGTGTCAAAGCGGGCAAAGAAACTGTTTAAGGTGTCAGGCAGGGTGGGGTCGCGGCTGGTCAGCTGAGTGCTGTGTTTGTAGTCCGTCATGGTTCTGATGCCTCATGATGACGATGATGGTGATGATGATGATGATGATGATGGTGGTGATGGTGATGATGATGATGTTCTTCCTCCAGGAGCCGAATGAGAAACCAGCCAAGAGAGAAAACCCCCATAAATACCTGCTGTACAAACCGACCTTCAGCCAGCTCTACACATTCCTGTCGGCTTCCTTCAAGGTCAGCCTGACGGGATTCCTGATGGGATTCCTGATGGGATTCCTGTCAGGAACGACTCACAGCTTCTTTTCTTCAGTTTGTGTTAAATGATTGTAAAACCTTCTGAATAATTTCAGGTCAGGTTTCCTCCCTCTTCTCTGTGCTTCAGATTATCTTCAGTATTTGGATTTTTGTGATTTTTCCAGGAACTTCCTGCCAACAGCGTCCTGCTGGTCTATCTATCAGCTACTGGAGTTTTCCCAGCGACACATTTAGACTACGAAGGTAAAACCTGGAGCAGATTGTTTCCTCCTCACTCCTTCCTCAACCTGAACAGTTAAACCATGAAATATAATTTATTCACTGAACTACAATGGATACAGAAACGATCCACAGGTTAAACTCACCATAATCTGATAAATAATCCTGGATTATTCAGCTGGAAACAAACAAATCTTCTGTGTGGAAGCAGAACAGTGAATACAGAACAGGCAGGGAGGGAAGACGTGTCCTCGTAAACCTGGACGTCTCTGAGGACGTCGGGAGGTCAGCAGGTCAGGAGGTCAGCAGGTCAGCAGGTCAGGAAGTGAGTCTGAAGACGAATCAGACGGATTCATTCTGGAACCTGGATCAGGATGTTTTCTAACAGATTAGTTTTTCTTTCAGGTGAATTTTACAGGTTAAATTACAGAGGAAGTGTTGGGATGTGACTTTTCATAATAAAACCTTATATATATTGATTATGTATGGAGCTAAATCATGGCCTTAAATGTGCAAAACAGTCGTTCTTGAACTAAAACATAATATTTAAACTTGAGCCAACAATTAATTACAGTTAACATTCAGACTTCTAAATTAATCTGCAGTGAACAGATTCATTAAAACAGATTAAGATTTAGAAACCATTTAATCTGAACTCCATAAATAATATTTTTGATCTTCTTCCGGGTCAGAACCATTTTGAATGTGTCTTTGGTTCAAATTACAAGTTTTGAGGTAAAATGAACCTGGACTGATTGTTAGGGAGGCTCATGTCATGTTTTAGTTATGGTGGGACTTTAATGCGTTAAATTAAATGAATTAATCACATGGATTTTAATGCATTAAAATTTTAATGTAAATAATTCAAGTTTTGTATCTGCTACAACCTTGGTATCGTGTTTCCGGTTCGCCCAGAAATGTGACGCACAAGCGACATCCGCTAACATCGACGGAGGACGAAGTCTCACTGCCATAAACTTCAAATAGTTCAAAACTAATTTTCAGTTTCACTTTTTTTTTTTAGCAAACTGTTTGGCCCCAATTTAGCTCCATATTAGGTGTGTACACCTGTAAGACCTGCTGTAACCATGGTGACGGACATAGATTCTGCTTGTCCGTTTCTCCAGCTGATCATCAGGATGAATTCTGGTGGAATGAACTAAAAGTCCAGATTAAACCTGGATTTAATCTGGAGTGGTTCTGGTAATCCGGTCCGATCCAGATTAAATCTGGTTCTGTTGGGTCCATTTACCCCAGCAGGTCCGTATGACTTCGGCGGCGTTCTGACCAACACCAACAGGGACGTGGTGAACGGGGAGACGGTCCAGAAGAGGAACCAAGCCCAGAAAGAGATGCACTGGTGAGTCGGATGGAGACTGGACCGGTTCCTGGTCAGAACCAGGTTCTGATGCTTGTTTCCGCCACAGCCTTCATCCTGGAGATCTGTTTCCTTTCACCCGGAAGCCGCTCTTCATCATCGTGGATTCCTCAAACAGCACCGCCTATAAGGTGGGTGGACCTGCCGGTTCTGGCCGGGTTCTGGTTCTTTCTGGGCCCGTTTTAATCCTCCTGTGTCCGATCCGATCAGAACTTCTCCAACCTGTTCGGCCAGCCGCTGGTGTGTCTGCTGTCCCCGACCGTTTACCCAAAGAGCGTCCAGGGTGAGTTTCTGCTTCTGTCTGCTGCCGGGTTCTGCAGGCTCGGTGTTCACGGTTCTCCCTGTGGTTCTGGTTCCGGTCCAGATCAGTCTCAGCGCGGCAGCCTCTTCACGCTCTTCCTGTACTCTCCTCTGCTGGGCTTCTCCTCCGTCTGCGGCCTGAGCAGCCTGCGGCGCGGCCTGTGGGAGAACGCGCAGGACTTCCTGAGGAAGGTGTTCCGGGACATCGGCCAGATGCTGACCCGATCCCGGAGCATCGGTAGGTCCGAGTGGGTCTAGTGGGTCCAGTCGGGTCCGACCCGGTCCTACTGGTCCGAGCGGCTGAGCCTGGCGCTGCCGGACGTGAACTCACGCTCCTCGTCTCTGCAGATCAGGCCTTCCTGCAGTTCTTCGGTGACGAGTTCCTGCGGCTGCTCCTGATCCGGTTCGTGTTCTGCTCGGCGACGCTGAGGCTACATAAGCTGTTCCGGGTGAGTCGCTGCTTCTCTACGGAGACAGAAATGTGCAGGAAAATCAAATCGCAGTTCCTTGATAGTTTTGAATGGATTTGAAATACTCAGATTGATTTTTAATGTTTTTGCTGCTACAGACATGTAGCAGCGACTCGGTGATGATGACTAGCATTGGCTTTAGCTGCCAGGTTGTCAACATCATGAGCTAAATGTGATTTATTAAAGGTAAAGGAACACAGAGCTACTAATAGTCAACATTAAGAAACTAGATAAGGAGGTCAGGAAAAGTTTTAATTAAAAACAAATAAGGAGGGAGAGGGAAGTAGGTTAGCTATGCTAGCTTGACTTTGACAACCTGACCATGTAGACGTGCTGCAGAATTCAGTGTTTAAAATAAAAGGCGACCTAAACACCAACTCTGCAGTAGAGCAGCAGTTTAAATGAGCCAATCTGCTAATTTAAACAGTTTATTAATAAAAGTAAATTAAACATGAAGCCGGTTCCGGTCGGGACCGGTCGGACTCACCGCCGCCCTCTGTTGGCAGGAATCCCGGAGCTTCCCGGAGTCGTACCCGGAGCTGCCGAAGCAGGACACGGTAGAGAGCGTTCTGCTGCAGAAGCAGGTTCTGGAGCTGGCCGCCATGCTGGACGTTCAGAGCTTATTCTGGGACGATTCGCTGGAGAGCTACTAGCTCCTCCGCACCGGACTCAACCAGAACCAGAACCAGAACCCGCTCTGTTCTTTCCTTTGTAGTATGAAGGTAATCTTTTGTTCGTCCCATCCGTCATTTCCTCTGGAAGCAGGAGCGACGCTCCCGTCTGTCACCAGGAAGAGTCGTCTCAATGTGACCCAAGTCGTCTCCAGACGACCCCGAGTCATCATAACGTGACCCCAAGTCGTCATAACGCGACCCCGAGTCGTTTCCGGACGACCCCGAGTCATCATAACGCGACCCGAGTCGTCTTCAGACGACCCCGAGTCGTCATAACGCAACCCGAGCCGTCTCCAGATGACCCCGAGTCGTCTCAACTCAACCCCGAGTCGTCTCCGGACGACTCCGAGTCGTCACAACGCGACCCCGAGTCATCATAACACGACCCGAGTTGTCTCCGGACGACCCCGAGTCGTCACAACGCGACCCCGAGTCATCATAACACGACCCGAGTCGTCTCCAGATGACCCCGAGTCGTCTCAACTCAACCCCGAGTCGTCTCCGGACGACTCCGAGTCGTCACAACGCGACCCCGAGTCATCATAACACGACCCCGAGTCGTCTCCACTGAGCCAGATCAACACAAACATTCACAATGGGTTGTTTTATATTTATTTATTGTTGCCGTCGGTTTCGCAGTGACACCTGGAGGTTTGTTTATCAGCTGACGGGCCAAGATGCATTCAGGTTCGCTCCGTTTATTCCAGGTTCTTAACCAGATCATCTGGTTCCTCTGTGAGTCTTAGAGTTTCTCTTATTGCTGTGAGTAAATCCATGTCATTAGTTCTTCTCTGCAGAGATAAAAGCACAAAACCTTCACAGCGCCCTCTAGTGGGACGCAGCGCTCTGGCTACAGGAGGTGAAACATTCAGAGTTTTTATTTAAGGGACCTGAAACTCAGACAGATTCTTCACACACTGATGGATTTCAAGAATTTATTTCCCTCCGTGTTACTGGTGCACATGTTTTCCCTCCACTCAACTTTCCATTTATATGTAATTAGGGCCTCCTGGTGGAAGGCGTCAGTAACTGCCTGCTGGTCCAAACCAGAACATTCCAGTAAAAAGCCTTCTGATTGGCCGGATTTAATGATCGGCTTTCATTCGGTCGTAATCAGACGAAAATGAAAAAGCAAAAGAAATGCTTGAAATTAGTCAGATTGTGTGTAATGAATTTAATATTTAATAATATATGGAACTGAAGACGAGCCGTTTTATAAAGACAAACATTATCAGGAATAATTTGGGCTGTTTCTAAGTTTTTAAAGTCAGATTTTCAGCATGTTGTCACTTCACTGACAATCTCCCAGTTTCAAACCGTTTAGTTACTTTAAATCTGTGACTGAATGACAACATGGTGAAAACATGATTCTGAAAAATTAATCCTATTTTGTCCTTTTCCTACAAACTAAATAACTCAGATTATTCCTGTTGCTTTTTGTTTGTGTCTCTATAAACGTTACTTTAGTTTTTCCTCGGAGCATCTTCAGGCTGAATTATGGATCTGTCACCATGGTGCTGCGGCGCCGCCCTCAGACCCGGATGTGACGGGTTTTGTGGTCAGACGGGTCATCTGCTCTGAACCTGGACCAGAACCGGATCAAAGGTCTGCTCTGGTTCTGGTTCTGGACGATTCCCAGTAGTTTGTTTTTGGATCACAGCTGATGAAAAACCAGAGTTTTATTTTTCGTCTTTCCAGTATTTATTGATATCGTCGGGGTGTGTGTGCACGTGTGTGCGGGTGTGTGTGTGTGTGTTCAGTCTATGATGTTTAATATGAAGTTGGGAATCAATCGGATCATCTCGGTGACCCATAATCATTTTCCTAAATCTACATTCCGACTTTCCCAGCAGAATCGTCTTATGAATTTTTCCCTTCTACGTTCAGAAGTTGTTGGCTTGCACTTTATGAGTTTTAGTGTTACTGTTATTTAGTTTGTTGTGTTTTCAATTTCCATGTTTCTGTGGACGTTCTGCCGAGCATGCTGGCTGGTTCTGACCCGACTGTCTGGTGTTCTACATGATTCTAGTAGGAGGAGAGAAACGCGGCTTTAATCTGTAAGATAGCAAAAAACAAAGAAAAAGAGTTTTGAGCCACAACATTATGACCACTGTCGTCTAGAACTGAAACTGGTTGAGTTTGTTTCTATGGCAACAGTTCACGAACAAGTCATTTCAGATCCAATCAGTTCAGTTTGTTATTTAATGGTTAAAAACCCAGCGGAGCGTCGAGCCTCTGATCTAAAAGTTTAGATCTGAACCAGGAATCATGAGCAGAATAATTCATGTCTTTAATTCCTGGTCATAATGTTTTGACTCGTCTGCTCTTCATTGCAGCTATAAAACAAAATCTTTTCAGCTTCTGTTCAAACTTTTTACTGTTGTGATGTTTTCTGTGCTTCGGGTTTTAAAATGTTCTTTACTTTGAGCTTCGAACAAAAGAAAAGTAAAAAGTGTGAGGATGAAATCCTGGAGCTCACCCAGCAGCAGATGAAGCACTGGACTCATCTTAACTTTTGTAAATTCAATGTCAGAGACATTAAATAAGGACCACTTTTCTGTTGCTACATATCATTTTTATAAACAGCATGACTGTAGAGGTAAATAATGTTTCATGTCAGGATTTTAAACCAGATCATCTTCATAAACCTCTGAAAATGAACGAGGAGGAAACGGCGAAGAAACTGTGAAATGTTTGTTTTTGAAGCAGCTGATCTGCAGAAACATGCAGATTATAGAAATAATAATGCAGCTGGAGATGCACCAATCAGAGAGCAGGAAATCTGGATCATTCAGCCAATCAGAGAGCAGGAAATCTGGATCATTCAGCCAATCAGAGAGCAGGAAATCTGGATCATTCAGCCAATCAGCTGATGATTAAAAACTGACTCTGTTTATGTTCAGGTCAGCGCAGCACGCTGTGAGGAATAATGCATTTAATTCCTCAGTTTTATCTTAGATTCTGTTTTCAGTCTCAAAATGTAAATTTAAGTTTGAGCTGAGAGAAAATCCTGGTTGGTGCGTCTCTCACCTGACGCAGCTCTTCACTTCCACCCTGAACCTCATGGGATCATGTCTAGCTGGTTTCCTTGCAGCTCAGAATGGTCATCCTGTCGGTTTTGCTGTAAGTCGTCTGCAGAGCTCCGACCTGCTGACCTGTTGACCTGCTGACCTGCTGACCCGGAGCACACAGAGCCGCCTGGCGCCGCAGGAAGCTGCCACCCAATCCAAACGCTCGGTTTTACTTTTCTACACTCTGAAGATCCACATCATCCTGACCTGCTTGTTGTTTCCTTTGTGATTTGAGTCGTTTGGTTTGACAAAAGAACAGATGATGATCTGTCAGCATGTTTGTTTAGAATAGGAAGTGCCAAAGACTGCCGTGTCACATCCTGGCCACCATGGAGACCTTCATGTACCGACGGTTCGTTTTCTGTCGCCAGAAAGAATCAATAAAGAAAACAAGATCTGGCTTCATAAACCGCCTGGTTTGTCTTTTTACTAATAAATGATTCAGATGGACTGGAGCTGCTGCCACACAGGGACACAGAAACTGCGGTCTGAAACTAGACGGACCCGTTTGGGGTCTGGATCTACCCTGACCTGAAGACGACCCAGAGGGAAATGCTCCGCCCTGCTGATGATGGGCCGGGTCGGGTTCTGCTCCTCGCGTCCGATCCGACCTTTTCCTGACCACGCCGACACCAGGGTTCATCTGAGAGATCGAATCGGATTAGTTACAGAACCTCTACTGACCCTCTGGTGTTTGAACTGGACCTCATCCATCCTGACCTCCTGCTGGAACTGAGACCTGGAGTTTTGGACCTGGAACCGTTTGGAGGTAAATTAGAAGGAAAGAAATGTGAAATGAACCTTTTCTGGTCTGAATGGGAAACATCCCCTACTCTCTGTCACCGTATGCTCAGACAGGTTTAAAAAGAAGTGGCAAAAGCAAAGGAGGTAGATTAGCAGAGCTTGTCAACAACTGATGGTCTCATCCAGGACAAGTTGCTGCCTGGATGTTTTACTCAAGAAAGAGTAAAAATACTTCATAAAAACAAAACAGAAGTAAAACTGCAATAAGTATTTTGTTATAAAGCGTTATTGAAGTACGTATAACTGATTACATTTAACTAATTATTACTCAACTCTGGTCTTAAGACAATCAAACAGCAACAGTCTTCAGTCAGAAACATTTTGGTTTCAAGACTGAGCGCTACTGGAGATCCCGCCTGACTCAGCATCTTTTACAAGATTCTTGGATGATGATAACAGTTATGAGTTTTGACATATTTTAATTTCCATTTTCAGTAAATGAAGGATTTTTTAACCGAATAGATAAAAATCCCACATATCCAGATAGATTCATTGGGGCACAGCTGCTGTGAAGCCACCGCGGTGTCAATGGAGACTGTTGCTAAGGAACGTCAGAATGCCGACTCTTGCCCAATCAGCGGTGGTGAAACATGTCACGTGTTTCAAACAGGCCAATCACAGGGAGGCTAGCTGTTGAGCTGTTATTTAGCTTGTATCCAACGGACTTTCCGTGTAAATATCAGCGTAGAGCTGATTTCTCCGGAGCAGATCAGGTTTATCTGCGGGTTTAAACGGCTGCTCTTTATTTTACTTCATGGTAAGAAACGTTTTGTTTTTCGTTTAGGCTGTAAGCTCTTATTACTGATAACCAAGCTGTTTATTCTGCCTTTTTGACTATAAATATCCAAATAAATCCAAATAACTGCAGTTACTTAGTTGGACTTTGTTTTTGGCAATTTTCAAAACACATTTTAGCGACGTTTTTATTTTTCTGTGAAAATAGAAACTTTAAATCCAGTTAAAATTCGGATTTTCTTTTATTCATAACGTCTTATTATTATTTTTTCTTTGAAATTGAAAATATACACTTTTTAAAATCATTACCAGGATTATTTTAGGGTCAACCAGGTGAATCTGTCTAAAACCATGCCTCCTATCAGAGCCGGTCAGAGGATGAAGGGGGCCCCGGGCGGAGCTTCATTTGGGGCCCACTTCCTGATTCTGGCAGAGGGGGCGGGGCTTAAAACGCAGTCAGTGGTAATTGGTTTTTATTTGCTGAGGTGTTTGGTAACAAAGCAAAGAAAATAATTAAATTTGTTACTACGGCAACACAGGAATCAAGCACTGATTACATCAACTTTTTTAGTGATTTAAAATGTTTAATTGGCATCTGCTCTTATTACTTCTTTTTTAGAGGCTCAGCGATTACAAAACACACAAAAACACAAATACTGCTATTAACAAACACTCAACGCTTATCAGTCACAAAAGAAGTGTGATTGTGTCACTAAACTGCACAGTGTCATTTTATTTTCAAATGTGTTGATATTTATTGATGCTCCCATTGAACACACAGTGGATAAAATAATAAAAAATAAACAAGTCCAACAATATGAAGGGTTTGGTGCTTTACATCATTAATTGGAGTTTATTATGAGAATGATTCGGTGGACATCCTCCCTACCGTCCAATCAGATCTGATTTTATCCTCCTTCTCAACCAACCAGTATAAACTCGTTGTTTCCCAGAACAAAGCCATGAGGAGCCTGTCCGGTTCGCCCCGGGTGCAGGTCCACGTCAGTAATGCCGAAGGGCTCTACCTGCACGTGAAGAGGACGACTCCCAGCGAGACGTCTCAGGTCAGAGGTCGCCCCGCCGCCCCTCCGCTCCCTTTCCTGTCTGTTGAGCCCGACTGAGGCGTCTCCTTTAACCCCCCTGGTTCTGTCCTCCATGTTCTCCTCAGCGGACGATGAGCAAGGACAGGTCGCCGCTCCGTCCCTCCGCCAACGTCAAAACGCGTCTTCCGTGGATTCCTCCAGGAAAGACTTCCTACAAATGGGAGGTCAGGAGTCCCCTGGGATCCGATCGGATCTTCTTTCTGTCCTCTTTCTCAGGCTTTGTTTCCTCTCAGGGACCGACCCACTGTCTGGAGATCAAACCGCCAGAACCGGAACCAGAACTTGAGCTGCGGCTGTCCGACCTCGCCTCAGAGGAAGAGCAGCATCTGCGCAGCCGCATCAGCCAGTATGAGAAGAAGATCGAGAGCCTGATGAGCGAGGTCAGCTCTCTGAGGACCGAGGTGGGTTCCTGATCCAGTTCTGATCCGGTTCAGATCTGGTTCTGATCCAGTGGAGCAGGAAGACACATAATACTGCCCTTTAAAATCATCCTTTTAAACATCTGATCCAAATAAAACCAGAAATGATCCAGTAATAAAGTTTAGAAAGACTTTGACCATGTTCTGGAACCAGGATGTTCCGGTACCAGGATGTTCTGGTCGGGTTTCCTGACGGCTTCTGCTGTGTCTCCTGCGTCCAGGTGGAACACCGCAGGAAGGAGCAGGTCCTGGGCCGCAAGTCGGAGCAGCAGGATGACCCCCAGCAAGTGACCGCCAAGCCGGAGGAGGAGCTGGCCGAGGAGAGCAAGGAGCTGCAGGAGTGGAGAAACACCCAGCTGCGGGAGTCCATAGGGAGGAAACTGCAGGAGACCAGACAGAGCAGGTACCACTCACATTATTCACTCTAGTTCTGGGGTTACTTCCTGTGTAGTGGGGTTACTTCTTGTGGTTTTGGGATTACTTCCTGTGTAATGGGGTTACTTCTTGTGGTTCTGGGGGTTACTTCCTGTGTAGTGGGGTTACTTCCTGTGGTTTTGGGATTACTTCCTGTGTAGTGGGGTTACTTCTTGTGGTTTTGGGATTACTTCCTGTGTAATGGGGTTACTTCTTGTGGTTCTGGGGGTTACTTCCTGTGTAGTGGGGTTACTTCCTGTGGTTTTGGGATTACTTCCTGTGTAGTGGGGTTACTTCCTGTGGTTCTGGGGTTACTTCCTGTGTAGTGGGGTTACTTCCTGTGGTTCTGGGGTTACTTCCTGTGTAATGGGGTTACTTCCTGTGGTTCTGGGGTTACTTCCTGTGTAATGGGGTTACTTCCTGTGTAGTGGGGTTACTTCCTGTGGTTTGGGGATTACTTCCTGTGTAATGGGGTTACTTCCTGTGGTTCTGGGGTTACTTCCTGTGTAATGGGGTTACTTCCTGTGGTCCTCGTGTTCCCAGTCCAGACGGTTTTCCGAAGGATCCGGAGCTTCTCCTCCAGAAGTTGAGGGAAGCAGAAGCTGACGCCGCTGCAGCTGCTAAGCAGGTTTCTGCTCTGAAGGAATACGTCTGCAAGTTGGGCGACTCGGTAAAAAACGTGAGCGGCGGCCCGGTTTGTGGTTCCATAGCCGACCTGGCGGAACCGGAGCCTCTGACCCGTTTGGTTCTGCCTGCAGAAGATAATGTGGTCCGGTCTGGATCAGCAGAAGGAGCTGCTGCTGGGGAAGCTGGAGGCGTTCGAGGTCACCAACCGAGCCCTGCGACATCTGCTGCGGGAGCAGCGCGAGTCCCAGGTACCCAAAGTATTTACACCCCAAAGTATTTACACCCCAAAGTATTTACACCCAAAGTATTTACACCCCAAAGTATTTACACTTAAAGTATTCAGCAGACCAAACACGGCAGCGGAACTGAAAACTATTTATGAGCGTTTAAATAATTTTGCTTTCAGCCTCATTTCCTCTGATTCCCCCAAATAAAGCCCATAGCAACCAGCTGCATGATGAAAATTACAAAAACTTTTCTGGTTCTTTTACTCTCTTACTTTGTGGAAATTCACAGCAAATATTTCAGGAAACAATGAAAATATTCAGAGTTATGTGGAGCGGCTCCAGGTTTAGGTCAGAGCAGGGTCACGGGTTAGTTAGAAGGGCCTAGTCAAAGTGACGGTGGTGTGATGATGTGGTTTGGTTGTGACCAGATGGAGTCCGTCGGCCTGTCGGAGCAGAGGAAGGTTCTCCTGAAGTCGCTCGCTGACATGGAGGCCTGGAACGCCGTGAGTTCACGCCGCATCCTCCCAGTCGGATGACCGGATTACATTCAGATCTGGACCTCAACGTGGTTCTGGTTCTCTAGACTCCTTAGATCAGGAGTGTATTTCAGTATTATTATCCTGATGGCTCAGAACCTGTAATCTCTCATCTCTCCTCTGGGGGGCGCTGTTTTTTTCTTTTCTTAGGTGCTGGTTAAGAAGCTTCAGGAGAAGGAGAAAGAGCTTCATCAGCTTTCCACCCAGCTGGACTCTGAGAAGGTACCAGAAACAGTGTTATAATCTGGATTATAATCTGGATTATGATCTGGATTATGATCTGGATCATGATCTGGATGATGATCTGTGTTTGGGAACTGCAGGAGAAAGCGAGGAGGTCGGCAGATTTATCCCAGAATCTGGACGCCACCAGAGCTCGTCTGCAGGGTCAGCTGCGGAGAAAAGAGGCCAAGAACAACCGGCTCATCGTCCAGATTAAGGTCAGAGGTCACAGCCGGATGAAGGTCAGAGGTCACAGCTCCACCGGGGGTTTGGAGAGCAGCCCCTGACCCGAGGCGTGTCCCCGCAGAGCCTGGAGCGGGCGGCCAGTCAGCATCTGGCAGAGGCGGAGCAGGTGGCGCAGCAGCTGGGCCGGGCGAAGCAGGAGGCGGAGGAGGAGCAGGAGGCACTGAAACGGGCCAGCCAGGTCCAGAAGCAGCGGGCGGAGCGCTGCGAGGGCACAGCGGATCAGCTGAGCGCACAACTGCTGCAGAGGGTGGGTCCAACATGGCTGCATGGTGGGCCAGCTACACCTGATCAGCTACACCTGATCAGCTACACCTGATCAGCTACACCTGATCAGCTACCTCTGTCTGCCCAACAGGAGAAGCAGGCCGCCGAGGCTCTGGCTTCAGCTGACGCCTGGCAGCGTCGACATGGAGAGGAAGCAGAGAAGAAGGGTCAGCTGGAGGTGGAGCTTAACCTGCTGACCAGGTGGATGGATGGATGGATGGATGGATGGATGGATGGATGGATGATGGATGATGGATGAATGATGGATGATGGATGGATGGATGGATGGATGGATGGATGGATGGATGGATGGATGGATGGATGGATGGATGGATGGATGGATGGATGGATGATGGATGATGGATGGATGGATGGATGATGGATGATGGATGGATGGATGGATGGATGATGGATGGATGATGGATGGATGGATGATGGATGGATGGATGGATGGATGATGGATGCATGGATGATGGATGGATGGATGGATGGATGGATGGATGGATGGATGGATGGATGGATGGATGGATGATGGATGGATGATGGATGGATGGATGGATGGATGATGGATGGATGGATAGATGATGGATGGATGATGATGGATGGACGGATGATGGATGGATGATGGATGGATGATGGATGGATGGATGGATGGATGGATGGATGGATGGATGGATGGATGATGGATGGATGATGATGGATGGACGGATGATGGATGGATGATGGATGGATGATGGATGGATGGATGGATGGATGGATGGATGGATGGATGGTCAGTCAGTCGGTTGGATGTTTGGTCCAAACTGAGCTTCATGTTTTAATCCAACTCTCTGGGTCCGTCCGGTTCTGAACCGGGTCGTTCTCTGGTTCTGCGGTTCTGAACCGGGTCGTTCTCTGGTTCTGCGGTTCTGAACCGGGTCGTTCTCTGGTTCTGCGGTTCTGAACCGGGTCGTTCTCTGGTTCTGCGGTTCTGCTCCCCAGCCGGATTTCGGACCTGACCGATCAGCTGCAGGCCATTCAGGATTCAGGTCGGCTGGAGAACCAGGCGCTGCTGGACCGGCTGCAGGCGCTGACGGCGCAGAAAGCCGCCGCCCAGCTGGAGACCAAGAGGCTGAAGGTAGGATCGGATCAGAACCTTCTCCCGCGGTCCGGGTCCGGCAGACGCTGAGCCGTGTGTTTGTCCAGGCTGCCGTGTCGGCGGCCGACGAGAAGCTGAGCCGAACCGAGGCGGAGCTGCAGCAGGTCAGAACCTCCATCAAGCAGTGTGAGGTTCTGCTGGACAACTACAAGATCCAGGTACTGGACCCGGCCAGAACTCTGTCACAATAAGCACTAACCAGTTAACTAATTCATCACTTAAAGTGAGAGCAGTCGTTTCCATGGTGGTTTGTGTAGTTCGTCCTTAAAGAGACACAAAGATGTGATTTTCTGAAACTCCTGACTGGCTGTTTATTCCGGTTTTCCTGTTTGAGTTTAAAGATGAATTTACAGATTTCATAATCCGTTTTATTTATTGGCTTGTTTACATATTTTGGATATTTGAAATGTTTTCTTCCAGTTAATGTTCTTTGGAAACTAGAGTTTGATCTTTGAACTTCCATTATTATTTTATTATCGCCAGTTTACTGTAACTGGATTTATGGTGACAGAAAGCAGAACCAGGCGCTCAGCTTGCTGCTCCGCTCTGCAGGTGGGGAACACGCGGGCCGAGGCGGAGCAGGCCCGGGCCCAGGTGGCGCAGGCGGAGCGGGACGCCCAGGCCGTCCGGGTGGAGCTGGAGAGGGAGAAGGAGCAGATCCGGCGGGAGCTGCAGGGCCGGCTGTCGGAGCTGGAGGTTCTGCCGGAGGCTCTGCGGCGCTGCCAGCTGCAGCTGCAGGAGGCGCAGGAGGAGGAGCGCAGCCGCGAGAGGCGCAACCTGGAGCTGAGCGGCAACCTGACGGAGCTGCGGCTGAAGGTTCTGCTCTCTGACCCGACAGAACCCCCGGGAGTTTGCTGCTGTTTCTCACAGTGTGTTTCTGTCAGGTGGACACCCAGGGCCGCCAAACGGACCTGCTCCGGCAGAAGAACCAGCTGCTGATGGAGGAGAACCAGCAGCTCCAGCTGAAGGTGGAGTCTCTGGAGAGGTGAGTGGAGGAAAAGCCTCCAGCTGCTGTCCTGCCGCAGCCCTGACTGCTCCCCCTGCTGGCCGACAGGAAGCTGAGCGACGTCTCCAGCCAGAACTCGGACCTTCTGACCGTCGTCTCCAAGCGGGAGAAGACCATCCGCACCAATCAGCTCTCCCTGGAAGAAAAGACCAGAGAGTGTTCGCTGCTGAGCCGGAGGCTGGAGGAGGCTGTGAACGACGCGCACCAGCAGGTGAGGCCCACCGGGGGGCGCCGCCTGGAAACTTACACAGAAACGAACATTTAGCCTGTCACCATGTTATTCATTCATTCATAAATGTTATAGTTTCACACTTAATATTTAGTTGGATGCTAAACATTTAACTTCAGATTAAGTATTTATTTATCAGCCTAGTTAGCAAGTAAAATATTTAGTTAGCAAGTTAGTTAGCTCAATATTGCTAACTAAATATTTAGCTTGTTGTTTAGTTAACAAGCTAAATATTTCACTTGCTTACTGACCATATATTTGCTTTGAATATTTAGTTTGAAGCTAAATATTTAGTTAAGAAGTTAAATAGCGGCGTGGCGTGGTGGCGTAGGGGACAGCGCCACCCATCCTTGGAGGCCTTGAGTCCTCGGCGATATTTGCCGCATGTCTTCCCGCCTCTCCTTCCCCCGTTACTGTCAGCCTACTGTCATATCAGGGACACTAGAGCCACAAAAGACCCTGGAGGGGTAAAAAAAAAAAAAAAGCTAAATAGTTCATTTGCTAACTAGCTTTTTAACTAATTATAGTTAGAAAGCTTCCTGTCTTTAACACGGTCTGAGCTCAGAGGTGGAATTACTTCTCCTGGTGTCGTATTTCCAGATCTCAGAGACCAGAGAACGAGCCGCCAACAAGGAGCGCTCCACCCAGACCACCATCATGGACCTGGAGGCGCAGCTGAGCCGGACCGCCGCCGAGCTGGAGCAGCTGGGCCACAACATAGAGGAGGTGAGTTCCTGGTGCTGGACAGGCTACTTCCTGTTCCTGTAACATGTTACTAACCTGTGATTGGTCCAGTAGCGTGTTATTAACCTGTGATTGGTCCGGCAGCGTGTCACTAACCTGTGATTGGTCCAGCAGCGTGTTACTAACCTGTGATTGGTCCAGCAGCGTGTTACTAACCTGTGATTGGTCCAGCAGCGTGTTACTAACTTGTGATTAGTCCAGCAACTTGTTACTAACTTGTGATTAGTCCAGCAACTTGTTACTAACTTGTGATTAGTCCAGCAGCGTGTCACTAACCTGTGATTGGTCCAGCAACATGTTACTAACCTGTGATTGGTCCAGCAACTTGTTACTAACCTGTGATTGGTCCAGCAGCGTGTTACTAACCTGTGATTAGTCCAGCAGCGTGTTACTAACCTGTGATTAGTCCAGCAGCGTGTCACTAACCTGTGATTGGTCCAGCAGCGTGTTACTAACCTTTGATTGGTCCAGCAGCGTGTCACTAACCTGTGATTGGTCCAGCAGCGTGTTACTAACCTGTGATTGGTCCACTAGCGTGTTACTAACCTGTGATTGGTCCAGCAGCGTGTTACTAACCTGTGATTGGTCCAGCAGCGTGTTACTAACCTGTGATTGGTCCAGCAGCGTGTCACTAACCTGTGATTGGTCCAGCAGCGTGTTACTAACCTGTGATTGGTCCACTAGCGTGTTACTAACCTGTGATTGGTCCAGCAGCGTGTCACTAACCTGTGATTGGTCCAGCAGCGTGTTACTAACCTGTGATTGGTCCAGCAGCGTGTTACTAACCTGTGATTGGTCCTCAGGCGGAGAGGCGGTACCAGAGCCGCCTGCAGGACCTCCAGGACCGCCTGGAGCAGTCGGACAGCACCAACCGCAGCCTGCAGAACTACGTCCAGTTCCTCAAAGCGTCCTACGCCAACGTGTTCAGTGACGGGTTCCTCAGCGGGCCCCGGCGCTCCCCGTCACCCGTCTGAGACACCTCTCATCGCCATGGCAACGGATACTGGAAACCAAACCAATCATCATCACATCCACATTAGAACCATAAAGTATGAATTATTTTGAGCTGCTGACTGGTTTGTCTTGTTTTACTGGTTTAACTGGTCGATCCCGTCAGTCTCCAGAAGACTGCCCCCTGGTGTCTGGTAGTGTCATGCAGCTGCTGCTGGTTTATCCTCAGCATGAGGCAGAAGCTCCTGATTGGACACCAGGAGAAGCTCCGCCCCTCTCAGTGTTACGAGAATCCAACCTTCAACTCCAGCCACAGGTTCTGGTTCTGATCCAGATGTGTATCATTCTTCGTTCTGAAGAGTAAAACTAAATGTCTCCGTCTTCAGCTCTGTATTCTGCTAACATGTCGGATTAAACGCTGCTCTGCATTAATATCTAAGGAGCTGAAACATGTGGGTCATCGTTACCTGCCAGGTGACCCGCTGCTCTGCACCAGCAGAACCAACAGTTACTGTATTTATGACGGTTCCTGAACTAAACTCACGTGAAACGTGTTTGTTGTGGTTTGGTTTGAATTTTCTCCATCCTGAACAGGTCAGATGTTTGCGTTCGCTCCGGGTCAGATGATCTGCTGCCCGCCGGGTCTCATGGTGGTCAGCTGATGGATAATGCTCCTAATGTTGCTTAGCAACCAGGAAATCCAATTCACAATGGATGTTCAGAGAGCAAAGTGACTGAGACGGACAGAGCAGGGTTTGAACCAGCAACCCGTCCGTTTCTGCCCCCAAAGTATAAACGAAACAATCTGAAATGTGAATCCTAAAATATACAACCATGCTGTAACAAAGAAGACTATAGAATTATATATATAACATAGATATATATAACATAGATACAAGATAGATGTTTTTATCTTTATTTCAGGACCAGAACAGTTATTCACATGGAGTAATATCTGTATTTGAAAACAACAAGATCATAATATATTAAAGGTGTAATTTTTATTTCATATCATAAAAGTAAGTTTCCCAAAGAGGAATAAACAATGTGTCTCTTTAAATTAAATATTATTTCCATGGCTTGGCTACGCTTTAATATGCTGATTATGGCATATTAAAGCACAAATGAAGTTTTTCCTCAACACAGCGGCGCCTGAGGGGAACTAGAAGCTGTTTTTCCTCCGACAGTTTTATTTTCCACTCCTAGAGGTTTGTTTTGCTCGAAAATGAAGTCACTCCATCTCCCACCCGCCTTCGTGTCCTTCCGTCGAGCTTCGGCTTTTTCCGTACAGCTGCAGGAGTGACGTCATGCAACAGAGCGCCCCGCCCTTCAAACGAACCGTCAGGGTCGATTCTTCGGGATAGCTTCTTCTCCATTAGCTCTTTAGAAAACCTCACGGTAAGGAAATTGTTTCCATGTTTCCTGCCTGATAAACCAATGTTTCGTTTTAAAACCCATAAATTCTGCTTTTTATTTAGTGGTTTTAAAGCTGTTTGTTGGGGTTTTTCGGCCGTGACCGACAGGCTAGCAGGAGCGAGACCAGCTAACAGCGGCGGCGAAATAAAACGTTAATAATCGATTCAAAGACGCTTTATTTGCTGCATAAAGGCTAATAAAAGTGCGCAGAATATGATGGAGACTGCAGTTCCGATTCATGGGCGTGTTTTGGGTTTCAATGAGGGTTCGGATGGTACCGGGTGAAGGTTCTGCAGATTAACCCAGATTATTGGACAGATGTTCAATAAAAATAAATGGTTTCCGGTCGGAAAGGAGCCGCCCAGGCCTCCGTCCATCACACCGCCCCGTTAGCACCGCGGTTCTGCACAGAATGACGCGGATGGCAGTCCGAGCTGATACCATCAGCCTGGTGCTGAATTCCTCACCTACCAGCCAGTTTACTGGGAACCAGCCAGTTTACTGGGAACCAGTCTGCAGGACCGAGATAAGCTCGGATCTGATCTGAAACCAGCCGCTCTGATGTCCGAACCGGGTCAGAGTGGGTTTTACCAGAACCGCAGAGCATCTGTATTCAGAAAACTGCTTTAAGGAGCTGATGACTGTCCCTGCAGTAATGTGGACCAACAGCTAGGGGGCGCTGCTGCGGGTAAACTCAGAGATGCCGTCTGATTCAGAGCAGAGGCGGCTCTAGAACAGGTTCACCGGGGGGCCGGCCCGGGGTGGGCAGGGTGTCCTCATGGCGGAACAAATTAATTAAACTAAAAAAATAACAGTGTAATAATATTAACTGAGCCCTGGATGTTCAGAAGAAGAACATAAATGTTACCCAGCAGCACTTGGTGATAATGGCCGCTGCCGTCTATGGATCATAACAAGACGAAGGAAGCTAGCAGACAGAAAGCTAAGTGTCAGTGCTGCTGTTTCCCGTCTGTCTTTGCTGAATTATGATGTGATGATGTGAAAACGCTCAGGTGTGTGTCTGATTTAGTTCCACGTGTGGAAGTGGAACAAACCAAGTATTTTGGGGTGGAGATATCAGAACCGGGTCGTTCAGACTGCAGTGAAAAAGGTCGATCTGTGTGAACGCAGCGTTGGCTTCGGTTTCTGTGTAAATAAATTGATTTAGTTTGATCTGGTGATCCAAGGTCGGTTCTGAAACAGTTTGAGTTTTTATTAGACCGCTTCAGAGCAGATGTAGCCATAGAAACCAAACAGCCTGACTGGGACCGGGCTCCAGCAGCCGGGCCTTCAGGGTAAACCGGACCTGGTTCTGATGGTCCGCTCTGTAACGACCCAGGATGCTGGAGACGTTCCTGGAGAAACCATTAACTGGTTTATTCTCACTGTTTCCATGGAAACATCTGGACCAGAGGGCCTTTGGTTCTACTGTCTGGGCCCGGTTCTGACCCGTTCTGATCTGTTCTGGTCACACCTTTACTGTCCTATAGACAGTTTTAGAGCTAACTGGGGTTCTTCCATCCTGCAGCATGTCGACTTTCCCTAAACCCAAACTGAAGGTAAAAGCTGCTGGGTGTGTGTGTGTATGCGTGTGTGTGCGTGTGTGTGATGTGTGTGTGTGTGTGTGTGTGTGTGTGTGTGTGTGATGTGTGTGTGTGAACAGGCAGGAAAAACCTGGAAAATGAGACAAATCCTGGATTTCCAGGCTGGAATGAGGAGTGTGTTTCCAGGCCAGCGGTGGGCGGAGCGTCTCTGCAGCAGAGGCTGGGCTTGGTTCTGCTGGGTTCTGCCCAGTCACTGCACTGCGTCTGACACAGCAGAAGGTTCTGGTTTGGAGCGGTGCGGATCAGAACCGAGCCTCGGAGGAAGAGCAGCTGAGGACAGAACCGCTCTGTGTGTGTATGCTGTGTTTCTGGGTTCTACTGACCCGGTTCTGTTTGCTGTTCGAATGTTTCCTGATGGAGTGAAGCCTTTGCATGTGGATGAAATGTGATGTAGGTTCTGTTCTGGTCGGGTTCTGATCCAGCTGGGAAAGGTTCAGTTTTCCTCCTGTCGTCTCTGGAAACCTGCAGACCTGCTAACGTTGACAGATTCCAGAGCTAATGCTATGATGGCAGCCATCCTGCTGTTAGCGTAGCCTTTAGCACTCATTGTTATTCCAGTGAGGAGCAGAGGTGACATCATCCTGCCGTGAGACAGAACAGCCTTCAGTTAGCATTGGTTAGCGCTGTTAGCATTTTTTAGCGCTGTTAGCATTGGTTAGCGCTGTTAGCATTGGTTAGTGCTGTTAGCGTCGGTTAGTGCTGTTAGCATGGCTAACCTTCCTGGATGTTTTTATATCCATATTATCTTTTCATTTAAAGAATATATCTTTAGCATTTAGCCTTCCTGTTAGCTGCTGAAGGTAACCATGGCAACAGAGGATATTGCTGCGTATCTCCTGATGTCTGGACCTAACAGAACCTTCCGGATGATTTCCACAGACTGACAATGAGACGAGGAGCTGACTGAACCTCCTCCAGGTCAACTTCCTTTGTCTCCTGAGTCACTTCCTGCCCCCTCCCCTTCCCCCCGGCGCTCCCTGGGCGGCGCTGAAGTGGATCATCCGCTCCGCTGAGGCTCAGGGAGTGTCAGCTTGGACTTTAACATCCTCTGATTACCTCACATGCTCCTCCATTATCGGGATGTTTGACCCGGTTCTGCTGCAGTGAAATATTAACGAGCTTCCTGCTCATGTGCAGCAGCCATTAGCAGAAACCACAGGCTGCAGCCCGGAAAGTTTAGTGGAAGGAAACAGTGACGAGTTTGATGCAGAATCAAAAAGGGAGGCGTGTCTGTCTGCTGATGGGGGGTTATCTCCTGAAGCAGGGCGGGGGCCTGTGGAGGGCTGTGTGTGTGTGAGTGTGTGTGTGTCTCTGTGTGTGTGTGTGTGTGTGTGTGTGTGTGTGTGTGTGTGTGTGTGTGTGTGTGTGTGTGTGTGTGTGTGTGTGTGTGTGTGTGTGTGTGTGTGTGTGTGTGTGTTATCAGGCGCTGCAGAGCCGAGCTGCTCGCTGATAAACCTCCTCAGACGTGGAAGCAGCTCATGTTTCCTCTGAATGGGAACAGAAAGAGCGCCTCACTTCCTGCTGGAGCCTCAGAGTTCTGCTGGCCCGGCGGTCGGTTCTGAGCGGTCGGGTCGGGTCGGTTCGGCCCGGCAGGCTGAGCCCACAGAGACGCTGACCGCTCACTTCTCTTTGTGTGGGAACTCGGCGCCGCTCACGCTGGGGGATTTCCGCCCCCACCCCTCCAGGCATTCATAGCATGTCAGCTGCTGCTGGTTGCTAAGCAACGGGAAGGGAGGAGGCCGAGGGGGGGCTTTGTGTCCGGCCTTTCACTGTAGAGCCGAGGTTCTGTAGGACGGGTCCGAATTCTGCTGCTGACCAGAACTAAACTCCACTGATCCAGATCTATATGAACCAGCAGGTCCGGTTCTTGTTCTGGTTCTGGTCCGGTTCTGATTCAGGAGAACATTAAACTCTAAATCAGCTCCTTCACTGTTTTCTGTTGCTTTGTTCCCATTGGTTCAGCTCCCGACCAATCAGCTGCGTTCACATTGCAGCATCCAGTGTTTTCATTGGACCAGAACCGGATCTGTACTCCAGCTGGTTCTGGAGCAGACCGGGTTCTCATCCTCTCTGTTCCGTTTGTTGCAGAAAATGGACACGGTCGGAGTCAAAGTGCTGGAAACGGCCGAAGACATCCAGGAGCGCCGGCAGCAGGTTCTGGACCGGTACCGGCGCTTCAAGGATCTGTCCATGGTCCGGCGCCAGAAGCTGGAGGATTCGTACCGATTCCAGTTCTTCCGCCGGGATGCCGACGAGTTGGAAAAATGGATCCAGGAGAAGCTGCAGATCGCCTCCGACGAGAACTACAAGGACCCGTCCAACCTGCAGGTCCGGTTCTGACAGGAAGCGGGTCTGGCCTGGTGCCGCAGGCCCGGTTCTGCCGCAGCTGACGTGTTTGTCCTCACAGGGGAAGCTGCAGAAGCACCAGGCGTTTGAGGCCGAGGTCCAGGCCAACGCGGCGGCCATCATCGAACTGGACAAGACGGGGAACCTGATGATCACCGAGGGACACTTCGCCTCCGAGACCATCCGGGTACGTCCCACAGACTCCCAGAACCGCCCCGATCCAGGCCAGCCGGTTCTGGATGCGAACGGGCAGCTTCAGATGATCCCGGTCTGATTGTTTTCCCTGTCGGGTTCAGTCCTACACTCCGTACCGGACCCAGCAGAGGCCCATAGTCACCAGCGTCAACATGGCTGAGTATATCCAAGTGTGTGTTTGGACTGGAGTGGCTCCTCTGTGTGCTTCCAGAGTTCTGACCCGGTTTCCCACCAGCCCCTTTCCACTCTTTAGTGTGACGAGCTCTCTGGTTCGGTCCGGCCCGGATGATCAAACACAAAAACAAAACGGTTCATTTCTAACGGCGAGGAGCTCAGAACCTGCACAAACACGACCCAGTTAGACGGACCCGTCCGACACACGAAGCGGGCCGACTGGTCAGACGTAGATCTAGAGAACTCAGAGAGACTTTGTGTTTCCAGAGCCGCCTGGAGGAACTGCACCGCCTCTGGGACCTGCTGCTGCAGAAGACCAAGGAGAAGGGCATGCGGCTGCTGCAGGCCCAGAAACTGCTGCAGTACCTGCGGGAGTGTGAAGACGCTCTGGACTGGATCAGCGACAAGGTCAGAACCGGTTCTGGTCGGAGAACTGCTCTGGGTCAGCAGAGCAGTTTCTAATAAATTTAATTGAATTCATTAGAAATTCAATTAAATTTAAATTAAATGTTATTCTTGCTTTATTACAACTTTATTCTAGTCCTTTAAAAACATTATTCTAAATCTGTTGTAGAAAAATACTTTTTAAAATAATGTTTTGTTTTCATAAAGTTTTGCTTTGGAGTGAGTTTTAAACCAGCTGCAGTATAAAGAGACAAAATGTTTTAAAGATGCTTTTAGTTCAGATAACAAAGATCTGCAGCAGCCAGACAGATGATTGTAAACACATCCTGAAGCTGATGCAGCTGAAGCTGATGCAGCTGAAGATGATGCAGCTGTGCTCGCTGTGCAGGAGGCCATCGTGACCTCTGAGGAGCTGGGTCAGGACCTGGAGCACGTGGAGCTCCTGCAGAAGAAGTTTGAGGAGTTCCAGACGGACCTTGCGGCTCATGAGGAGCGCGTGAACGAGGTGAACCAGCTGGCTGGGAAGCTGATCCAGGAGGCGCACCCAGAGAACGAGCTGATCGTCAGGAAGCAGGAGGAGGTGAACGCGGCCTGGCAGCGCCTGAAGGGCCTGGCCCTGCAGAGGCAGACCCGGCTGTTCGGCTCGGCCGAGGTGCAGCGCTTCAACAGGTGAACGCCGGAAACCTCAGGATGAACGTCTTCTCAGGTTGGACCGTTCTCTGAGCTGGGATGCTGCTTCTGTCTGCAGGGATGTGGATGAGACCATCAGCTGGATCAAGGAGAAGGAGCAGCTGATGGCGTCCGATGACTTTGGGCGGGACTTGGCCAGCGTTCAGGCTCTGCTGAGGAAACAGGAGGGTCTGGAGAGAGACCTGGCGGCTCTGAAGGACAAGGTGGGACTCCTGCTGCCCCATATTCCCACTCAGCATTCCCAAGCCTTGCTAACCCGCTTCCTGCTGTCAACCAGGTGAACACTCTGGGTGGGGACGCCGAGCGCCTGCAGCAGACCCATCCTCAGAACGCTTCCCAGATCCACCTGAAGAAAGATGAACTCATCACCAACTGGGAGCAGATTCAGACGCTGGCTGCTGAGCGCCACGCCCGCCTCAACGACTCCTACCAGTACGCACCGCCAACCAGACACACAACCAACCAACCAGACACACAACCAACCAACCAACCAACCAGACACACAACCAACCAACCAACCAGACACACAACCAACCAACCAGACACACAACCAACCAATCAACCAATCAACCAGACACACAACCATCTACTGGCGGGCGCAGACCACCAGTAGATGTCTTTCTTTTGCAATTTTTTTTGTTGTTTTTGCACCTTCCTTTCTTCTTCCTCCCCTAGTTAGTTAGTTAGACATTGTCTCACTCAGAGCTTGTCCTTCTGTCCTCCAGTCTGCAGCGTTTCACCGCTGACTTCAGGGATCTGACCAGCTGGGTGACGGAGATGAAGGCTCTGATTAATGCCGACGAGCTGGCCAACGACGTGGCCGGAGCCGAGGCGCTGCTGGACCGGCACCAGGAGCACAAGGTGACACTCTTTAAAGCTGCAGCTGGTCAGAGACCAGAACCGGACATTTAGTGAACATGGATCGGCTTGTTTTGTCTCCTACAGGGGGAAATCGATGCCCACGAGGACAGCTTCAGGGCCACAGATGAAGCTGGTCAGGCCCTGCTCAGTGCAGGACACTACGCCTCCGAGGAGGTCAAGGAGAAGGTGGGAGCGTCAGATCGGGTCTCCTGAAGGTCCAGTTGATCTGTTGGTTGTGCTTTAACTGGGTTCTGTGTGTGTTCAGCTGGGGATTCTGGCCCAGGAGAAGGAGTCCCTCCTGGAGCTGTGGGAGGTCCGCCGGCAGCAGTACGAACAGTGCATGGACCTGCAGCTGTTCTACAGGGACACGGAGCAGGTGGACAACTGGATGAGCAAGCAGGAGGTAAGCTGAGACACAGTCTGCAGAGATGGATTTGATTAACTGGATTAACTGGTGAACGGAACATCTCTGCAGGCTTTCCTTCTGAACGAAGACCTGGGAGACTCCCTGGACAGCGTGGAAGCTCTGCTGAAGAAACACGAGGACTTTGAGAAGTCTCTCAGCGCTCAGGAGGAGAAGATCACGGTGAGTCATCTCCAGGTTCCTCTGGCCGTCACTGATGCTCTACAGGATCATGTTGACTCATGTCTCTGCTGCATCTCCAGGCTCTGGATGAATTCGCCACCAAGCTGATCCAGAACAGCCACTATGCTAAGGAGGACGTGGCAACGCGCAGAGACGCTGTGAGTCTTCTTCTCCTTCCACCGTAGTTCTGAGCTCCAGCTGGAGGAGCTGAGTCATGATTTATTGTTTCTCTCTGCTTCCAGCTCCTCAACCGCAGGAACGCCCTGCATGAGCGCGCTCAGGCCCGCCGGGCCGCCCTGGAGGACTCCTTCCACCTGCAGCAGTTCTTCAGGGACTCCGATGAGCTGAAGAGTTGGATCAACGAGAAAATGAAGACTGCTACAGATGAGTCCTACAAGGTCTGCTGCAGCTTCTCCTCACTCCACTCCTCTGTTTGCTTCTTCAGCCTTGTTCTTCCATAATTTATTTCATCCATCCGTCCGTCAGTTTATGCTTCAATCTATCAGTTTATGCTTCCATCAGTTTATGCTCCTGTTGCCCAACTCCTCTGCTTCCACAGGACCCGTCCAACCTGCAGGGGAAGGTGCAGAAACACCAGGCCTTTGAGGCCGAGCTGTCAGCCAATCAGAGCCGCATCGACGCCCTGCAGAAGTCCGGCCAGGAG
This sequence comes from Xiphophorus maculatus, assembly GCF_002775205.1. NCBI lineage: Eukaryota > Metazoa > Chordata > Actinopteri > Cyprinodontiformes > Poeciliidae > Xiphophorus > Xiphophorus maculatus. The sequence goes on from NC_036450.1 coordinate 1,145,611, forward strand.
CTGCTGGACAGGAAGCACTATGCCTCCGCTGAGGTCACCGCCCGCATGGAAGATGTTAGCGCACAGTGGAAGAAGCTGCTGGAGGCCACAGAGCTCAAAGGTAGCAGGAACCAATCGCAGCACTGATGGTAGAGCGCCTTTAAAGGGGAGTGAGGGTGTTTCCATGGAAACTGAAAGGAGTGTTTATCAGGTTTGGATAAGAATGTAGGAAAAACACCTGGAGTCTGGAAAAATATGAGAATTCCAGAATTAAATCATTGCTCCCATCATACATCCAGTGAATTATAGAAATATCTACCTCTAATTCCTAGGAACGTTTGCTGTTGAAGCTCTAAAATCGGCTAATCTGGGGATTAGAGAGTAGAATTGTAGAAAGCCTTTAGTGAGGATGAAACGGTTTGAATCAGCATCTCTGTGTTTGTTTCAGGTATCAAGCTGCGGGAGGCCAACCAGCAGCAGCAGTTCAACAGGAACGTGGAGGACATTGAGCTCTGGCTCTATGAGGTCGAAGGTCACTTGGCCTCTGACGACTACGGGAAAGACCTGACGAGCGTCCAGAACCTTCAGAAGAAGCATGCCCTGCTGGAGGCCGACGTGGCAGCTCACCAGGTGACCCTGACATCCCTGAACCCACCAGGACTGCGCGTTTCCGTCTGTAGAGGTCGGATCTGTGACCTCTCCTGTGAATGTTCCCCCACCAGGATCGGATCGACGGAATCACCATCCAGGCTCGGCAGTTCCAGGAAGCCGGCCACTTTGACGCAGACAACATCCAGAAGAAGCAGGAGGCTCTGGTGGTTCGCTATGAAGCTCTACGGGAGCCGATGGCGGCTCGCAAGCAGAAGCTGTCTGACTCGCTGCGCCTGCAGCAGCTCTTCAGGGACGTAGAGGACGAGGAGACCTGGATCAGGGAGAAGGAGCCCATCGCCTCATCCACCAACAGAGGTATCAACCCCCAGAACACTGGCCGTAGAGGAGGGTGCCAGGGAAGCTATCTTCACTAATGTGTTTCCTGATTTATGGAGCAGTTAAAACTTGGTTTTTATTTTAGAGAGATAATCTGAGTCTGGAGGAATGTTGAGCTTGTAAGATCCCGGACTGACTTTTTGGGATCAGATGGAATAATGAGCCATAACTTCCTGTTTGTCTCTCAGGTAAAGACCTTATTGGAGTCCAGAACCTGCTGAAGAAGCACCAGGCTCTGCAGGCTGAGATCACAGGTCACGAGCCTCGGATCAAAGCCGTGACCCAGAAAGGAGAGACCATGGTGGAGGAAGGTTTGTGGATTTAGATCCTCAACTTCCTGAAAGCGTTCCAGCTTCTTCTCAGGGTGCTGATGGTTTGGATGCTGGTTCTCAGGTCACTTTGCCGGGGAGGAGGTGAAGGCCAAGCTGGGGGAGTTGCACGGACGTTGGGACACCTTGAAGGGCAAGGCGGGCCAGAGGAGGCAGGACCTGGAAGACTCCCTGCAGGCCCAGCAGTACTTTGCCGACGCCAACGAGGCCGAGTCTTGGATGAGGGAGAAGGAGCCCATCGTCGGGAGCCCTGACTATGGGAAAGACGAGGATTCAGCTGAGGTATGGAAGGGTGGCAGCAGTTCATTTGTGCCACAAAGATACGCTGTGTTCTCACTCTGGGGTCCGGTACACAGGCACTGCTGAAGAAGCACGAGGCCCTGATGTCAGACCTGACGGCTTACGGCAGCAGCATCCAGGCTCTGAAGGAGCAGGCTCAGTCCTGCAGAGTGAGTCTGATTGTTCCGAGTTCTGATCAGATCATATCTGAAGTTTGGGTCTGTTAGATGACAGGTTGGGTTTCCATTATGAACAGCAACAAGTGGCTCCGACTGATGACGAGACTGGGAAGGAGCTGGTTCTGGCTCTGTACGACTATCAGGAGAAAAGCCCGCGCGAAGTGACTATGAAGAAGGGTGACATCCTGACCCTGCTCAACAGCACCAACAAGGTACAGAACCTCACTGGACTGGGCTTCCTGATAGGATTCCAGTGTTCTCTGTTTCTGAAGGGTAAAATGCTGGAATCCAGATCCAATACGGTCCTGGTCGTTTGGAAGTTTTTCTTTCTACAGCCAGACTGTACAAGAGATGAGAGCCATCTGATTCTCAGGCTCCAGTCAGATCTCTTTTTCTGATTATCTGACTGAAGATTCTTGGTTTGGTTCTGATGGGTTCATGGTCCAGAACAAACTGGGAAAGTCTGGAATGTGAATGTCTGGAAAACTATGGAAAAATGTAATGATGGATAGATAAATATTGGTTTTTCCATTCCTTTACTCCCTATTCCATCCATCGGGTTATGCATCCGTCGGTTCATGCTTCCATTGGTTTATGCATTCATCCACCTCACCCATCCTTCCTGATCCCAGCAGGAATACGACCCATGAATATTTATGTTCCGTCTTTAAAATCAGCTTTAAAAAAGAGGACTTATGAATTGGAGTCTGGAATGATGTAGTATGTTAAGGAACGTTGTATATTGATGCAGGACCCTTCAATTCTTCAGCAGGATGTCTGTCTGTATTGTGAATGTTCCTTCTGTCTGATGTGGCTTTACGTCCCAGGACTGGTGGAAGGTGGAGGTGAACGACCGGCAGGGCTTTGTTCCGGCCGCCTATGTGAAGAAGTTGGACCCGACTCAGTCGTCTTCCAGGGAGAACTTGCTGGACGAGCATGGCAGCATCGCAGCTCGACAGGAACAGATCGAGAACCAGTAAGAAACGTTTTTCCTGTCTTGTGGGCTTTCCTAACACGTTCCTCCTTCCTGTGGGATCTAACTGGTCCCACCCACTAATGACCCGGCTCCTGGTTCTGTTTCTGTCTCCTCTTCTTCATCTAACCCCTAACCTCGCCTCGCTGCGGCAGGCTCGTCACCAAGGAGCCCTGCAGCGTGTCTGTGCGCATGAAGCAGGTGGAAGAGCTGTGAGTAGGAACCGGCGTTCCGACCCGTTTCCCTGTGATCCGCAGCAGTTTAGCCTCAGATTCCCTCATGTCTGTGATCCTCCATCCTCATTTTCTATCCAGCAGCAGGATAGAAGAACATCTGTATCATCCCATCGCTTCCTCTCTTCCTTTTTCCTACCATGTGAAGCAGAAACAGGGAAACATTTCAGGTCCTGTGTTGAATGTAGATGTTCGGTACCATCCCAAACCGGTCCGGTTTACTGAGGTTCTGCTGCGTCCTTTGGTCCCGTCCTCACTAACACAAACAGGTCCTGCTGCTTCATCCAAGAAAATGGGTTAAATTCTTGGTCCATGTTGAGTGGTTCTACCAGGGCAACTACACCTAAAGTTGTCTCACCTCTCTGGATGAGGGTGAAAGGTCAGACAAATCTGTTGTCGCCACCACTTGGCAGTAAGGCCGATACGATTCCTCGAGTGATTCGAGTTCCTCCATTATTAAAATTCCTCAAGGAAAATTTAACAAACCTGCTTCGAAGCTTCGTTAATTTATGATTTATTATTTAGCCACCGTGTTTCGGCCGGGACATTATTTGCGTTGCGCGGAGCTCTGACTTCCTCCTCTGAGTTGTTGACGAAAGCTAAGAGTTAGCAGCATGAGGTCCAATCTTCATGTTCGGCCCGTGGGGATTTTATTGATTGATGATAAAAACCAATAGGCATTTAAGGATGCCTATTGGTTTTCGGGGGACCAGTAAGCATCCTTAAAATGACTGGCGCCTTGCCTGGAGTACGGCAGCCTTTCTCCTCCGGGAGCTGCTGGTTCAGAGCGAACGGCGGGAAGAGCTGCAGGTATTAACACAGGTGAGCTGATGAACACGGCGGGCGGCTGAGTAGCTGATGGTTACAGTGTAAGTGTAGCTTTACGGACGACCCGCACAATAAATTTTATATCATCCTGGTCTGAACAAACGGCTGGCGGAGCGTCGTGGCGGTTCATGGCTGTAGACGAGTTTCTGAGTGTGACGAACGAAGATGTCAAATCCTGATGTTAACAAGGACACAAAAGCTAGAAATGGCTGGATAAGTCAAGTCCTGTCACGTCTCCTGGTTTGGCAGAGAAACCGCCGTTTTTCACCCTGTTTCTCGCTGTGCTTCTTTATTAGCATTTTCCTGTAAATATTCCGTATTGCTCCCCATGTCGTCTTTGGTTCGTTCCTTTTTCCCCCAGACTTTCGTTCATCTGAAGCTTGTCAGGTTATGGAGCAAGGTCAGAGTTCATCTATTAAACTGACTGAAGATGAATACATAAACTAAAATCTGGAGCATAGACATTTTTTATAAGCGTATTTGTGAGCCTCTTTATTATTGAATTGAATATAATTTCAGATCTCTGTATAACTTTTCTTCAGGTTAACTTAGAAAATGATCTGTTATTGTTACAGGTTAGCTTTCTAAACTACAGAGAAGTTATTGTTAGAGAAGCTCAAATATGACAAATTGGATTGATATTGACATCTGATAGTAACACTGGTGTTATGATAGATTAACCAATATTTTATTTGATCAATTTTTTAAATCCAGTTACTCAATTAATTGTAAGACTAATCAATAGATGACTCTATTACTAAAATATTAGTTTCCAGCAGCCCTACCTGGCCGTTATGGTTTCACTTCCAGAAATATGTGAAGGATGTTCCAGGTAAGGCTGGAGCAGGAAGGGGAGCCGCTGTTGTTCCTGCAGAGGTCTGGGTGTCTGCATGACTCACATCAGCTTCTCCTCAACGTTCCCGTCGCTCCACTTATGTAGGATTTAAAAAGTATGAAATTTGGAGAAGAAACTTGTAGGATCTTTGGTGTCACAGCTGTAAATTCCTGAGGAAAATGGGAAAAGATTTTACTGGAGAAATCAGTTCAGACTGTGACGTGTTTCATGACGGATCCTGGATCCAAACTGAGGATAACAGAGTTGAACTAAGCAGCAGGTGTTAGATGCATGATGTCAGGATCGCCGCTCCATGCCAGGTGTCCTTGTGTCCGTCTCCCCTGGTCGTGGCAGCATGTCTGTCCGGTGGCGTCCCTCCGGGTCTCTCCGCTGACGCTTCCCCTCTGTCCCAGGTACGGCACGCTGCTGGAGCTGGGGGAGAAGAGGAAGGACATGCTGGAGAAGAGCTGCAAGAAGTTCATGTTGTTCCGCGAAGCCAACGAGCTCCAGCAGTGGATCCACGAGAAGGAGAGCGCCCTGACCAACGAGGAGGTCGGCTCCGACCTGGAGCAGGTCGAGGTTCTGCAGAAGAAGTTCGACGACTTCCAGAAGGTAACGCCAGAGCAGAACCAGAACCGAGCCTCCCAGCCCAGGTTCCGTCCAGGTTCTGATGTTTGTGTTCTGCCCGCCCGTCCAGGACCTGAAGGCCAACGAGTCCCGGCTGAGGGACATCAACAAGGTGGCGTCGGAGCTGGAGTCTGAAGGCCTGATGGCGGAGGAGGCTCCCATGGTCCAGGCCCAGGTGAGCTGCACCTGTGCTGTCCGGGTGACGACCCGGCTGCTGGTTCCGACTGACCGGGTTTGTGTCTTTGTGTCTGCAGCAACAGGAGCAGCTGGGATCCGCTCCGGGAAAGGTCCGGTTCTTCCCTGTCCTTCACATCTTGCTGGTTCCGCCTGAGGAAACCCGATGAGTTAATCAGTTTTTCTGTGTTCGACAGGACGAGTCTGACTCCAAGACGGCTTCGCCCTGGAAGGTAAGCTCCGCCCACCAGCTGCTTGGTTCTGGTTCTGCCATCAGTCCGATCGCTCTGACTGATCCCAGAGCCGTTGCCATGGTTACTGCCCTCACCGTATTAATCTGAAATGAAACGGTTCAATCGGCCAATCGCTCCTGACTGCTGTGGTGTTTGTTTTTCTTGTTTGGTTGACCTTTGACCTCAGACCATACGACTGGGTGTCCAAACGACGGCTAACTTTAATACCATCAAGGTAAGACCTGACTGATCCAAACCCGTCCTGCATCGTCACCGGAAACTAACCCGTAGCTCCGCCCCCGGCCGCCTCTGTCCTTATTTGGTCCTTCCTGTTGGTTCTGTTCTCACCCTGCAACACGTCCTGTTGGACTCCGTCTTCCTGTTTCCTGTTTGCTCCTGGCTGTCAGCAGTCTTCCTGCTGTGCTGTGATTGGTTAGAGACCTGAGAAATGTTCCCACCTTCAGCCTGTTCATGTTCTCATTATGAATGAATTAACGTGGATTTTATGTGACAGAATAAAGATGAAGAAAATCTGCAGACTGAAACTGAGAAGTTCAGTTTTCAAGTCTTACCTAGATTCTCTGTTAGGTTTAGGTCTGGCCTTTGACTAGGCCATTCTGACATTCCGGTTCTTCTCTGATTAACACTCAATAATTCCTGTCCTGGTTGATCTGCAGGTTCATCTGTTGCAGTGAGAAATGAATCGTATGATAGATTAAAATGAGCTCAATAATAATAATAATAATATTTAAAGGCCATTTTGTTAATCATGATCCGTTTTATTTGGTTTTGCTGATCAATATATAAACATGATTGCATCATCACTGTGCTGAATATTCAGATCATAAATTACTGCTGGATGATGGATGTTAAGAGTAAATAAAAAAGCGTTAGCATTGTTATGCTAATGCTAAGTTTAGTCTGACAAACGTCACATTACCAAAGTGTCAAAGGTCACAGAGCAGGAAGTTCTGGCTGATATCATCACCAGATCCTCTAACATCATGCAGCTTTAGTTATAAATCATTTATATTTCCATTTTATTTCTTGTTTTTTATTTTATATATTTAAAGTTTCTTCCAGTTCCAACGTTTAGAAACGATACAAAATTTAAATGTGTTGATTTATTGAGAGACTTTCATCATTTCCTGTTGATATAATTCCTGAAAATAGAAGAACAATAAATCGTTTATCTGAATAATTTAATTTTCCAGTTATGATCCGCCCTGCGTGTAGAACCAGAACCTCCCGACCCGCTCTGTGTTCTGTCACATTGAACCCGTTAGTGTGTCTGGAGGTGGTGGGTGTGAATACTTCCAGTCTGAGTGACGCAGTGGGACCATCCCAGTCTGACCAGTGGCTGTTTCCTGCAGGAGCTGAACAACCGCTGGCGCTCGCTGCAGCAGCTGGCCGAGGACCGCAGCAACATGCTGGGCAGCGCCCACGAGGTGCAGCGCTTCCACAGGTAACCCCGCCTCCTGACGCCCCGCCGGCCAATCAGAGACCGGCGGCAACACTGAGGCGTGTCACTTCCTCTCAGGGACGCCGACGAAACCAAGGAGTGGATCGAGGAGAAGAACCAGGCGCTGAACACGGACAACTACGGCCACGACCTGGCCAGCGTCCAGGCGCTGCAGCGCAAACACGAAGGCTTCGAGAGAGACCTGGCGGCGCTGGGCGATAAGGTCAGGACCCGCCGTGACCCCGGCGACCCCCCGGGTGACCCGCTGCCCCTCCGGCCTTCACGCAGGCTGCTCCTGTCCGACAGGTGAAGTCTCTGGGCGAGACGGCGGAGCGTCTGATCCAGTCGCACCCGGAGGCCGTGGACGACATCCAGGAGAAATGCACGGAGCTGAACACGGCGTGGAGCAGCCTGGTGGGCCGCGCCGACCAGCGCAAGGAGAAGCTGGGCAACTCCCACGACCTGCAACGCTTCCTGTCCGACTTCAGGTGGGCGGCGGCGAGGACACGGACCGCTGATCCGTTAATCTATCGATTCTGCTGACGGTTTCACTCATTCTACAAGTGATCTAGTGGCTGAAGGACTTTACCATGAATATTAAAACAACTGTAACGATTTCTAGTGTAGCTGGATAGTGGGAACCAAGGCCTGGTTTAGTGTTTCCATTGTGAAAACGGTCAGAATCTGGACCGACCCGGTTAGGATGAGCTTTCTCCCCCTGCAGGGATCTGATGTCGTGGATCAACGGGATCCGAGGCCTGGTGTCGTCCGAGGAGCTGGCTAAAGACGTGACGGGCGCCGAGGCGCTGCTGGAGCGCCACCAGGTGGGCGGAGCGCCTCCCTCCTGCGGTAAGCTGCCGGTGCGGTTCTGGTGACGGACTGTGGGCCTTGCAGGAGCACCGGACGGAGATCGACGCGCGGGCCGGGACCTTCCAGGCCTTCGAGCAGTTCGGCCAGCAGCTGCTGGCGCGCGGCCACTACGCCAGCCCCGACATCCAGCAGAAGCTGAAGGCTCTGGACCAGGAGCGCGCCGACCTGGAGAAGGCCTGGGTGCAGCGCCGCATGATGCTGGACCAGTGCCTGGAGCTGCAGGTGAGACGGGCTCCGCTCGGTACCGCCGGGCCCGGGCCGGCACCCCGCTGACTCCTCCCCCTCCTCGCCCTCAGCTCTTCAACCGGGACTGTGAGCAGGCCGAGAACTGGATGGCGGCGCGGGAAGCCTTCCTGGCCAGCGACGACAAGGGCGACTCGCTGGACAGCGTGGAGGCGCTCATCAAGAAGCACGAGGACTTCGACAAGGCCATCAACGTCCAGGTCAGTGACCCGCTGGAGAACCGGCTCAGAACCGGTTCTGAAGCGGTTCTGAACTGGTTCTGAACTCGCTGCAGGAGGAGAAGATCGCCGCCCTGCAGTCCTTTGCTGACCAGCTGATCGGAGCCGATCATTACGCCAAGCCGGAGATCTACAACCGCCGCAACGAGGTTCTGGACAGGTGAGCTGCTTTCCAAAATAAAAGCCTCGTGTCCAGGTTACAGGAAGAACCGGTACCAGGTCACTGATGGAGCCACAGCGACTTTAGGTCAGAATACAGGAAGCAGGTCATTCTGCCAGTCTTTCAAAATAAAGCTCCGTTGAGCTCCAGAGCCTCTGGACTCCTGCTGCTGAGAGACGCTGTTCTGAGCGGATCGGAAACGCCCCCAGGACGGTTCTGGATCAGGATGGGTTCCTGTTTTCCAGGTGGCGCCGGCTGAAAGCCCAGATGATCGAGAAGCGCTCCAAGCTGGGCGAGTCCCAGACGCTGCAGCAGTTCAGCCGGGACGTGGACGAGATCGAGGCCTGGATCAGCGAGAAGCTGCAGACCGCCACCGACGAGTCCTACAAGGACCCCACCAACATCCAGGTTGGTTCCGGTTCCGGTTCTGCTCTGAGCGTCATCCTCCTTGTAATCCCGTCTGAACGCCTCTCTCTTCTATCCTCTCTAGCTGTCCAAGCTGCTGGTAAGTTTAGTCGTGTCGCTCACTAACCAGCAGACGGTGGTCCGTTTGTCCCGTTTGGCTTCTTGTGTAGATCCGAGCGTTTGTCCTTGAGTTCAGGTCGTTGGTTCTGCTTCCAGTCTAGATCCATGGAGGAGCTTTAAGGCTGCTTCAGACGTTCTCAGAACCGTCCTGAAGGTTCTGCCTCAGCCCGGTCCAGAGAACCAGACTCAGACCTCTGGACTCGTGTCCGGTCCAAACTAAAGTGAGACGGACGGACGGATCGGAACCAGAGCCTCACCACATGCTGCGTCGTCGCCGTCCGGGTTGTCGTGTTGTCATGGCGATAAATGTTTGCCTCATGTGGTGCGGCTCTCCCGTGAATCCAGTCGGTTCTGACCCAGAAGCAGCTTGAAGTGACTCTGTGTGTTTTGGCTCCATCCTCAGTTCTGTGCCGATGTCGTTTTGTCCTCCGTGTCCATAAATGTCCTCCGTGTCCGTAACCACGTCCCGTTAAAGTCCTAGAGCGTCCGCCGTGAACGGACCGGGCCGAGCGGATCGTTCTGACGCTGTGTCTGTGCCGCCAGAGCAAACATCAGAAGCACCAGGCGTTTGAGGCGGAGCTGCACGCCAACGCCGACCGCATCAAAGGAGTCATCGACACGGGGAACGCCCTGATCCAGAGAGGAGCCTGCGCCGGCAGCGAGGACGCCGTCAAGGTGACCGGACCCGACATCCGACCCAAAACACTGGATCCCAGTCACTCTGTGGGATGGTTCAGGAAGTCCGGTCTGTGGGTTCTGTCTGCAGGCGCGGCTCAACGCTCTGGACGAGCAGTGGCAGTTCCTCGTCAACAAATCAGCAGAGAAGAGTCAGAAGCTGAAGGAGGCCAACAAGCAGCAGAACTTCAACACCGGCATCAAGGACTTTGACTTCTGGTTGTCTGAGGTGAGGCTCTCTGGTCTGAGCAGGAACTCTGGGCAACACGCTCAGCGCTACGCTAAACATCCTGATGACGTCTCCGCAGGTCGAAGCTCTTCTGGCCTCCGAGGATTACGGCAAAGACCTGGCTTCAGTCAACAACCTGCTGAAGAAACACCAGCTGCTGGAGGCCGACATCTCTGCTCACGAGGTACGGTGTTGGTTCTGTTGGGCAGAGGTCCGTTTTATCAGACGGGAATCGGATGAACAAAGGACAGGATGTAGAAAATGTTTGGCGTGACCCTTGTGGCTCCCGCAGGACCGTCTGAAGGACCTGAACGGCCAGGCCGACAGCCTGATGGCCAGCAACGCCTTCGACACCTCGCAGGTGAAGGACAAGCGCGACGCCGTCAACGGCCGCTTCGCCAAGATCAAGAGCATGGCCGCCGGCCGCCGCGCCAAGCTCAACGAGTCGCACCGCCTGCACCAGTTCTTCCGGGACCTGGATGACGAGGAGTCCTGGATCAAGTAAGACCTGGAGCCTCTGCTCCTCAGGGGATCTGGTGACCTTCACTGACCTTCACTGACCTTCACTGACCTCCACTGACCTCTGCTCTGAATCCCTCAGGGAGAAGAAGCTGTTGGTCGGATCGGAGGATTACGGACGTGATTTGACGGGAGTTCAGAACCTGAGGAAGAAGCATAAGAGGCTGGAAGCTGAGCTGGCGGCGCATGAGCCGGCTATCCAGGTACGACCTCCTGACCTCTGACCTCTGGGGTCAGTCAGGAACAGCAGATGTTTCTCCTGACTTTGGGATGTTGTTGTTCCTCAGTCTGTGCTGGACACCGGGAAGAAGCTGTCTGATGACAACACCATCGGTCAGGAGGAGATCCAGCAGAGGCTGGCCCAGTTCGTGGACCACTGGAAGGAGCTGAAGGATTTATCTGGAGCCAGGTCAGAGGTCACGAACCCGGAGAGCCTGAGCTCCTGGAACGCCTCTGAAGACGTTTGCTTCTGGTTTCAGAGGGAAGAGGCTGGAAGAGTCGCTGGAATACCAGCAGTTTGTGGCGAACGTGGAGGAGGAGGAAGCTTGGATCAATGAGAAGTTGAACCTGGTTGGAAGCGAAGACTACGGAGACACGCTGGCGGCGGTGCAGGTGACTTCCTGTTCCTGTCCGGGTCACTTCCTCACATCCCACAGGCGTTGAACTGCTGCCGTTTTCCTCCTCAGGGCCTGCTGAAGAAACACGAAGCGTTTGAGACGGACTTCACGGTCCACCGGGATCGGGTCGGCGACGTCTGCGCCAACGGAGAGGAGCTCATCAAGAAGGTCCGCCCCTGAGTCCAGAACAAACCGGTCAGAACCGCTTTCCCCGCAGCACGAAGACCGAACTCTGCTCTGCTCCCTTCAGAACAACCACCACGTGGACAACATCAGCGCCAAGATGGCCGCCCTGAGAGGGAAGGTGTCTGAGCTGGAGCGGGCGGCGGCCCAGAGGAAGGCCAAGCTGGACGAGAACTCGGCGTTCCTGCAGTTCAACTGGAAGGCCGACGTGGTGGAGTCCTGGATCGGTACGGACCTCCAGAACCAGAACCTCCTCTGGTGCTGGGTGGGATTGGGCGTGGCCAGAACCAGAACCTTGGTTCTGGAGTCTAGCTGGTACACTGCAGTTTACAGAACCGGGTTCTGAACGTTGTCCGTCTGTTCAGGTGAGAAGGAGAACAGCCTGAAGACCGACGACTACGGCAGAGACCTGTCCTCGGTCCAGACGCTGCTCACCAAGCAGGTGGGTTCTCCTCAGAGCCTCCGCTTCTCCTTCTGTGTGACCCCTGACCTCTGGCTCCGCCCTCTGCAGGAGACGTTTGACGCCGGCCTGCAGGCCTTCCAGCAGGAAGGAATCACCAACATCACGGCGCTGAAGGACCAGCTGCTGGCCGCGCAGCACGTCCAGTCCAAGGCCATCGAGGCGCGGCACGCCGCCCTCATCAAGCGCTGGAACCAGCTGCTGTCCAACTCGGCGGCGCGGAAGAAGAAGCTGCTGGAGGCGCAGGACCATTTCCGCAAGGTGGAGGACCTCTTCCTGACCTTCGCCAAGAAGGCCTCGGCCTTCAACAGCTGGTTCGAGAACGCCGAGGAGGACCTGACCGACCCGGTCCGCTGCAACTCCCTGGAGGAGATCCGGGCGCTGCGCGAGGCCCACGAGGCGTTCCGCTCCTCGCTGAGCTCGGCCCAAACCGACTTCAACCAGCTGGCCGAGCTGGACCAGCAGATCAAGAGCTACCAGGTGGCGTCCAACCCCTACACCTGGTTCACCATGGAGGCCCTGGAGGAGACCTGGAGGAACCTGCAGAAGATCATCAAGGTCCGGTTAGAACCTCTGGCTCCGGCGGAACCGGGTCGGCCCGGCGTGACGGTTCTGGTTCTGTCTGCAGGAGAGAGAGCTGGAGCTGCAGAAGGAGCAGAGGAGGCAGGAGGAGAACGACAAGCTGCGGCAGGAGTTCGCTCAACACGCCAACGCCTTCCACCAGTGGCTGCAGGAGACCAGGTAGGGCCGGTTCCGGTCCAAACTAAAACTCTGGACCGGCTTGGATCCGGTTCTGGTGACATGTTTTGATTGGTTAAATTCTGCTCAGCGCTGCTGTATTTCCTGTAACCAGCAGGTGGCGCCTCAAGGCCTTCGTTAGCCGGCCATGCTAACAGCAGCTAGCATGACGAAGGGTCATGCTAGCTGCTGTTAGCATCACAGGCTACAGCAAACATGAGTCTGAAACGCTGCAGAGGAAAAATATTCACACCTTTTGGAAACACAGACACGCCGCACTTTTCAGTTCAGGATCGTTTTCCCTTCCAGTTCTGAAACATGTCGGCCATGATGCTGCCACCGCCTGGCTGGACAGCATGCGGTCACCATGGTAACCAGGCTGCTGGTTTAAAAATGAAGAATCTTCAAAATCTGATTGAAAAGTTTTTATTTTATTAGAGAAACTTATAAATAATAAATCTGTTAGTTTATTTAAAAACATTTCAGTTTTACATCCAATCAACAAACAGGATTTATCTGATAAAGAAGCTTATCATGCTTATCGCTGGAAAGTTAGGTGGAAGGAAAAACTCTGGTTCTAATGTGATTTAATTCCTTTATTGATTTATTTTGATGTTTTTCCAGGTTTTCCTGATCCGATCCACCTGCTGTGGTTCTGATCCGGTTCTGTTGCCGTGTTGCTAACCGTCTCTCTCTCTCTCTCTCTCTCTCTCTGCCGCGGCGGCTCATCCAATCAGGACGTATCTTCTGGACGGGTCAATATCTCCTCCTCTATGAATGTGTGATGATGATGATGATGGTGGTCTTCCTCAGCTTGACGTGCCCTCTTCCTCCTCCTCTTCCTCTCTGATAGCTTAGCGTACCGTCGGGTTTTCTGTGTCTATCAGTACCAAGTAGCCGATGATCTTTCTGGAAGGTTGAGCTGGTTCTGGTTCTGGTTCTGCTTCTGATCCGCTCAGTTCTAAAACCACCATGTTGGGTCTCGAACCGCTCAACACCTCCCTGCTAACTAAGCCCACCCCCTGTCAGAACCCGACCCGGACCTCAGCTCATCGACCCGGTCTGGACCAGAACTTCTCCAGAGGTTCTGATCCAGACCGTCCTGGAGCTGAGGTTCCGCTCCGGAGTTCTGGTTCCGCCCCACTAACAGCTGCTGCATGGTTCTGGTGTTTGGAGTGGATGTGTGCTGGAATGGAAATGTTCTGGTTCTGATCCGATCTCTCACGGGTCCTCAGGTCCTGCATGGTGGAAGAGTCCGGAACCCTGGAGTCTCAGCTGGAGGCCACCAAGGTGAGCAGCTCACATGCATTCATACCGACCGGCCGGCGGTTCTGACCCGGTAGCGTGACCTTTGACCCGATGCGTCGGCAGCGGAAGCACCAGGAGATCCGGGCGATGCGCAGCCAGCTGAAGAAGATCGAGGATCTGGGGGCGGCCATGGAGGAAGCTCTGATCCTGGACAACAAATACACGGAGCACAGCACCGTGGGGCTGGCCCAGCAGTGGGACCAACTGGACCAGCTGGGCATGAGGATGCAGCACAACCTGGAGCAGCAGATCCAGGCCCGGTACGGCAGAACCGCAGATAACGGCTGCTAGCGCCAGCTAACGGCTGCCATCGTCAGCTAAAGGCTGCTAGCACCAGCTAAAGGCTGCTAATGCCAGCTAACGGCTGCTAACACCAGCTAAAGGCTGCTAACGGCTGCCATTGTCAGCTAAAGGCTGCTAGCACCAGCTAAAGGCTGCTAACACCAGCTAACTCCCTGTCCTTAAAGGTTCTTTCTTCATGTTTCTGTGCAGATTTTGACATTTTATGTAAATTTGACCTAAACCGTCTCAGTGCTGCCCTCTATGGGCCACTGCAGTTGAATTCCCTGTTGGTTGTCGCTAGACACTTACAAAAAAGACCAGTGACTCAAAATTGTTAGTCGCTATATTTGTCTCTAGTCGCTTTTTGAAAGTTGCAATTTGTCACCTTCCTGAAAAAGTTGCTGGATTTGACGCTAGTCACTTTAAAAAGGAAACAAACTGATTAGTGGCTAATCTCTCTGCAGAAGTTATGATTTGTCTTGATAAAAGTCACTAGATTTATGGCTGTTGGTTTTATTAGTGAGGGTCTAACAGTTTCCAGCTGGCCCAGTCTGGCCCCGCCCCTCAGAGCCGTCTGGCCCCGCCCACTCCGTTTGGGGGCGGGGCTAATGTCCACATTAATGACCAGAAGAATGGCTAATCTGTTGCTGTTGTTGCAGAAACACGACCGGCGTGACGGAGGAGGCGCTGAAGGAGTTCAGCATGATGTTCAAGTAAGCTAGCAGAATCAGAACCGGGCTGTGTGTTCCCGGGTCGGTTCTGACCTTTCCTGGTTTTGCTCCAGGCACTTCGACAAGGAGAAGTCGGGCCGCCTGAACCACCAGGAGTTCAAGTCGTGTCTGCGCTCGCTGGGCTACGACCTTCCCATGGTGGAGGAAGGAGAACCCGACCCGGAGTTTGAGGCCATCCTGGACACGGTGGACCCCAACAGGTGGGCTCGGGTTCTGGTTCCGGAGCGGCTCGGACGGCTGCGGTTCTGCTTCCTGACCGGTCCGGTTCTGTTTCAGGGACGGGAACGTGTCGCTGCAGGAGTACATGGCCTTCATGATCAGCCGGGAGACGGAGAACGTCAAGTCGAGCGAGGAGATCGAGAGCGCCTTCCGGGCGCTGAGCGCCGAGAACAAACCCTACGTCACCAAGGAGGAGCTGTACCAGGTGGGTGTGGCTCCGCTCCGGCCCGGTTCCGCCTCCGGGCCCGGCTCACGGTTCTGTTCTTCCTTCCAGAACCTGACCAAGGAGCAGGCCGACTACTGCCTGTCGCACATGAAGCCGTACCTGGACAGCAAGGGCCGCGAGTTGCCGTCGGCGTTCGACTTCGTGGAGTTCACGCGCTCGCTGTTCGTCAACTGATCCCGCCCCCTTCCCCGGCGGCCAATCAGAGGCGTTCCCCGCTCACCCTAACACACCTGGCCGATGCATGTCTGACTCTAGAGCCGCTCACCGCGTCTGTCCTATTTAACTGCTTGTAGTGAAACTTTTAAACTGTGTGCTTCAATAAACGCTACTGGTTACCACTGGAAACCGACTATTTATTTCCCAGTTAGTCCAGTACAGGAACCTGATTGGCTGCGAGGCCGTCACTCTGCCACCTGATTGGCTATCTGCTCCAGCTGCAGGCTCTCTGAGGGTCTCTGCTCCATCAGCTCCGAGCTGAGCCGCCAGATGCCGACCGACCCGTCGGACCGACCCGCCGCCAGCAGCCGGTGGTTCTGGCTGTTGAAGGCCAGGCAGGTGGCGGTCCGACCCGGAGCGCCGTCCTGGATGGTTCCGGCGGGTCGCAGGGACTTCCGGGCCAGGTCGAAGATCTGGACCTCACCTGGAGAGCAGAGTTCAGTCAGCAGCCGGTCGGGTTCGTCTCCAAGCTGCCGGTTCCGGTCGGGCTCACCTCGCCCGGTGGCGGCGGCGAACACCAGCGGCCGGCTGGGGGACCACTGGACCTGGAAGACGTAGGAGTCTGAAACCCGGACGGACAGCAGCGGGTCGGCCTGCAGCAGCGAGCGGACCTGGACCAGGCCGTCGGTTCCTGCGCTGGCAAACAGGTTCCTGCAGAGACGAGTCGGGTCAGAGAGAGTCACCGGAACGCAGAGCCCGATCGGTCCGGGTCGGGTCGGTACCGGTGGAACGGCGAGCAGTGGATGGAGTGGACCGGGCCGCCGGACGGCCTGAAGGAGAACACGGCCGGAGCCCTGGGGGTCACGCTGCGACCTTCAGAGGTCACGGCGGCCGGCGTCTGGGAGGAGAAGGAGCACCGGAGCAGCAGGCCGCCTTCGGACCCGACCAGGAACGTGTCCGGGTCCCACGGAGACAGAGCCGTCGCCGTGACGCCCACCGTGCTGCCGCCGCGGGCCTGCAGGCAGAACCAAACCGGGTCAGAAGTCATCAGCGCGCAGCACAACGCTGCTAATGCGCTAACAGCTAAGCTAAATAAGTTTTAGCGTAGCGCTTTTTGCTAACTTAGGAAACGTTTAGCGCACTTAGCTTCCCCTACATGAATGTTTCTGGATAATGAAGCGATAATTTACTCTGCAGTTCAGTTGGATAAAATTAAAGTTTTTTTACTTAAAAAATTCTTTAACTAAACGTTTATATACATGCTCTTATTTTGAAGTCTGTTCACATAGCAGATCCATTTCCTCTTTTTCCTCTTGCAATAACTTTATTTAAAACAAAAAGAATAACAGGAACAAAATGAAACTGATCCAAACATCTAAATACAATAAGAGCGTTAGCGTTAGCTTCCAAATTTAGCTGGTCATCAGAACCAGGAAGGAAAGTCTGGATCAGGACTTTTGTACCAGAACCAGAGTCCGGAGTCTGGTTTGGTTCTGGTCTCACCTTCAACCTGCTGCTGTGGGGAACCTGCTGCTGTACGAAGGCGTACGCGGCGACCAGAACCATCCTGCCTTGGTCCGGGTCCACTGTCCACAGCAGAACCCTGCCTCCAGAACTGGAACTCAGAACTCCAAACTCTCCTTTCTTCTCCAGCGGAACCCAGAACACCTGCGAGCAGAACCGGGCCGGCGCCACATCAACACAGCAGAACCATCAAAGCTGTATTCTGGTTCCACTGGGTTCTGGTTCTGCTGGGTTCTACCTGATACACCGGCTCCCTGTGGCTGTCTGCTGACATCCCGGTCTGGGCCAGAACCGGGTCCTGAGTCCGGCTGGTGTCCCACACCACCACCTCCCCGTTGTACAGGCCTCCTGCAGGGACACACAGACCGGTGAGTTCTGGTCCGGGCCCGGTGGTCCTGAGGCGTCCGGTTCTGGTTCTGTGGACCTGCGATCAGCGCGGGCCGCTCCGGGTGGCAGCACACGGCGGTAACGGCTGCAGGAACGTCCAGAACCAGGTCCGGCTGTTTGGGCCTCAGGCCGCGTCGGTCCAGGTTCCACAGGCAGACACACGACTTCTGGTTGGTCCAGTCTCCGTCGTCGGTTCTGTTCGGGGAAACGAGGACATGATGGAACCGGGCCGGTCCAAACGGGTCAGAGTTACAGAAAAATGAGATTCCTGGTCGGAGCCTGGAAGGGAGGCGGTATTTATTGGAAGCTAACGCTAATGCGCTACACCAACGCGGCGTTCTGCTGAAAATCCCAACAGAACCTATAAAAGTGAGTTTTTGTGCTAAAACTAAATGATTTTCCAGGTTTGAGGCCCGGAGTGGAAACGTACCGACCGTAGGCGCAGGCGATGACCGACCCTGTGCAGCTCCAGGACACGGCGGTCACATGGAGGCCTTGTTCCTGAGCGCCGGGATGTTCAAGCCTGTGGAGATGGGAAACCTGCAAACATCACAGCCGTCAACATTTTCCACTAATGTTCCTCCATACAATCCAGATGCAAACAGGACAGTCAGGACCTGAGGGAACCAGTGAAACAATCCCAATCTCACCAGTTCCTCATTTCTTGTGAGAATTTGATTTCTCAAGTTTTTTTGTTTTTTTTGGCCAATCAGGGCTTCCGTAAATATGTCAACGTTAATATGGAAGCCCTAAAGAACACATAAAAAATATTGTTTTTAAAGACTTAAATCCTCTTTGGTTTTCTGCAAGTTAAAAGAAAGATTAAAAAGTTACTAAAATAGTTTTTTTCACTTCAAGGAATACTTTTTTTCCCCAAAGAAAGCGAGCAAAAAAAAAATTGTGAAGTCCAAAAGCAAAGTTTTCAAATGAAACTTTCTGACTATAAAAACACAAAATCATAAGCTAATCATTTTTTTAAGAGTCAAATTTCATTAAAGTAAAATAAAGTCTGAAGACAAAAAAACATCTTAGGAATATTCTTATTTAGAACTTTTCTTTCCCTGAAAGGCGAGCAAAAAAAAAAAAAAAAAAAGACAGTGATGCACAAAATCTGACCAACTTTTCAATCAAGTCCTTCCTGTCCTCTTTTGCCTTTCAGGGCTTCCATAGTTGTTGGGTTTTTGCCTTTCGGGGCTTCCATAGTTGTTGTGTTTTTGCCTTTCGGGGCTTCCATAGTATTTCTGAAGGTTTTATTTCTGCTCACCTGTTGGCTTCTCTCCTCCCAGTTTGCCCGGAACCCGTCAAAAGCGTGACTCCTGGAGTTCTTCTCCAGCTCCCGGATGAGCAGCTCCTCGACCCGCCTCAGAAAATCCACCAGCCCGGGTGGATCAGAACCAGAACCACTGAAGACTCGCTTCGGGTCCATCTGCTCCTGTGGTTCCGTCTGGGTGAACCTGGAGGTTTTGGACCCGGTCTGGACTCCAGCATGCTCTGTGGTCACAGCGGGGGTCTGACAGGCTCTCTGGAACAAACAGAACCAGAACCGGGTCACGCAGAACAGAACCAGATGAGCATCTGCTGTGGCTGACCTCTTAACTCTTACCGACTCTTGCGCCCCCTGCTGGGATTTCCTCCACACTGACTCCACGCTCACAGAGTCCAGATCTTCATCCGCGAACATTTTCACGGTTCTGGTCTCAAAGTTTCGCCAGATTAAACCAGAACCGAGCCGGAACAGCCTAAACTCTGCCTGACGCTGCGGCGGCCATTTTCAGCGAAGCCAGTGTCACCATGGTGACCGCCTTACCAGATCACGTGATCGAAATAAAGACCCGGTTCGGTAAAATTATGAAATAAAACAGGAAGCCGGAGATAATTGAGCTCAGATTATGGAAGATAAATCAGTTTAAACTCCAACCGAGAGGAAACAGAAACGTTTCTTCAACGTCTCTGTCTAAAGACGTTTAAACAGAACCAGGCCGCTGAAGACGCTGCGTCATTTCCGCTTCTCGAAGCAAAACTCTCCGAACTAAATCTGAAATAAATGATGCTAAAAATAACTGAAGATGCTTCCAAGAAAAAAAAAACTACTAAATTAAAAATTAACACAATTTAAAAAAATCTACAAGTAAAACATTAATAAAATATTAATAAAATATTAACTCTCCAAAATGAAAAATAAAAACGGCTCCAAACTGAACTGCTTAAATGGTATAATTAATGCAAATACAAAATGAAAAAGGACGACATGAGCTTCTAAAGAACTTGAAAAAGGAAATTATTTTGGGATTCAACAAACCTGTTTCTGATTTCAGCTTCTACCTGATTTCAACTGCCGCCGCCGCCGCCATATTGGTCAGGGCCTCGGTGATTAAATGGGTTTATTTACCCAATTCAAGAAAGATGTAGATCAGAAACATTTGGAGTAACTTAAATAAGTTTTATCTAAAAAATGTTTAATTGTATCTCTGTCGTTATGTTTGGTTTGCATTTGAATATTTGAAGCTGTGGTTCTTCGTTCCTCCAGTCTGAATGTTTTTGTCTGGATTGGACTGATTTCATCCTGCAGAACCTTCAGCAACAGAATCTATTAATCCAGTCTGTCCAAACTTTCCATTTCTGTTCATGTTTGAAACATTTCTACCAAAATAAAGCCAAACCCAGAGCGGCTGTAAAACATTTTTATTAAAACACAAACATCCCAGGAACGGGAACAGGGACGGCGTTCCAGTAGGAACCGGTTCCCTTCAGGACAGACCTACTGGTTCAGGTCCAGACTGGGAGGCGGACCGGAGCCACTGCTGGTTAGAAACCAGTTCATGAGCTGATTAATGCTGACGTCACATTTTCACCTTTTGTAACAATCATTTCCAGAAGTGAGATTTTCCCAGAATGTTCCCCGCCCAGAACCAGAACCAGCAGCCCTGGTTTGGACCTGCTTCCCTCTACAAACTAATAAAACTCAAACTTTCTCCAGCAACACAAACTGAGGCTCTATTATTTAACCTTTGACCTCTGACCTGCTGCTGTGTCACTACGACCAGAACCGGATCGGACTTTAAAAACGGTTTAATAAAATAAAATAAAATACCCAGCAGTGATCAGGTCAAACCCAGAGAAGCTTTTGAACGTTTTGACATTTTTATTGGCTGAAACCTTTAAAATGTTGAGGATTTTTCCTGAAAGGTCAAAAAAGGTTTTAAAAATGTTTTAATTACAAAGATTAAAATGTCTGAAACTGAAGTTTTACTGGTTTTCATGTTAAATTGGATTTGAACTGAAAACTTTTTTTTAGTTCTTTTGTTTTGATTCTACATGATTTTCCTCATTTTCCATAAAATTAATAAAATATTTTAAAACTTTAAACTACATCTATATTTGTAGATCTTTATTATAACTGTAAAACATAATTATAAAACTTGATAAGCTTTTATTCTGAAGGGCCCTGCAGGTTTTACGGTTCTATAAATAAATTTTATTAGTTAATTATGAGAATAAAAACGGCTCTTTGGACTGTAAAGCCCCTGGGTCAAAATGGCCTAGTCAAAGTAAACAGTAGCTGATTTTCAGACCTTTGCAGAGGCAGAAAAATGAGGAAAACTGGTTTGATTTATGGCTGCAGAAAACCAATGATCAATAATCCATCATCGATCATTTTATTCCACTTCCTGTTGCTCTGCTTTTGTCTGTCACAATAAAACATTAATGTTAAATAAAACATTAATGTTAAATAAAACATTAATATTAAATAAAACATTAATGTTAAATAAAACATTAATATTAAATAAAACATTAATGTTAAATAAAACATTAATATTAAATAAAACATTAATGTTAAATAAAACATTAATATTAAATAAAACATTAATGTTAAATAAAACATTAATGTTAAATAAAACATTAATGTTAAATAAAACATTAATGTTAAATAAAACATTAATGTTAAATAAAACTGAATCCATTAAAATGTTTCAGGCATTTTAATCAAAAACTGTCGACCAAATTAGCAACATTTCAATCCAAACTGTTGGAAATGCTACATGTTAGCATTCAGATGCTAGTTCAGGCTAGCATAGCTTCTCCAGGTTCCTTCAGGACAGACCTACTGGTTCCAGGTCCAGACTGGGAGGCGGACTGGACCGGTCCGGTACCAGAAACATGAACAAAAGGTTCCAGGAGGAACTTTGGTTTTAAAGTTTTGGGCCTGATCAGAATGTTCTGGGTGTGAAAACTCATCCGGTTTAGCCCAGCGGTTCTCCTTTGGCTGCTTCCCCGGTTCCGGTCCGGTTCTGACGGGTCGGGTTAAATAACCAGAGGCAGGTTCTGTGAGGCAGTGGCGCTGCTGTGCAGATAAAACAGGTTTATTATGGGATGTCTGCGTCAGTTACTGGGTAAACTGGTCCAGTGTGTTTATGGGTTTTAGATCTTTGTCCTCTGATTGGCTCAAACCAAACGTCCAATCAGAGCAGAGCTGGTCACATGGTACAGCAGCTCCACTCTGCTCTGGATCAGAACTTCATTATGGGCTTAGTGAGTCAGACCCTGATCCCGTCTCCATGGCAACAGGCCCGCGGTCGCCGACCCGCCTCACTGGTCCAGCAGGACGGTCCGGAGCCGGTCCTCCTCGCTCACGGTTACCGTGGCGATGGCGCCGTCGTTGAACTCGAAGGACGTCCCGCCATCCACCACCATGCAGGCGTCCCAGCACCGCGAGCGGACGCACACCCTGCAGGAGGAGCAGAAGAAGAAGCTGCAGCGTTCACTGCTTCTTGTCGGCGCCGGACGGCCTAGTCAAAGCACCGACCTGCTGGCGAAGCCTCTCTGCCGGCTGCTGGAGAACACGCGGTTGCTGATTGGCTCCCTGACACTGTAGAAGAGGCGGGGCTCGTCTGGGGCGAACACCAAGGACGCGTTGTAGTCATCGGTTACTGGGCCAGAACCAGAACCAAATGACATCAGAACCAGAAAACATCAGAACCAGAACCAGAACTCGCTCCGCTGGATCAGAAACTCACCTTTCCCTACCAACTCCCTGCTGAGCGGGAGATCAACTCCGGCCTGAGACATTCCTGCAGAACAACAGAACATCAGAACCGGGCCGCTTCGCTCAGAACCGGGCCGCTTCACTCAGAACCGGGCCGCTTCACTCAGAACCGGGCCGCTTTACGTACCGATTCTTAGAACCTCCTCCACAGACTGTTCAGCCAGTTTGTTGATGTTAAAGGACCTGAAGAAGAAAAACTAAAAATAGTTACAACTTAAACTTCAATAATCATTTATTTATTCTGAAGTTTATTGATAACTGATCGTTAAACGTTAGAGGCTGAATTCTTTTCTCAGGTTCTGAACAACGCAGGTCCGGTAGGAGGGAAATAAACTGGACCTTTTACAGAACCGGTTAAGAACCGTTCGGTTCTGAAGAACTGCTGGAAACGGCTCAGTTAAAGTTTCAGAATGAGGTTCAGCTCCCGGTCCCGGTTCCGGTCCGGACTCACCAGGCCTTGGACCCGGTTCCGGTGCACACGCTGAGCCCGGAGCTCTTCTGCTTCTCCCAGGGCCCGCCGTCCACAGAGATCTCGTAGTAAGACGCCCTATGGAGGAAGAGACGGGGAGTGAAGACTTTTAGCTGGGCCCTGTGGTGGAAGAGAGTCAGCGTGAGTTCTGGACGGACGTGCGGCCGGCGGGACGGGTCGGGTCGGGCCGGGCCAGTACCTGGAGGACAGAGACTCCCCGATGAAGATCTCGTTCAGGCTCCGCACCGGCAGCAGGCTGGGCTTTGAATAGGCCGGGTGCAGCGCTCCCGCTCCTGAAACGAGGCACAGAGACAGACAGTTACTGCCAGAACCGGGCCTCCGGAACCAGAACCGATTCCTCTGAGCGACGGTTCTAATGGGTCTTCCGGTTCTGTGAGGCGTACTCTGCTGCCGCTCCACGGTGCTGATCCGGTGGGCCCGGTTGTGCTGCTCCAGGCTCAGCTGCTGCTCATGCAGGTCCACTGGGGTCGGGTTGATCCCGGTTCCCTCCAGGTGAAGCCGGAGCCGCTGGCGCCACAACCACCTGGACACAACAGAACAGCTGGGCCCGGTTCTGATGGGGAGGCTAACAGCCAGCGTTAGCTACAGGGAGGCTAACAGCTAGCGTTAGCTACAGGGAGGCTAACAGCTAGCATTCCCAGGTTGGTCACTAACTGTATCGTGAGAAACGATAGCTGTAGCGTCACATTAGCTGCAACGACTCGTTCTGTTGACAATGTTTTTGTTTTTTTACCCCTCCAGGGTCTTTGTGGCTCTAGTGCCCCTTATATGACAGCAGACTGACAGGAAACGGGGAAGGAGAGGGGGGAAGACATGCGGCAAATATCATCGGGTCCGGGAGTCGAACCCGCGACCGCCGCGTCGAGGACTGAAGGCCTCCAAATACGGGTCGCGCTAACCGCTACGCCACGTTGTTGCAATGTTAAAATGTTAAAAGTTTCCTTTAAAAAAGAAAATACAAATGATGACTGACCAGCCTAGATATGCTAATTGTTAGCTTATCAAATGCTAATGCCAGCTAGTATTCTTCTTCTCATTAGCCAACACCGGTTGCTTAGTTACCGTGCCAGCCTATCACTAATCAGATCAGTGGTTTCTGAATAGATGTGGCCTCTGCTGATCAGGACCAGCTAGCGTTTAGCTGCAGACTGAACTCTTCATCCTCCTCCTCTTCCTCCAGGTTAAGAGGATCTGGACTGAACAGAACCTTTGTTGGTTCTGTTTCTGCTCATCCTGGGATTAAACCTAATCTCACCTGTTGCTTCTTAATCCAGCTGCCTGAATCTCTAGATTTACACACCGAGACAAAATAATTCACACCAACTGAAGGTCAGACGTAAAACCTGAGGAAACTAACAATTCCTGGTTTACAGAGGAAATCTGAAAAGTGTGGCGTGCTTTTACCTCCAGTCCCTCTGACTCGTCTGAGGACTCTGCAAAGGTGAAGCTCTGCAGATGTTTGAAGCTGGCAGAGACCTCTGGGGCAAAGGCATGCCACACTTTCCAGCTGGTTTTCTAGGAAACCATGAATCATCTTCGCTCCACTTCCTGTTCCTGTTCCAGCCGGAGCGATGAGCTGCGTTCGCTAAGCTCAGAGCTTTTAGCCTGATCTCTGCAGCTAAGACCAGCTGAAGCTCTAAGCCAATCAGAGCAGCCGACCCGGCGTGTCGGCGGCGGCGGCAGCATGGCGCTCTGCAGCGCTAAGCAGAGGATCAACGAGTTGCCGCCAAGTCCCGGGACACGGCAGCATGTGACTCGCTAACCTGTCCTTAACCAGCAGAGAGTTAACCAGCTGGAACGCAGGTAAACACGCACCTGAACTCACCACGAGAATCAGGTAAATACGCACCTGAACTCACCACGGCAGAGCCGCTCCAGGGCCTCTGGGAAGGCGTGGGTGTAGCGCACCGGCAGACACAGGTGACCTTCTGACCTGGTGGAGAGACGGCCAGGTGAAGCAGGTGATGCAGGGGGCGTGGCTTAACAAATGGGGGCGGGGCTTACCTGTCTGGGTCGGTGTTCACCCCAACAACCGGTTTGTCCTTATTCAGAACTTTACTGGCCACCAGCAGCATCGTCCCATCACCTGGACCACAAACTGTTATCAGAACCAGAACCAGAACCAGAGACGCTCTGATCTGCATTTTAAGTTCATGTTTCATAAACAAGCAAAGAAAACATGAACCCAACATTAGCAGAACCGACCCATGACCCAGAGGCCCGCTCTCAGGAGAAACCGGACCTCCAGACACAAGAAGTTCTGCAGGATTTGACCCAATAATTCAGTGATGCTGCAGGATCTCCTGTAGCAGTCAGTGTACCAGCGGCCTCTGACTGTAATGAGTCTCCACAGTCAGCCCGTGTGGGGTCAAAGGTCAGGGGTTATTTCAGCTATTTAGACACCAACCAGCTGGACAAACAGGACCTTGTTGCCATGGTTACACATTATTTCTGTCTGAAGGTTGAAGATACAGAAATCCTTCCAGCTTCGTCCAGAACTCAACAAGTTCAATAAAACTAAAGTTACATAAAGAGAATAATTAAACTTCATCTCTGGAGCAACAGCGACGCTGAGCTCTGATTGGTCACCAGGACCAGATGGGCGGAGCTTACCTCCAGCAGAGACGATGGCGTCGGCCCACCGGACCACTTCGTCATCGTACTCCCCTCTCCTCACCACCCGCACCTCCATGTCGGCGCTCCTGCAGACACATGAGAGCTGCAGGGCAACGCAGCAACATGTAGCAACATGTAGCAGCAACATGTAGCAACATATAGCAACAACACACAGCGACACACAGCAACAACATGCAGCAACGTGTAGCGACACACAGCAACCTGTAGCAACAACAAGCAGCAACAACAAGCAGCAACAACAAGCAGCAACATGTAGCGACAACAAGCAGCAACAACAAGCAGCAACATGTAGCGACACACAGCAACCTGTAGCGACAACAAGCAGCAACATGTAGCAACAACAAGCAGCAACATGTAGCGACAACACGCAACAACAACATGTAGCAACAACAAGCAGCAACATGTAGCAACAACATGCAGCAGCAACATGTTGCAGCAACAAGCAGCTGGACTCACTGCAGGCTCTGGACGATGTGCTCCACGTTGCTGGTGTGGATGTTGTGGCGCTCCAGCAGGCCGCTGTAGCTGGAGCCCTTCATGGCTAGCTGAAAGAAACCAGAGGTCAAAGGTTAAAGGTCGAAGTGACGGAGCCATGGAGGTTTTGTTCTCAGCTGTCAACACCAACAGGCACAGAAACACAGAACAAGTTCTAGCTGTGGAAAACAGTCGCTGACTGGCAGCATCGCTCCTCCTGACCAGCAGGGGGCGACAGTGGAAAGACTATTTTAATAGAAAGAAAGTTCCAGAACCAGAACTTGGTACCAGCAGCCATCTGCCCCGACCGACTGGAGGCTGAGAACACATTAGAAACACCAGAGCCCTGAGGTGGAGTGCCTTGCTCAGGGGCAAAAAGGAAATAATGTAGAAACTCAACAGAGAGGCGACAATAAAGGGTTAAAGTGCTTCAGGCAGTCTGGAGGGGCTGGACACACTTTTCAGATTTTAATGTGAAAACATGCAGAAACTCCGTTTTCCCTCCAGATCTGCACCGTCCGGTTTCTCTGACCCGTTTAGATCCAACAGAAGCACAAATACCAGAACCCTGACCAGTATAACCCAGTATGATCAGTGTAACCAGAACCCTGACCAGTATAACCCAGTATGACCCAGTCCCAGTGTAACCCACCCTACTTTGGACCCGTCCAGAACTGTTCCTTACCAGCTGCTTCAGGTCCTCCTCAGACAGTCCCGCGTACCGGTACCGCTGCTGCTCGAACTCATACCGGGTGGTTTTGGTAACCACGGCAACCCTGTTCGGTTTGAACCCAGTTCTTGGTTCCGTGGAGGAGCAACCTGCCGCGGCGTGCAAAGGCCGCAGGAAGCCGCTCCTGGCCACCCTGTTCCCGAACCGCAGCAGGTTCACCACCGGGCAGCGAGCCATTCCTCCGAGCGGGGCGGGAACTTGGACCTGAAAGCCGGATTATGGCGAACCGAGCCGAGCCGAGCCGAGGGTTCTGGAGCTGCTGTTAATGAGGGGACATGGTCGGTCCAGGAGCAGCCGTCAGTCCGTGAAGGTCACCGGGTCTAGCCGCTATCCAGCCCGGTGTCTCTGTGAGGAAGACAGCAACAGATGAGCAGCTGGTTAACTAGTTAGCCGCTAACCTGGTTAACTCGCGGCGGTGCTGACCCAGCTAAAGCTGCTAGCAGCGGGGCTCGTTGCAGCCCTAAAGCCGCTTATTGAAGCCGTTCCTCGGATTTAACTCGTCAGCTCGGAGCGCAATGAGGCAGCGACCCGGTTCTGAACAGAACCAGAACCAGAAAACATTAAATAAAGAGAAAAACACGAAACTTCAGAGGAGCAAAGCTGCTACACATACCAGGCACCTTGGCACGTACTCCGAATCTACGTAACTTACGTAGAGTTCCTCTGGATTGGCTACGTACGTGACGCAGCAGGTGCTGGGAATTCCAGCTTCTCTCCGAGATCCGCTTCATTTGGCTCCTAAAAGAGCCGGATCTTCTAGCCGCTAACCGGCTCTTTAATTGCTACTGATACAACAGCTTAAAGGATTTTAACATGGGAGTCGTGACCCCTATGGGGGTCGCGGAGGTACTGCATGGGGGCAAGAAATTTCTGATAAATTAGACATTTTTGCTTATTGTTATGTTTTATATACTCATTAACCTGAGTATAGCTTGTTACACATTCCTGAAATAAGGCATTAAATAATATACTTCAATTATAAATGAACACACTCAGCGAGCAAAATCTGTTAATTATGTTAAAAGTTTTGCATTTTATGTAAAATAAAGTTTGTTCATGACAGTGGCGATGTTAGGCCATCACTTCTGTATTTAAATTTG
Organism: Xiphophorus maculatus; assembly: GCF_002775205.1. Classification (NCBI taxonomy): domain Eukaryota; kingdom Metazoa; phylum Chordata; class Actinopteri; order Cyprinodontiformes; family Poeciliidae; genus Xiphophorus; species Xiphophorus maculatus. The sequence goes on from NC_036450.1 coordinate 1,173,474, forward strand.
AATAAATTGACAGTTTACTTCTCCTGACTGGAATCGACCATAAAAAGAGTTGAAATTGAAGATGTTGGTCTTTTTAATGTATTAAAAGTTTGGATTTTAATCTGAATTTTGCTTTTATGGACGTGTTTGTTCCTTTGTTTGTATTTTAATTCAACTATTGGAGGATGAAGGTGGTCCGATCCGGTATCAGAACCAGAACCATTTCCTAGTGTTTGGGTCTCATTCTCCAGTCTGAGGAGTCGGAACCGAGCTGGAAGTCGCACAGACGGGTTATTCCGTTCACACAGCCTCCTGGGTTTGAGGTTTGAGAAAGTCTCCCTGATCTGCTCCTGTTCCTGCTCCTGCTCCTCCTCCTGTTCCTGCTCCTGCTCCTCCTCCTGTTCCTGCTCCTGTTCCTGCTCCTGTTCCTGCTCCTGTTCCTGTTCCTGCTCCTCCTCCTGTTCCTCCTCCTGTTCCTGCTCCTGCTCCTCCTCCTGTTCCTGCTCCTGTTCCTGCTCCTGTTCCTGCTCCTGCTCCTGTTCCTGCTCCTGTTCCTGCTCCTGTTCCTGCTCCTCCTCCTGTTCCTGCTCCTGTTCCTGCTCCTGTTCCTGCTCCTGCTCCTCCTCCTGTTCCTGCTCCTGCTCCTCCTCCTGTTCCTGCTCCTCCTCCTGTTCCTGCTCCTGCTCCTGTTCCTGCTCCTGTTCCTGCTCCTCCTCCTGTTCCTCCTCCTGTTCCTGCTCCTGCTCCTCCTCCTGCTCCTGTTCCTGTTCCTGCTCCTGTTCCTGCTCCTCCTCCTGTTCCTGCTCCTGCTCCTCCTCCTGCTCCTGTTCCTGCTCCTGCTCCTGTTCCTGCTCCTGTTCCTGCTCCTCCTCCTGTTCCTCCTCCTGTTCCTGCTCCTGCTCCTCCTCCTGCTCCTGTTCCAGTTCCTGCTCCTGTTCCTGTTCCTGCTCCTGCTCCTCCTCCTGTTCCTGTTCCTGCTCCTGCTCCTCCTCCTGTTCCTGCTCCTGCTCCTGTTCCTGCTCCTGCTCCTGTTCCTGCTCCTGTTCCTGCTCCTCCTCCTCCTCCTGTTCCTCCTCCTGTTCCTGCTCCTGCTCCTCCTCCTGCTCCTGTTCCAGTTCCTGCTCCTGTTCCTGTTCCTGCTCCTGCTCCTCCTCCTGCTCCTGTTCCTGCTCCTCCTCCTGTTCCTGTTCCTGCTCCTGCTCCTCCTCCTGCTCCTGCTCCTGCTCCTGTTCCTGCTCCTGTTCCTGCTCCTGCTCCTGCTCCTGCTCCTGCTCCTGATTTGGGGGAATCTTCTCCTCTAATTTTACCCCGTCCTCCTGGGAACGCCTCTCCGCAGTCAGGTCACCTATTCCCGCTCCAGCTCCACTTTTCCAGCTAATTGTGCTGCGGTTTCCCTCTGAGGATCCATCCTGAACTATACCAAGTCCCGAGCGGGAAGGAGCGCATCCTCCAAACCTCATTCCTGTTTTCCGCCTGAAACGATTCGGTTTATTCCCACAAACAGACGCGACGTGATCGCAGCTTCCCAGAGGAGGAGCGGAGCGGCGACGGACGGAGTCCTGGGAGGTTTCACAGCTGAAACTGTGTCAGAGGACGTCTCCTGATCTGTCCTCCTGTCCCCGTCCCTCCCTCCGCTGGAGCGGGAGGTGAAGAAGCTCAGCGCCCAGCAGCAGCAGGATCAGAGCAGGACGTTTTCCTCCGACCTGCAGCCGCATCACTGAGACCGGAAGGCAGACAGGTGACAGGTGAGCGCAGATTCATCCTTATTTACACGATGCAGCAGGAGAGGAACCGGGTTCTGCAGCACATCCAGAGTTCTCCTGCTGGGTCAAATGTCTCCTCAGACTTTAACCTTTACATTAAACTAATTACATCTTTGGCTAATTCCGCAGCAGATCGGTTGAGTCGTGATTAATTGATAACTGACATATCGTCACTAATTTTGTCTGCGATTAATCGTTAACTGAAAACTGTATAAAAATATACAATTTGCACTTAAGATAAAAACATTTTTTATCACCAGGCTAAAATCTGTTTTCATTCAGATTTACTAGAGCAATGCTATTAAAGTTTAGGCAATGTTTGTTTTCTTATTTTACTTAAAGGAATTAAATTATTTCTATCTTTTAATGAATTTCTAATATTGCATAAAAAGGCTTAATGACTGTACCATTTTAATATCCGATTAACTGATTGACCATCAGAATAATAGATTAATCGATTCCTAAATTAATTGTTAGCTGCTGCCCTAGTTTGTTCATTTTTACCCCCAGATGAGTCACTTCGAGTGAAACTGGAAATCTGAATCCCAGTTAGTGACAGGAAAAGCTTCCAGTTTCAGAGAACCAGCCGCCTCTGAAACAAACCGTAACAGTTTATCTGTTGGGATTTAAACATTTCTGGAAAAGGTTTTGGACGCTGACATCCATCCAGCAGGAGGTGGAACCGAAATATTTAGAAGAAATGATGTTGGAAAGTGTTTCCTCCATTGTTCCCTGCAAACATCGGATCCTGACGGACATTTTCTCCCAGCAGGAAATACGTCACGCGGTCACAGTGACGTAAATATGCTGCGAAAAAAGTATTCACAGGTTTCTTATTTTATCTTGTCACAATTAAATGCTAGCTAAATATTTAGCTTTGTTTGGCTAGTATTCAAATTTACGTCCCCATAACCGGATGTGGACTGTCAAAATAAAAGCGGGGTCTTGCTGTAGCTCCTTTGGTAAAACCTGAATGACATTTCAAACGGCCCACGCTTTGTTTTATCCTGAAATTATGTAAATGAGAAGAAGTAAAAAAAATATCCGATGAGCTTCGCAAGACCCAGCTTATATTTTGATCGTCCACTTCCGGTTATCAGCAAGTAAATTTGCATATTAGCTAAACATTTAGCTCAGAGCTAAATATCTAAAGATTTAGCTTGCTGGCTAAATATTTAGTTACCAAGCTAAATATTTAACCTCCAACTAAATATTTAGTTTGTAAACTAATTCGTTAGCAAGCTACATGTTTAGTGCTAAATCAGAACTAGTTTGAAGCTAAATATTCACCCAGCTAATTAAACATTTAGTTTTAAACTGTGACGTTGATGAATGTATGAATAAAGCCCATTTTTATCTTATTACAGGCTAAATAACCCAAATTATTGCTGCTGATTTTCACCGTGTCACTTTACAAACATCAGTATGATTTAAATGAATGTTTGTGTTTTTACAGTGTTTTAATGAATCATTCACTGATTCTCATGTTGTTCATGGTAGACATGTTGGTGACATTACTGCCTCGCAGGAAGTATATTTCTGATTTATTCTTTATTAGAAAAGCCGTGTATCGTCTGTCTGTTCTGTTTCCAGAACAGACTGGGAAGTGAGAGGTTGTGGGTTTGAATCCCGGCTGAATAAGGGAGCGTTCCTCCGTGTGTGAGCAGGATGCAGCGGATCAGGGAAGGGATCCACATCCGGACCATGAAGGCCAAGAGGAAAGTGGAGGAGATCTCCAAGGAGGACGTCCAGGCCTTCCTGAGGAAGAACGCGTTTGTCCTCTTCACGGTGGGCGCCGTGGTCGTAGGTGTGTGGCCCTCAGCAGGCGTCCCGCCGTCCGGCTGCGGCCGAGCGGAGAGTCACCGGCTCCTCTCTGTGCAGGGATCATCCTGGGCTTCGCTCTGCGTCCCTACAGGATGAGCTACCGGGAGGTGAAGTACTTCTCCTTTCCTGGAGAGGTTCTGATGAGGATGCTGCAGATGCTGGTGCTGCCGCTGCTCGTCTCCAGCCTGATCACCGGTCAGATTCCTCCGCCACGTATCCATCCGCAGCTCGCCGTCAGGTTACCTGGCACCAACAGAGACTCGTGTTTCACTGAGTCTGAAATGTTCAACCGGCCCTTTAAATGGGCTCAATGTGAATAAAATGTCTTAAAGTAAAACTCATCATCAGTGATGAAGATCCTGAAACACCTTCAGGCAGAAAGTCAATATTTTCCATCATTTCATGTAAAATGAGAGAATCTTCCAGGGAACCAAATGAAACATTAAGATCCTTCGTTAGCAGACGGAACCAGACGGAACCAGACGGACCGTCTGGGTCGGTTTAAAGCTGGAGGTCAGGGCCAATCAGGGCAGAAAGTTTGGATCAGAAAATAATTCATTTTTTCATCTCAAGCGTCACTTCAGGAAAGTTTTAATCTGATGTAATGAAGACAGACAGGAAGTTGAAACGATGAGCCTGATGTTGGTGGATGATTATGGGATGCTAATGGCTAATAGCAATCTGCTAGCGTTAACTTTAGCTTCATATTAATGGATGTCGTTCTGAACTATTTTAAATGACTTTGGATCATTTCAGAGGAAACTAAACTTAACTGACCTCCAGCAACGACTGACTGCTAAGCTAGCTGCTACATTAAAAGGTCACTTCCTGCTGTGAATATCAAATTAAAAGCACTTCCTGCCCGTTCATTCAGAAGTTTAACATTTGTTTTGTTCATTAAATCTGAACATTGTTGTATTTAGAATAAAGAATAAAAGTTTTAAATGTGGATTATTAAAACTTCGGCGCTGAGTCAGAAGAATAAAAACGGGAATAAATTTAGTCGAGTTTATAATGACAGAGAGAAACAGTTATTATAGGAAACTGAAATTCAACATTAACAGATTTAATTATTAGTTTCTTAGACCATAAATGTCTTTTTATTTCTAACAGGGTAAATTTTATGTTCTTTTAAAAATATATCAAGAAGTCTTTAGGAGAAATTTGGATGAAAATGTAGAAACTTAAGAAGAAATCTGTTGATAAATATTAAAATATCAGAGAATAATTATTAAATGTTGATGTAATAATTTAGACAAACAGGTTTTAATGAGAAAATATTAACTGAGTCTGCAGAGACTTTAGAGCTAAATGATGGAAACTCAGCTTGTGTTTGTATGTGGAGGATTTTAAAACGAGTTTTTATTATTATTCCCTCCCAGCTGTGATAAACGTTTTGTGACCTCAGGCATGGCGGCGCTGGACAGCAAGGCGTCAGGGAAGATGGGAATGCGCGCTGTGATTTACTACATGACCACCACCATCATCGCCGTCTTCGTCGGGATCATCATCGTCCTCATCATCCATCCAGGAAAAGGCTCCAAGGACGAGTTTGGGAAGCAGCAGACCATCGAGCAGGTCAGCCCCGCCGACGCCTTCCTGGACCTCATCAGGTGATTTCAGACTCAAACCTCCCAAAGTTCAAGCCGCCGGCGAGTCGCAGCTAAACGCTTCTTATGGTCTCGTTTCAGAAACATGTTCCCTCCAAACCTGGTCCAGGCCTGCACACAGCAGGTCAGTGAGTTCAGATGAACAACGTTTGACCTCGTCTTCATCAGCACTTCTTACAACCTGCAGGGTTTCTCTGCAAACATTACAGAAAAATGGTTTTATTTAGGCAGCTTTTATTTTTAACAACGAGGAATCATTGAGGCAGAAAGTTTCATAAACATTTCAGTTTGTTCCTGATTTATGAGCTGAATCTGGTAAAAATATCAAACATAAATCAGTCTGATGACAGGAACAAGACTTTATCTCCAACAAGGTGGTTCCCATGGAAACAGGCAAACGAAAGATGATATGCAGTGACTAACATGAGTCAGTTACTGTTTGCTGAAACGTCTCAGCGGTTTGAACTGAAACTGAGTGAAAAGCAGCTGAAGTTAAAATGAAAATCATCCATGATGATGAAAACGTCTGCTGAGCCGCTAAAAGCACAGCTAACTGTTCATGTAGCGCTATGGCTAACGTTAAAAACATTTAGAGCCACTAAATTTTGCCACATAAATCATAACTTTGCTGTTTTGTGATCCGGTCCAGAAAATGACGTTTATTCTGTACCCAGAATGCATCACTGCAGACAGTTTACAGTTTAAACTCTGCTGGTGACCTAATGTCTACGATCAAGTTAGCCAAATCAGCAGAGCTAGCAAAACTCAACGACTGAAACTGAAAGTTTAGAAAAATCACTTCCTGACCTTTACAGCCTGGTGTAATGACAGATCTGACCTGTGGAGGGCGACAGAGATAACACATGTTCAGTCATGGACATGTGGCTGAAATAAGAGCTGTAGCGTTAGCTTCTGCTAAATACCATGTTGGTGCAGCACTTTAGCATTAACTTCTGCTAAATACCATGTTGGTGAAGCACTTTAGCGTTAGCTTCTGCTAAATACCATGTTGGTGTAGCACTTTAGCATTAGCTTCTGCTAAATACCATGTTGGTGTAGCACTTTAGCATTAGCTTCTGCTAAATACTATGTTGGTGCAGCACTTTAGCGTTAGCTTCTGCTAAATACCATGTTGGTGTAGCACTTTAGCATTAGCTTCTGCTAAATACCATGTTGGTGTAGCACTTTAGCATTAGCTTCTGCTAAATCCTCCAGGTGTGTGTGATGTAGACTCAACGGGTCGATCCTCTGAGGTTCTGGTCCAGAGAGACGTGATTGGGTGGCTGGTTGGCCATGATGAGAACTTCCTGTTCCTCACTTCCTGAAGAGGTTCAGTTGGACCGAGACCCGGTGAAGGAGGAGAACCCGACCAAACTCAAACTCTCCTCTCTCAACAGTTCAAGACCAAATATGGAAAGAGGACGGTCCATGTGACGGTCACAGTGAACGAGTCGCTCTTCAACTCCACCAACGGCACCCAGGAGGTCATGGAGGTCACCAGGGAGGAGGTGATCCCCATACCTGGCCAGGTGAACGGGGTCAACGCTCTGGGCCTGGTGGTCTTCTCCATGTGCTTCGGTCTGATAATCGGCAACATGAAGGAGCAGGGCCAGGTGCTCAGAGATTTCTTCGACAGCCTGAATGAAGCCATCATGAGCCTGGTGGCCATCATCATGTGGTAAATCTCCGTTTTCACCGTCTGCCCTCCCTCCGACCTGCAGTCACGCCGCTCTTCTTCTCCCTGCAGGTACGCTCCCGTCGGCATCCTGTTCCTGATCGCGGGGAAGATCGTGGAGATGGACGACCTGACGCAGATGGGAGGCCAGCTGGGCATGTACACCATCACCGTCATCATCGGGCTGCTGATCCACGGCGTTCTCATTCTGCCCACGCTGTATTTCGTCATCACTCGACAGAATCCCTTCATCTTCATCGCCGGGCTCCTCCAGGCTCTGGTCACGGCGTTGGGAACGTCCTCCAGGTGAGGAAGGTTTCCTTCACACCGCTGGATGTTTTGGTCATTCAGACTTTAATGATTAAATGTGTCTGTAGTCAGAAATAGACGCCCAGGTACAGGTTCAAATCCCTGCTGCTGGTTTTTGCTGCATGTTTTCTTCTTCTCTGATAACTCACAGCCAAAAAAATCCTTAAAAGGAAAAATCACCAGGAATCTCTCACCTGTTAATGAATCCAACAAGAAGCAACCTGGTTGCTAAATGAAGAATAAATGTCCTTTAGTTTTATTGCACTTTATCAACTCCAGAGGATCCCAGAGTTCATCACTCTGCTTCAGTCACACACCAAGTACCAGCGCCACCTGCTGGGCCCTCTGACCACCAGCAGGTGGCGCTGGCGAAATGTCCTGCCCAAAGACACAACGGCAGATCAGGAGTCGAACCGGCAACCCACCGACTGAAGGACGAACTGCTACCACCGTCGTCCAAGTGAAGCTTTTATCTTCAGCCTTAGCTAAACCGTTAGCATCATCTGTTACCATCCTCCGTTAGCGTCCTCTGCTAGCTTCATCCATTAGCATCATCCGTTAACATCCTATGTTAGCGTCCTCTGCTAGCTTCATCCATTAGCATCATCCGTTAACGTCCTCTGTTAGCGTCCTCGTTAGCTTCATCCATTAGCATCATCCATTAGCATCATCCGTTAGTGTCCTCGTTAGCTTCATCCATTAGCATCATCCGATAATGTCCTCTGTTAGTGTCCTCGTTAGCTTCATCCATTAGCATCCTCCGTTAGCATCATCCGTTAGCGTCCTCTGCTAACTTCATCCATTAGCATCATTTGTTAGTGTCCTCCGTTAGCGTCCTCTGCTAGCTTCATCCATTAGCATCATCCGTTAACGTCCTCCGTTAGCGTCCTCGTTAGCTTCATTCATTAGCATCCTCCGTTAGCTTCATCCGTTAGCATCATCCATTGGCATCCTCCATTAGCGTCTTTCGTTAGCGTTCTCTTTTAGCATCCTCCGTTAGCTTCATCCGTTAGTGTTTTCCATTAGCATCATCCGTTAGTGTCCTCCGTTAGCGTTCTCTGCTAGCTTCATCCATTAGCATCCTCCGTTAGCGTCCTCCGTTAGCATCATCTGTTAACGTCCTCTGTTAGCGTTTTCCGTTAGCGTCCTCCGTTAGCTCCATCCGTTAGCGTCCTCCGTTAGCGCCATCCGTCAGCATCCTCCGTTAGCATCATCCATTAGCACCATCCGTTAGCATCATCCATTAGCACCATCCATTAGCGTCCTCTGTTAGCATCATCCGTTATCTTTGTTTCCATCCAAATGTCAGGATGAATGTTGACATTTTTTAAATGTTGCAAAAAAGAAGAAAAGAACATGTGAATTAGACTTTTTTCCATCTGCTGGTTCAGAGAATCAAGAAATCAGAAAAAATATCACTTTGATTAATGAATCTTCATTTTTTCATCCTGAATAATCTGAATTATTACTAGTCTGTAACTTTACAAACTGCAGATCTAGAATTGGAAATCTAGACCATCTAGACTTTCAGAGCGAACTGAAGAGACATCCAGCTGAGATCAGTCTGAGTTCTGACGCCCGGTCCGGGTCGTCAGCGATGTTCTGGGTCCGGTCGGTACCGTAGGTCCTCTGAAGCGTTTCTCCTGTCCGTGTCGCCGTCCAGCTCCGCCACGCTGCCCGTCACCTTCAAGTGTCTGGAGGAGAACAACCGCATCGACAAGCGGATCACGCGCTTCGTGCTGCCGGTCGGCGCCACCATCAACATGGACGGCACGGCTCTGTACGAGGCGCTGGCGGCCATCTTCATCGCCCAGGTCAACAACATGGAGATGAACTTCGGTCAGATCATCACCATCAGGTAAACGAGCGTAACCATGACGACGGTTCTATAGAGAATAACCCGACCAGTAAGACTCACTGGTTTCTGTCTCCTGACTGGGAAGCATCACCGCGACGGCGGCCAGCATCGGCGCCGCCGGCATCCCGCAGGCGGGTCTGGTTACCATGGTGATCGTACTGACCTCCGTCGGACTTCCTACCGATGACATCACTCTCATCATCGCAGTCGATTGGTTCCTGTGAGTATAATCCCAGTAAACACGAACCGACCGGGTCAAAGGTTACCGCTGTCGGATTCTCATCTGGGGTCATTCTAAAGGTCAACGGCAGCTCCACACCTACCAGCACCTACTGACACACTTCTCTCCTCCCCGGAGCCTCGTGCCACATCTTACCCTGTATTGAATATTTTAGCTACGAGTTTTAACATAGAAACATAATTAGGTTCCAAATTAATTGTTTCAATTAGAAACCAGGACCAGAAATTACTCGGCTAACTGGGGCGATGGGACAACGGTTCGGCTAACTGGGGCGATGGGACAACGGTTTGGCTAACTGGGGCGATGGGACAACGGTTCGGCTAACTGGGGCGATGGGACAACGGTTCGGCTAACTGGGGCGATGGGAAAAACGGTTCGGCTAACTGGGGCGATGGGAAAAACGGTCCAGTTCAGCTGTGAGGGGTTCTGCAGGTTCTGCTCACAGCAGGACGATAGGAACGCTTCCAGGTTCACTGAGGGAGAAACTAAATGATAAACTAAAATATAAACTAAATGGTAACAGCTGGTGAACCTGGATTAGCATCATTTCATGTTTCTACTGCCAGTTTGACTCTGAAACGTTCTGCATAAAACATTTATAAAACATTTATTAAGCATTTATAAAACATTTCTTAAGCATTTATTAAGCATTTATTAAACGTTTATTAAGCATTTATTAAGCATTTATTAAACATTTACTCGACATTCTGCTCAGGGTTAGAAGCTAGGATCCTTATTCTTCTCGTTTCTTTAACAAATGTCTCTGTTGAAACATTTTCATTTCTTACCAGTTAAAGAACCAGCAGAACGTTTTGAGCCGCAGAAAACCAAACTGGTTCTGAATGTTAAACAGAGAACTGACCAGAACCCGTCTCTCCGGTCAGGGACCGCCTTCGGACCACCACCAACGTCCTGGGAGACTCGATCGGCGCCGGCATCGTGGAGTTCCTGTCCCGACACGAGCTGCGCAGCCGAGACGTGGAGATGGGGAACTCTGTGGTGGAGGAGAAGGAGAGGAAGAAACCCTACAAGCTGATCTCCCAGGACAGCGACCTGGAGAACGACAAGCGCATGCACAGCGAGTCCAACATGTAGGACCAGAACCAGAACCCACTGCTGGTTCTGGAACCTGAACTCCTGCTTCAGCATCGGGTCACTGTCATTTGTTCATCCATCATCATGACTGCATTTGTTTGCCTGTAGATCCAGTTTCCTCTCATGAGCCGAGGAAACATTTAGGAACCAAACGCAAAAAAACTTTCATGTAAAAATAGAAAAAAGTCTAAAAATCACTTTAAAACTTTTCTCCATGAAGGTTGTAGTTTAGATTCTGAGACGTTTTTTAAAGTTTCATGTCAGTGTTTTGGTTTTTTACAGGCCTGAACGTCCAGTTCAGTTTTAGGTTTCATCCGTTTCTGTCCAATAAACGTGATCACCTGAACGAGCCGATCGATCACCTGAACGAGCCGATCGATCACCTGAACGAGCTGATCGATCACCTGAACGAGCTGATCGATCACCTGAACGAGCTGATCGATCACCTGAACGAGCTGATTGATCACCTGAACGAGCTGATCGATCACCTGAACGAGCTGATCGATCACCTGAACGAGCTGATCGATCACCTGAACGAGCTGATCGATCACCTGAACGAGCTGATCGATCACTTTGTGAAAACATTTTAATTAGAGAAATAAATCCAGTAAAATAAAGAAATTCTTTGTTTGTTTTCTGACCCAAAAGTTTGAAATGTTAAAAATGTTTTGACTGGAAAATAATTTGAAAATCTTTTATTCACTGGTAGCAACTCATGAGTTACATCAGTCACAAGCCTCATGTGACCTCAGCGGCCCCATTAGGGACCGTACTGGTCTTATTACTGACCGTACTGGTCTTATTACTGACCTTAGTGGCCCCATTAGGGACCGTACTGGTCTTATTACTGACCTTAGTGGCCAGTCCCTCAGACCCAAGAAAACACAGAGAGCTTCGTTGGGTGCAGCAGATTTGTATTTGCTTCTTTCACAGCCAAGTTTGCTGAATAGCACTGAATACACCGGGCTCCAAATACACCGTGAAAACTAAAAGAAAAGAAAATACATTTGCCTGAGTGCCTTTGTTTGACACAAAACATGAATACATTACATAAAAACGCTAACTTCACAACCTAATGCTGTTCTAAACATGTACCTCGCTCCGCTGTCCAAGGGCGGCAAAGTTTATGGCGGTAAAGTCCGTGCAGCGCTGCTTTTAGCCTTTTCTGAAGAAAGTGGCTAACCCAGAGTCATAAAGATGAAGAATATCCTCCTCTTCCTCTTGTCCGTGGGATATTTCCGCCCAAAGTTCTGACTGACAGGAAACCAGCAACACTTCCTCTTATTTTTCACTTTAAATGAAGGTACTAACTTAGAGTGAACCAAACTACAGCGCCCCTAGTGGGTACTATGGGTAGCAACCTACAAACAGCATAAATAATGGAATGGGCATTTACTGGCCCCATTACTGACCTTAGTGGCCTTGTTCTAACCTGAGCCGTGGGTCTCTGCAGCTCCTCCAGAGCTACCTGGTTCTGGTTCTTCTCTCTGTTCCTCTGATTTTCCTCCATTTCCTGGTTCTGGTTCTGGAGACGTTCTGGACCCTGATTGGACGGGTTTCTGCCTGCTTTGATCTCACACCATAACATCCTGATGAGCTGTGGGTTTGACTCTTCGGTCGGCCTGAAGTGGGTCTAAGTTTAGAGCCGGTTCTGGTTCTGGTGCCGCCTCATTGATTTTCTGTGGCCGATGCGTCTCTGCTGGATGAACGGACGTCTTCAGGCTTTGACCTCAGCCGCTGGCCGCGGGGCAGGCGGGGAGACAGAGACGCCTTTGAGCCGGAGACGTGTGACCCGACACGTGGCTGCCGGGTTCCTCTGGGCCAGGAAACAGATCCTCTCTGAGACGACATCAAAGATCCAGAATTATTATTCTGCTTCATTTGGGCTAAAATGACCCAAAACATCTGAAGACGTGAAACTTGTTTCCTGAGTTTTGATGTTTATGATCTTCACTGGTTTCGTCACATTAAATGTTTTTTAAATGTTTTTACCTTCTGGTTTAGAAACAGTCGCAGGAAATGGTTCTGATGTAACTGATGCTGGAACCGTTCGGTGGTTCTGATCTGAACCCACTTCCTTCAGATCGGGTCATGACCGGCTCCGTGACCCGGTCTGACCCGGTTCTGTGTTTAAGGTCATTACCTGACAGGATGATCAACGTGGTTCCGGGTTCGGTCCAACAGTCGGACTCAGAACCGCTGAGGAGGAAATCTGGATCTACACCAGATTTAAATCTCATCTTACAGGAACTTTTTAACAAAACGGTTTTATTTTAGTTTTTATTTCCAGAACCAAAATGTTCTTTTCACCAAACAAACTGGACTTTGTTTGAAATCAGAAACATTTTTGTAATAAAGTTAAAACCAATAAATTATTCAGGATTTTCTGTGAAACGAGACTTTAATAAAACTTTAGGACTGAGTGAAGACACGACCCGGTTCTGGTTCTGTTTCTGCTCTGACGCTGCGGGCCCAAACCCAGAACCACAGAGAAACGAAGCCCAGTTCCCTCCTGGATCCGATCATCATGAGTTCAGCCTGAAAACCGGACCCGCTCAGGACCAGAACCGGGCCGGCTGGTTCTCCAGACAACGATGGAAATCAGGTTTTAAAACACTGGAGGTAAATAGCTGGTTGCTAATGCGCTAATAGCAGAGCTAATATTTTGCTTAGCGCATTAGCTAACTTTGTAAACGTTTAGCTCACTTAGCTTAAATTCTGAAGTGCTAATTTAATTTGGCTGTTTTGTAAAATTAACATCTGAGGCTGAAGTTTTAATTAAATGTAAGGAAACAACAAATGAACAAATGAAATGATGAATACATGAACGAATGTTGTGTTAAGACAGAACGCTTAGCGCATTTAGCTCATTGGATGCTAATGAAACAAATATAAACACAAATTCACATTTATGAATCGGTGAAAATCAACATGGTTCAATTTAGCGCATTAGCATTAGCTTCTGCTAAATACTATTAGCATAAAGTTTTAACGTTAGCAAAACTAATATTAGCATTAATGCTCTAGGGTTAGCACAGCTAGCTTCTGGTTAGCGGGGCCTCCTACTGATCAGTTTATTTTGTTGGGTTTTATTTTCATTTCTGTCAGTTTTCTCGTCAGATTCTCTGGCCGGCAGCTCGATGCTGCAGGTTCAGACGGTTTCCTTCATATATGATGTTATGCAACCAAAACAAGAAGCCAAATCTACAAATAAATATTTTTCTAAATGAAACGTTTTGAAACGTTGTGGAGTGTGTGGAGTAAATGTCTGGAATGGATTGAATGATGAGTTAAAACAAATTACAAATGTAAACCAATTTAAAAAGCTGATTAAAGCAGAGCTCATTTCAAAATATGCTGTATAAGATGTTTAATATCCAATAGGCTATAATGTAATTGATGATATAAATAGTACTTAAAATAATTTTGCATAGTTATACATGATGAAAAAATGGAAAAATCTCTCTTTTTGATGTTATGACAGTTCATTGAAAATACATTGACAAGTAGGAAAGGGGCAGGACATTATAAGATGTATCTTCTACCTGCTCCTTTTCGAACAGAAAATTTTGCATGTCACATGGGCATAATAATTTGTTTCATATTTTATTTCTTAAGTTTGTTTCATTCCATTTTATTTTATTTTATTTTTGATTGTTTTAAAGTCTGTTCGAAATAAATAAATAAATAAAATAAACCCAGAATCTTTCCAGTTTATCTCAGATCAAATCCTAATAAAACATTTGACCAGGTTCTGTATAAAAACTATAAACACTAAAAATAGTCTCTGCTCTCTCACTGCCTTTTAATCTCTGCCCAAATCCTCCAGAACCTTAAAAACCCGATTCTCCACGGATCAGAACCAGAACCGATGGATGTTGTCGCCACACAGGCTGCTTTCAGAACCAGCCGCCTCCAGGGTTCCCCCTCTGGATCCGCATGTTGAGGCGAACTGGGTCAAAACCACCGTGACCAGTGGGAGCTCGTGGTACCGCTGGTACCGACCGCAGCCGCCACTTTCACTTCCCTCATCCCGGGTCCAATCCGTCTGCTGAGGCTGAGATGGTTCAGAACCAGAACCAGAGCCAGACGGACGTCAGAGACGTTGTCATAACTCACATGAAGATGATTCAAAATGAGTCGTTATTAAAGGATCTCCAGCAGCAGTCAGTGTTCCAGTGACTCTACAGAGCCTCTGACTGTAGACTGTACCTGTGTGACGGTCTGATGACACCGTGATGCTAACAGCAGGTGATGTTTGGCAGCAACAGACACATTGTTCTCTAGTCACAGCAGAAATACCTATATTTAAATCAAAGAAAGGTCTAGTAAAAGTAAATTTTCGCCAGTAAAGGTAAGAAGTTACTAACTCACCTCTCTTGACACCATCAGTTGTTGGCAGATCTGCTCATCACCTCCTTTGCTTTTGCTGCTCCAGTCTGGCTGCCTGTTAGAGATGCTGGAGTCGGGGATCAACTTCTTCCTCCTGGATCCATGGAGCTGATTTGGGGTCAAAGTTCAGGCATTTCAAGCTTCAGAAATGCTAATCAGCTGTTCCCAGCTGTAAAAACAACACCCTGTTGCCATGGTTACGCATCACAACAAGCGATGGACAACCGCAGAATGTTAAAGTCAACCTGGACAAACAGGAAACAGTTCAGTGACAAACAGGAAACAGTTCAGTGACAAACAGGAAACAGTTCAGTTTCAAACTGGAAACAGTTCAGTGACTTTAGGATCTGACCCGTTTTATAAATGATAACAGAACCACTGACTGAGGTTCTGATGGGCGGAACCAGATCCTGATCCATAATTACTCTGTAATTATTTGACCCGCTGCGGTATCAGAGATCGTCTCTGCTGACAGAGCGCCCGGCCTCTCCGGTATAAAACCAGGAGATGGCGACAGGGTGGCGGCAGCAGTCAGAGGAACCCCAGAAGAAGAACCGCTGATCCGAACCTCCCGGTGAAGAACCGACTCCTCTTCCTCGGACCTCCGTCGGCCTCATCATGCCTCCTGCCGCGGACCTGGGCCGGGCTCTGTGCGTCATCACCGGGGCCTCCAGAGGCTTCGGCCGGGCCGTGGCCCTGGACCTGTGCCGGCTGGTTCAGCCCGGTTCGGCGCTGGTTCTGGTGGCCCGCTCCGGGGCCGACCTGCGGGCCGTCCAGGCCGAGCTGACCGAGTCCGAGGCGGGCCGAGCCGGCCTGAAGGTGGAGGTGGTGGCGGCGGATGTAGGGAAGGTGGAGAGTCTGGAGAACATCATGAGAACCAGCAGAGAAATTTTTAACGACGAGATGGAGAAAATTATACTGATTAATAACGCAGGTGAGGAAATTAATATTATTATTATTAATATTATTATTATTGTTATTATTAGGTAGGATTTGCATCCTGGTGAGGAACTAAGAAATAAAGTTTAAAAAGTATATATGAACCAGAACCAGAACCAACCGTCTCAGAGACAGTTTCTACCCGACAGCAACAACAAAACTAAAAAACTAAATGCAATCAGAAACAACCATTAATCATCATAAATGATGTATGTGAGAATGTGGCTGTTCTTATTTATTAGTTGTTGTTTTTTTTTAACCAGTTATTTGTTAATTCTTACATTGAGTGTGAATTGTGAGACAGTTATTTTTTGTTTTTAAGCTTATACACCGACTGATGGCACTTTTTAAATTTCGTTGTTCTTGTGACAATAAAGATCGATCTATCTATCTATCTATCTATCTATCTATCTATCTATCTATCTCTATCTCTATCTATCTATCTATCTATCTATCTATCTATCTATCTCTCTCTATCTAAACAGCAAAACATTACAGATGAAAAAATTGAAAGATTTTCAGATAAAAAATGCAAATAAATGTAGACATTACTGAAAAAGATTTTTATGTTCTAGATTTATTTATTAAATGTAAACATTTATGAAAACAATTTTAAAAGACTCATTGATTACAAAAAATTAAATATTTCACAAAAATAAAATATGCTATAAAAAATTACTGATAAATTCCCATCAGCTGCAGCTGATCGGCGGAACCATTGATGATCCGGATCATAAATCTGAAGCTCTGGTGGATCCGATCCGCCTGACGGATCTCAGGCTCCTTTGTCCTCTGGGTTTGGGTCAGAACCAGCGCCTGGTTCCGGTTGGATCGGAACCTCTCTAACCTCTGCTCTCTGTCCCGCAGCCTCTCTGGGCGACGTCTCCAAGTTCGTGAAGGGATTCACGGACATGGCCGAGGTGGACGCCTACCTGTCGCTGAACGTCAGCTCCGCCATGTGCCTGACGGCGCGGCTGCTGCAGGCCTTCCCGCCGCACGCCGGGCTGCGGCGCTGCGTCATCAACGTGTCATCACTCTGCGCCCTGCAGCCGTTCCGCTCCTGGAGCCTTTACTGCACCGGCAAGGCGGCCAGAGACATGATGTTCAAGGTCCTGGCCGAGGAGGAGCCGGAGCTGCGCGTGCTCAGCTACTCTCCAGGTAGGCTGTAAGCTAGCCCTACCTAGCTTTATGGTAGCCTTACCTAGCTTTATGCTAGCTCTACCTGGCTGTAAACTAGCCCTACCTAGCTTTATGGTAGCCTTACCTAGCTTTAAGCTAGCCCTACATAGCTTTATGCTAGCTCTACCTGGCTGTAAGCTAGCTCTACCTAGCTGTAAGCTAGCTCTACCCGGCTGTAAGCTAGCCCTACCTAGCTTTATGGTAGCCATACCTAGCTTTAAGCTAGCCCTATGTAGCTTTATGCTAGCTCTACCTGGCTGTAAGCTAGCTCTACCTAGCTGTAAGCTAGCCCTACCTAGCTTTATGGTAGCCTTACCTAGCTTTAAGCTAGCCCTATATAGCTTTATGCTAGCTCTACCTGGCTGTAAGCTAGCTCTACCTAGCTGTAAGGTAGCTCTACCCGGCTGTAAGCTAGCCCTACCTAGCTTTATGGTAGCCTTACCTAGCTTTAAGCTAGCCCTATATAGCTTTATGCTAGCCCTACCCGGCTGTAAGCTAGCCCTACCTAGCTTTATGCTAGCCTCTCTGTGTTTGTAGCTGTTGATGCGTCTCCTCTGTCCCTCCTGAACCAGGACCGCTGGACACTGAGATGCAGGTGGAGGCCCGGACCAGGACGGCCGACCCGAGCATCAAGAAGACGTTCTCCAACATGTTCGCTCAGGGTCAGCTGCTGACCTGCGAGGCGTCTTCAGCCAAACTGATGAAGCTGCTGCTGGAGGACAAGTTCACCTCCGGAGAACACGTCGACGTCTTCGACGTGTAGCAGCCGCTCACTGCCAAGTCGTTTTATTGTAGCGTCGATGTTGTGATGAAACTTTATAATTGATGTATCTTAATCTGTCACCGTGGAAACGTCCCAACCTGCAGATTAGCTGCTGCTCCTTCAGATTAGCTGTTGCCAGACGTTGGTCACGTCTGACCAGAGGGAGACGGTTCTCCAGTTCTTCATTTTCAAGTTCAGAACCGCTAAACCGTTCAGAATCAGTGACTTAGCAATCGGCATTGGTAAA
The DNA here is from genome assembly GCF_002775205.1 of Xiphophorus maculatus. Taxonomy (NCBI): domain Eukaryota; kingdom Metazoa; phylum Chordata; class Actinopteri; order Cyprinodontiformes; family Poeciliidae; genus Xiphophorus; species Xiphophorus maculatus. The sequence continues at coordinate 1,191,348 of NC_036450.1, forward strand.
TCAGAATGAGAGAACTGACTAGCGTTAGCTTTGGAGAGGCTAGTGACTAGCATACCAGAGCTGATCACATACTAGCCTACCTTCTGTCTCTGCTGCACATTAGCCTTGGATTGGATAGGATAGCCTGTTCAATGCTAACCCTAGCCTAGCTAAGGCTCTGCCTATGCAATGCTAGTCCTAGCCATGCTAATTTACAGCAGAAGAAGGAGGCTACCCACTAAGTGTCCATCCTAGACATGCTAGTCGTTAGCCTCTCCAAAGCTAACACTAGCTAGTACTCTCCAGAGACGATTGATCAGTTCCAGATGTCGGCCGATTAATCAGATCAGAAACTGGATCCAGAATAGAAGTAGCCTCGTGCTACAAGGAAGTAGCTGCTGCTGGGTCACAACGGTCTTAAATTTGGCACTAATGTCTCGCCTTAGAAGTAGATGTGATAAAACTAGAAGAAAACTCAGAACCTGAAGAACTTTCTTAAAGCTACAGAGAAACTTTTAAAGGTTTTTTTGGATCACAGATGAAACAAACTGAGGAACCAGAGCGGATTGGAAACATGAGAGGTTCTGTTCTGTTCTGATTCTGGACCAGACGCTGCAGTGGAGTCAGAATGAGAAACCTTATGTTGGACGGTGTCCAGATCAAACAGAACCTCGTTAAAGTTTAACCGAGTCCAAACAGAGCAGCTTGGACTTTAAGTTCAACAGGCTGCAGACGCTCCGCCATGTTGGTTCTCTGGTTCTGGACGGGTTTTGGTTTCCTGCTGACTCAGCTGGTTTTTGTGAAACATGAACAGTGAAGATGGAGTTCAGTCTTTAGTAGAATATCTGCTGCAGCATCAGAAACACGACGTGTTTGGGGTTAAAGGTCAGGTTAGAGGTTTGACCTGTATGTCAGTGTTTTCATTGTTGAAACTTTCCTCTGGAACCAGTTTGAAGAAATGTTGTTTCCTCGTCGCCACTGGAGATAAAATGGATCAAAGTTTCCCTGTTTTAGTAAAAACATTCCATGTTTATGGTGCCTTAAAAAGGTCAGAGGTCAGGGACCCTTCCAGAGTTTAAATATTAATGAACTGATCTGATAAATACTGAAGCCATGAAACAGTGAAGCTATTGGAGGATAATAATAATTATTAACATTTCTAAATGTTTTCTCGCCTGACAGACTCTCAGTTTATTTTTCTAAGATGGTTTTGGAAATTGTTTCTTTTGCCCTGATTATAGAAAGTTTAAATATTGTAATAAATCATATTTCACCAGAATGAGGCCTGTCCCTTTAAGAGACGTTGCCGTGGTAACGGTGCGGTTGGGCTTCCTGTCAGGTGACCATGATGGATTCATGAACGGTGATGATCTCACTTCCTGTTTGATAAATGTTATTTTTCCTTCATATTAATTTACATATTTTTATATTAATCAGTTTTTTTGTTTCTGCTTTTTGTTCATCAAATAAACAAATTAAATGATTCAGTTTGTTGATGAAACATTTTCTGGAGACAGATGGAGGTCAGAGGTCAATCACACTGTTTATCCAGGCGTCTGACTCAACTTCCTCCATGTTCTGGTTCATGTCCAGTTGGGTCAGGACGGTCCTGGTTCTAACCCACCCCGTCAGGACGGTTCTGGTTCTGGTCCCGGTTCTGACAGCTCGGTCCGGCCCGGTTCCGGTCCGTCTGCTCTGCTGGCAGCAGCTCCAGCTGATGGACAGCAGCAGCTGCCCGGGACCAAAATACCAGCAGGGGAACCGACCCAAACAAGGGTCGGACCCGTCCTGCCTCAGCAGGTTCCGGTCCGGAGGGGCGGGGCTTCCCGGTTCCCCTGTGGGTCGCACCGAGGAGAGACGGCTGAGTCTCCTTCAGCCCGTCCGGCGGTACCGGTCCGGTCATGGAGCTGTTTGACGCCGGGGTGAAAGGTCGCGGCCTGCGGGCCAGCAGGGAGCTCAGCGCCGGGGAGGTTCTGCTGGCCGAACCGGGCTACGCCGCCGTGGTCTACAGCAGGTGAGCCGGTACCGGACCTCCAGGTGGGACGGGTTCTGCTGCGGTTCAGAGGATTTAAATGCGTTTCTGGGATCTGATCTGGTTACCATGACGACTGTAACATGAACCGGACCGTGACAGGCAGAACCGGACCGGACCGGACTCAGCAGGATCCCAGCTGGGTCATAAAAACATCAAAGGTTCAGGTTCAATAAAATATCTAAAAATCAATAATCAATCCTTCAGTTTGATGATGGATCCGATCACCGATCTCTGATTTGATCTAATCAATAGAAAAACTAAATGTATATAAAACCTGATCTGGTGTGGTTCAGGACTACCAGTTTGTCCTTCAGGACTACCAGTTTGTCCTTCAGGACTACCAGTTTGTCCTTCAGGACTACCAGTTTGTCCGTCACCAGTAAGGTGGGAAGAGGCTGATTTACATCATTTAACTGAAATACAGACAGAAATATTGAACAGATCAATGTTTTTATTGCTGTTGACATGAAATCAATACCTGATCAGTTGATCAGCTGATGTTGGCAACAGAATATAAATACTGAATAGAAATGAAGCGGAACGATTCAGGGATGAAAAGCAGATTATGTCAGATTACAGGAAGCATAAAGTCATAATTTTTCTAGAATACAGATTAATATTAGAATAAAGTAAAGATTTAATGAAAACTTTAGGAAAAATAAATCTAATCAGGATTTAATCTGAGGAACGTTGAGGTTCTGAAGTTCTGCTTTGGTATCGGTGTTAGAAAAAAAATAATTTTTTAACTGATCAGATTATCAATAATCAGACGATTGAACAAACAAATGAATCTAATTAGAAGAATCAATCAGATCTCAAACAGCTTTTCCTCATTAAAATAACTTTTTCATGCAATTTTATGACTTTCTTTAAAATAATTTTTATTCTCGTATTCATAAACTAATTCTCATAATCTCATCTTAATACTAAGAAAACCATAAAAAACTAAAAACCGGACCAGAACCAGGGCCGGCCCTAGCCTGCGTGGGGCCCTGAGCCAAATGTGGTTTTGGGTTCCTCTGGTTCTGCTAACAATGTGGACCGACTGCAGCCAGAATATTAGATCATTAACACCCTGCTATAAACTTATTGCATCTCTAGCTGTGCAGTTTACAGGACAGTGAACCGTCGCTACATCGCGGTTAAATCTCACCGCTTCACGGATTTCCACCTGCATTGTGTTCTGCATTCTGATTGGCTAAACAGTCTCTCCGCTTCTTCTCTACCTGTGTGTCAACAACGTTGCGGTTTAATATGTACACATACGTAAAACAGCTTGCCATATTTAACATAATCGATGGTGGCATGTCGGTTTATAAGAATCTTTTTGCCCAGAAGAAAAAAGAGCGACAGCAGCTACCGATAACTATGATATTCTCTCGATAAAACACACCTGCACCGCGGGCTGTAGAAGAAAAAACGCTACAGAACGAAGTCAGGCTGCAGCGGCTCAGTCAGAACAGCAGTGAAATACACGAGAGTCACTATTTGTCCTACTGTACTTTGTTTTGTTTTTTTATTTTCTCCCGTTCTAATCCAATAACTCGGGTCTCGGTGGGGCGGCGCTGATCTCCGCAATTCGGGCAGGGAATCCGCTTTCAGTTCATATTAAATTATTATTTTACAGTACAGTAGTTATTTGTAAAAAAAAAAGAAAAGTTTATAGAGTACTTTTTATTTGTCAAAAATGTTTGGGCCTGTAAAAAGGTTTTGTTCTTTGGTTTCAATGTATTATGGAGTATTTTATTGTATAATAATTATAAAAAAATAAAGGTTCCTACTTCATGGATTTCGCGGTTCTTTCTGGAACGTAACGCCGCGAAAAACGAGGGTTCACTGTATAAACATGTTTAATAAGATTCATTGATTCACCAGCTGATTTATCCACCTGTTGATTTCTGGGAGCCGATTTCCTTCATTTTGGGGCATCGTGATCGGCTGATTCTTACATGTGAAGCTGATCTGATCTTCATCAGCAAAGGTTTATAAATCATCTCTGTCCTCTTCTGCTCTGCAGTGAGACGTTTGACTGACCGACAGACCAGGTCTGAACGTTTACAGCTAACAATATTCATTGTTAGCAACTCAGTGACTTTCTTGCTACATTTAGCAACATTTCAGACAAAGAAAATTAATTTCAGCCAAAATCAGCAGGTCAGGCTTTTAAAGATCGGTAACCAGGGATCGGCCAGAAAACTGCAATCGGTGCAGCTCTACACATATTCATGACATTCTTTGATTAAATTAATTTCTCTTAAGCGTTACTCCAACAGCTAAAATGTAATTTACACCAGGTGAGTTTTTCTCCCCTGAGAATATGGACCGGTACCGGTACCGGACTGATTCTGAGCCTTCAAATGATTTTAACAGAAGTTTCTCATAACTTAGAAGTTGATGTAAAAATAATGTTTTAGCCACTAAATGATTTTGCTCAGCAGCAAACAACATAGAGCAGCTCATCATGTAGCAGCTTGTAGCCTGACGGAAAAACATTTAGCTAACAATGTCAAACATTGACAAGTTTTAATTATTCTTATTAAACATTCTTATTGAAGCCAAAATAGCTCAGAAATATCCAGAGCCACCATGAGAATCAACTCATTTAAAGTTTAAACTCTAGCATAAATGTTTACTGCTGAACTGGACCGGTCCAGGTCGCTATCAAGCTAATGTTCTGTTAGCAGCTTTACTAATCTTTACATTACATTAGCAAGGCTCATTAAAACCTTTATCTTGGCTTTTTCTATTCTTCCTCTTTCTTTTCTCCCTCCCTGAAGGATCAGTCCTTTTCTGAGACATACTGTAGTTTTACTAACTTAACTTCTGACCTTTGGACCTTTGGATGTTCTGAACGTTCAGCTCGGTACCGGGGAAGCGTGCGGTACCTACCGCGGCCACCAGGGGGCCCCAAGAGCAATTTATTTATTTTTCTTTTTATCAATAAAATAATAATTTCTACATAGATTATTAAATATATATTATTGTAAAAACAAATCACTTCATGGTGAAATTGTGTGTTTTTGATATTATAATGACAGAATCTTTTACTAAAACAAAAATAAAAATCAGCTCCATTCAGGGGCCCCTAAGTGGCCCTGGGGCCTTCAGCGGCTGCTTAGTTTGCTTACGCCTTGGGCCGGCCCTGCCTGAAGGTTCTGTTGACCCGTCAGATCTGCTGTTTCCACTCAGTGACTGTTGGACCAGTCACAGAGATGCTGCGGCTCCTCCTATCCCATAATGGTGGGAATCACCATGGCAACCAGAGACATTCATCTCAGTCATGATTTATATCACCAGCAGTTTAACCGTCTCATTTAGCTGTTATCATAGAGAACAGTTTCTGTATTTGTAGTATTTTTGCATCTAAAGCAAATGGAGCAGATCCAGAACCTGGATTAGCGCTGTAGCTTAGCATGCTAGCTGCTAACATCTTTCCACGGCTGTACTTTGTCCCAGTTTGGCCTCCCAGGTGTGCCACAGCTGTTTCCGTCGCCAGGCCAACCTGCACCGCTGCGCCCAGTGCCGCTTCGCCCACTACTGCGACCGGACCTGCCAGACGGCCGGATGGGACGAACACAAGCAGGAGTGTGCCGCCATCAGGAAACTCGGGGCGGCGCCCAACGAGAACGTCCGGTGAGGAGGGACGACCTCTGGTCCTGGTGGGACTACAGGCCGGAGACGGTGGAGTCTGGTTTGTTTTGGGACATTTTGTCTCGTAATCGGTCAGAAAGAACTAAAGTCCTGAATGGATCTTGGAACTGGTGCAGAAAAATCAGATTAAATTAAACTGATAATTCATCAGTTCATGTTGGAGACTCTAAACATCAGAGCTGAAGGTTTGGGAGTTTTCCACAAAGGCAAATGCTAAAGATTTGAACATTGTTGCTAACCTTGAGTCCATGTTACCTGTTAACCTGAGTTTGTTGGGCTGCCTCTCCCTGCAGTCTGGCCGGCCGGCTGCTGTGGCGCAGGAACAGAGACCAGGGTTTGGCGTCGGACAGCCAGCTGCTGGCCGTGGACCAGCTGCAGGATCATCTCCAGGATCTGCCTGAAGACGAGCTGAAGAGGCTGCAGGCGGACGTCCAGACCTTCCTGAGGTTCTGGTCCTGTGGGACGAAGCAGCACCCAGCCGACTTCATCTGCCACGTCTTCGGCCTTGTCAGTCGGCCCTCCTCCGCCGTGACGCTCCGCCGGTCTGCTGACCTCTCCGCTGACCTCTCTGTGTCTCTGCAGATTAAATCCAACGGACTGACGCTTCCCGACCAGAGAGGTCTGCAGACGGTCGGTCTGGGACTTTTCCCCAATCTGAGCCTCGTCAACCACGACTGCTGGCCCAACTGCACCGCCACCCTCAACCACGGAAAGTAGGTGATTCCTAGGTTGGATGTAGATACGGTTGATGTGAAGGTTCTGTGGAGGTTCTGGAAACAGCTTTGAGAAGTTTAAGGGTCAGAAGGAGTCACTCTGAAACAAAAAGCTCCCATTAAATCTGTCAGACTCTAAAGCTGACATCACGGTTCCAGAAGACTGGGAAACATTTCAGATTCATGCAACATGTTTGTAATTTTCTGCAGTTCAGGACGTGTGGGAGGTGAGACAGCGGTGAGGTGTGAGGTAGGAGGGACAGATGAAAAAACTCAGACTGTTTGCAGACGATTCTGTGATCTGCTTCCAGAAGGAAACCTGAAGGTCGGATCAACGTTTGGATTCTCTTCACTTCACTTTGAACAGAAATTAATTCACCAGATTAACATTAACTGGTCCTGATGTCCAAAATCAGCCAAAGATAAACTGATGAGAAACTTTGCTCTTAGTTTTGGGTGTTTTGTGGAACCTTTCAGGGATTCAGACCGGGTCTCTGGTTCTGAACAGCTCGGTGGACAACAATCCACTGATCCAGATTCAGGTGTTTCTCTGAATCCTAACAAACCTGATCCAGACTTGGACAGTCCAGTTCTGTGCCCATCTACAGAAAGTCACTGGATGAACGGCAAACCGGTCCAAACCGGACAGGAGCCCAGTCCCACACAGGACAGACAAACATTCACGCTCTTAAGGACAAACTATAGAGACCAACCAGACTGGTCTGTTGGAGACCAGAGGAAGATGGTTGGACATCCTCAGAGGACGGACAGTAGACATGTTGGATGATCCAACTGCAGTTTGATAGTTTGAAGACAGATTCAGTCCATCTGGTGTCCGTTAGAGGACACGGACTCATCGTCTCTCACAGAAATAAACATTTCAATGTTTGTCTTTTGCAGCCAATCAGCTGTGAACTCCACCCTCCACTCTCCGCTGAGGTGCGTACCACCGATCATTCCCACCGGACCCGGCCAGTAACCAGCTCCACTCGACCAGAACTGAGGTCTTCCTCCGTTGGTCTGTGCAGGATGGAGCTGCGCGCGCTGGGGAGGATCTGCCAGGGCGAGGAGCTGACCATCAGCTACGTGGACGTCCTGAACCTGTCGGCGGATCGGCAGAAACAGCTGAAGGAGCGTTTCCACTTCGACTGCAGCTGCGATCACTGCAGCCACCATGTTGGTGACGACCTGATGGCAGCAGCTGCCGAGGCAAAGGTCAGTGAAACGTTCTGGGTTCTTCAGGATGTCACCTTCCTCTCCTCACCGGGTTTTCCTCACAGCCCTCTGCGGATGCGGTGAAAGAAGTCAGCGCCTTCAGTAAGGAAACTCTGGAGAAGGTTGAGAAAGCTCGAGGAGACGGAGATCACAGCCAGGTAGGCTGTCCTGCGCCCTGCTGCTCCGTCTCTGAACGTCTCAGTCTGAGTGATTCTCTGCTGCCTCTCAGGTGTTGAAGTTGTGCCAGGAGTGTCTGGAGAAGCAGCAGGACGTCCTGGCCGACACTCACCTGTACAAACTCAAGGTTCTGTCCGTCCTGGCCGAGGTACTGACCCACCACAGGAAGTTCTCTGAAGCTGCAGGATACGCTCGCAAGATGGTGGAAGGATACACGTGAGTACATCGGCTCCAGAACATCAAGCAAACGTAAAGTCTGAATGTTCCTGTAGGCTGTTTCACACCTGATGGTCCAGGAGACTCGGTACAACTGGGACCAAAGGAGAAACAGAACCAGCTGCTGTGGTTCTGACCCAAACCAACCTGTTCCCCTCCTGGCCTGTGGGGGCGCTGCACCAAGAACCACTGAAGGAAACGACACAAAAACCTCTGAAGACACTGAGAGCAACTTCCTTTTTCACCAGATGGAAACAAGATGGAGGCGTTAGTTTTAGAGGATTTCTCTTTAGTCTTTGGCTGAAGACCAAAGAGAAATCAACCGAACCGAACCGGACCAGAGTTCAGTTAGCATTCACACCAGAACCGGACTTTGACTAGACAGACGGACAGGAGTTGGGTTAAAGCGGGCTGAATGGTGGGGATGCATCCTGAAGGTCTGACTCTGGTCTTCTCTCTGTCCTTCCTCCCAAACAGGAAGTTGTACCACCCAAACAGCGCCCAGCTGGGCCTGGCCCTGATGAGGTCAGGGGTCACCCACTGGCACGCTGGGCAGGTGGAGGTCAGCCACAAGATGATCTGTGAGGCTTACCGCATCATGATGGTCACGCACGGGCCGAACCACTCCATCACCAAAGACCTGGAGGTACTTCCTGCTGCGTCCAGGTCAGTTCTGCAGGATGACCGGTTCCTAACCCGACTCCGTTCCCTCCAGTCCATCCGGTCCCAGACGGAGGTGGAGCTGAAGGCGCTGAAGGAGAACGTCCTGGACATGAAGAGCCTGCCGGTGACCAGCAGCAGCTCCGCCGAGGGAAACGCCAAGGACTTCCTCCGGCAGCAGTGACCGCTCTGACGGCGAGCGGACTTTACCGGGTTTACCAGAACCACTGCAGACAGAAAATATGGAAATATCTGCAATAAAACTGGAGCCTTTCATGATTTCATCTCCGTTTTTATGAATATTAGAGGATGAACTTACCTCCTGATTCTGTCCGAGGTTTTTCCTTCAGAAACTTGAATCAGGAATAAATATTCATAAAAATGTTCATATTTCAAACATGATCATTTTATTTATACTGCTAATAAAAACAACAGACAGGAAACGCCGAGTTAGGAAGCCAGACTGGCTCTGAGAAACGTGATGATCTCAGGAAACCTCGGTGTCATAGAGAGGAAACAGAACCGCAGTGATCCGATTCGGGTTCTGGATGAACTGAAAAAAACTTCACTTCCTGTTTTTAATTTTTAAAAAAACCTAACACTCAACAGAAACACCGAAACCACTCATTAAATAAGTTTAAAATCTTAAATTAAAACAGGAAATAGAAAAGAATTAGTGTGAATGTTCTTCAGCAGCTGCATACGAGTCAAACTCCTGGATTAGTTTTTATTCCAGCAGAAGTCCAGATTAAAGTTCAGAATAAACCTGATTACAGAACCAGAACCAGAACCAGAACCATTCCTCTGAAAGCCCCGCCCCCTGCGTCTCATTGGACGACGCACAGCTCTGTGCTGGACTGGTTGTGAGTCTCGGCCGTTTTGTCTTTCTGAGTCCTGTCTCCTGAGTCCGGCTGGCCTGCAGGGGGCGCTACGCTCCGCCGCAGCTCCATCAGCAGCTCCTTCCCGTCGCTCGCCGGCAGGTTTCCCAGGAAGTACTGAGGCGCCAACTCCACCAGCCTGACAGAGGAAACAGAGAAACAATAAACTAACAGTTTATTATCCATCCTGAAACATTCAGGGTTATGTTGACGATCTCAGATTTAGATTTTCATGTTGAACCATCACAGCGTTTAACTCCTAAAAACTGAAGTTTTAATGATTTCTTAAGACAAATTTGACCAATTTTTCCCTTTCAGTTAGAAAATGGAAAAATTTAGAGATTAGATAACAGACGGTACAAATTAACCATTACTGCTCTGGCATTAGCATGCTAATGATCAAACTAGCATGCTAATGATCAAACTAGCATGCTAATGATCAAACTAGCATACTAATGTTGATCTCTGTGGATAATTATGTTGATATTTTGGCTCGTTCGTCCTGCAGGCTGTGATGTGAACATTCAGGTTAGCAGGTTCCTGACGGAGTTTCATTGTGTCTGATGCTAGCAGGATAATTATGACGGATTAAAGCTTCGGACGAGAGTTAAGATACGAAATGTGATCAGCGATCAATAAATCTGGTAGAGATAATAAAAATTAATGACATTTGTTCTTATTTAGGAAAAAGTTAAATAATAAGAATATTAAAACACATGTTGGCCGAACAGCTGGAGGTGATTTGGCCACATGATGGAAAATGGAAGAAAGAGACGGGTCCGTTTATAGGACAGTAAAGAGTCGAGGTTCTGTAAGTCGGCTTGGTCCCCCGCCTCTCAGTTTCTATAAAGTTATTTTTAAAGTTATTTTTAGACGCTCAGAAACATTTAAATATGCATTTCCCTGAGTGGCCACCTGATGGCGCTGCTGGTGATAAATCAACCCAAACTGACCTGATCAACCTGAGTGTCTCTTTAAGAACTAATTCTGCCTCTGATCAGAGTTTTATCAATAAAATAGTTTTGAAATGATCAATCTGATTAATCGCAATGAATCGATTATTGAAACAAACTAATTGATTAATCATTAACTGCAGAATACAGACTCTGTTTTTTAATCAGCTGCTCTGACTGATTAAAAAACAGTCAGAGCAAAGTAAACAAAATATAGAAACATTTTGCATATAATTAATCACCAAAATAACCAATTATTCGTCATAATAATTGATTAATCACCAGATTAACAGATTAATCATCAGATTATTTGACAGAATAATCTCTAGCTGCGTCTCTGTCGTCTTTCTGTGAGGAATAAAGTCGGCAGAGATTCAGACTCACATCTGGGGATGAACCTCGGAGGCGATGCGGATGCAGTTGTCCCGGGAGACGGTGAACTCGTGGTAGAGGACCCAGTTGGGAGGACTGGGAGGACTGGGTGGACTGGGAGGTGAAGTGGGAGGCGGCTGCCGGCAGCGGTAGGAGGAGAACGGGTGGAGGTGAGCGACGTGGCGATGGGTCAGCAGGAGGTAGTTACCGGACCCGTCCACATCGTGAGCCACCTGAGGAAGAGGAGGAGGTGAGGCAGGTGATGACGCAGGGGGCGGGGCTTCTGACGGCTGTACTCACTTTGAGGAAGAAGCCTGAGATGAGGGCGCGTTTGATATTGGTGCAGTTGTCCTGGCAACCGAAGGCAGGCGGGGAAACAGGAAGCTCAATCCTCTGCATGACCTCCAGAAGCTCCGCCCTGATGACCCCGGCGAGCCGCAGCGCCGCGTGGCTCAGGAAGGCGGCGCTGCACCACGCCTCGTCCTCGTTATCTGTGGGGACAACGGAGGGACGTCAGGAGACGGAGACACTGGGACAGCGGACATGGAGGCCGGCGGGACGCACGCTCCAGGAAGGCGTTGTAGACGTTGATGAGGGTCAGGTGATCGCCTTCCGGGTGCAGCAGGGGGCGCCAGGCAGAGACGGCAGCTTCCTGTCTGCTGGGATCCGGGGACAGGAAGCAGGAAGGAGCTGGAACAGAAACGGTCCAGTCAGAGACGGACGGACAGACGGACGCTTCAGTCCTCAGTAGTCCAGGTTCACTTCCTTCCTCGTCTTTCTTTCCTCCTCTTGTTTCATTCATTTCATCCAGTGGTGAGCAGACTTCTGCTAATGCGCTATTAGCTTAGCTAAGTTTTCGTTAGCACACTTAGCATCTTACAAGTTAATTTTTCCCAGATACATTTTGAAATGCTAATTTACTAAATGTCTGGTTAGTGTAGAGATTTAGCTTTAGCTTCTGCTACGTTCTACAACTTGGTATAGCATTTTTAGCATTAGTTTATACTGAATACTATGTTGGTATAGCATTTAGCATTAGCTTCCCTTAATATTAAAACGCTATAGCATTAGCTTATGCTAAATACCATGTTGGAGTAGTGATTTAGCGTTTAGCTGTTTAGTTAGCGGTGCTAGCTATCTCGTTCCTTCTTCCTTCCTCTGCTCTCAGACAGTAAAACCCGTCAGTCTACAGACCGACTCTCTGCTGATGAAGACCTCCTTCCTGCTCTTCCTCACCTGTCAGCATGGCGGCGATGGTGAGCAGCTCCTCCACGCAGTCGTACTCGCAGGCGGCGATTAGCGCTTTAGCTAGCGGCGGCTCCAGCGGCAGCTCCGACATGATGATCCCGACCTCCGACAGATTCCCGTCGTCGTCCAGAGCGGCCAGGTAGTCCAGGTCCTCCAGGGCCTGCATGAGGGCCTCAGGAGCTGCAGGGACAGCGGCATCAGAACCGGGACCTGGACCGAGAACCACGACTAGACCCAGACCCAGCAGGCGGTACCTGGCCGGTCCAGGAACTTGCACTGGCCCATGTCTGCGATGTCGAGCCTCTTCAGCAGCAGAACCAGGTGGCTCAGGTTCTCCTCGGTGACTCTGGGCCCGCGGGCCTCCGCCATGTCGGACTCGTACCGGGCCTGGGAGTACAGCCGCAGACACAGCCCTGACACAGGGGGACACGCCGTCAGGGAAACCCGCCCGATCCACCAGAACCAGAACCTGTGGACCTACCGGACAGCTGGCTGTTGACCCGCTGGGTCCTCATGTCCGCCTGGTGCCGGCTGATACTCCTCAGGACCTGGGAGTTGGCTCGGATCTGAGGGTTGTAAACCTGGAAGCCGCACAGAGAGAAGCTTCTGGTTCAGAACCGACCCGACCCAGGTCCCAGGGTTCTCCACCAGAACTCACCGTCTTCAGCTGCAGACCCGTGTCCACCACGTAGCGGACCCCCTGCAGGGAGAACGACGCCTCTCCCAGCGCGTCGCAGAGGATCACCTTCCTCCTGACGCCACCATCACCCTCAGACGGGTCGTCGTCCTTCGGCTCGGCGCCGGGACCGGACTCGTAGACCCGCTGGGCCAGGCCGGCCAGGCCAGAGTGGAGCGGGAGGAACCGGAGCGAACCGAGCTGAGGACTCAGAGCCAGAGACTCCTTCTGCAGCAGAACTAGACACTCCTCCACCTCCTGCAGCGACACGGAAAACCGGATCAATCCAAACGTTCGATTCCTTCCTTCCCTGAACATTACTGCCCCCGGTGGTCAGCAGCAGGAACTGCAGCACTCCTCCTAGCTAACATCCTGCTAACGCCACTTCCTGTTTCCTGGAGAGGAAACTAAAGGGTTAACCTTGCAGGTTCCTTTGTGTTCAAACTGCAGCAGAACCGGGTCAGTCGGACCGGTTCCCCTTTGTTTAAATCACAAAACCAACAGAACCGGCGGATCGCTGACAGCTCTCAGGTTTCACCTTTACTGGGTCACAGCAGCTGATTTACCAGCAGAAACTAATTCACAAATCATGAATGAATGTCATATTTCTATAATATCTCAGTATTTTGTTATTAATATCTCTATATTTTATTAACATTTCTATATTTTTATTAATATCTCTATATATTTTTTTTTTTCTCCAAAGAGTTTTTGCGGCGCTAGCGGCTCGTATTTTTCCACAGTAGGCAGACAGGAAGGAGGGTGAGGAGAGGGGGGAAGACATGCGGCAAAGGTCTTCGGGACCGGGAGTCGAACCCGCGACGTCCGCGTCAAGGACTAAGGCCTCCAAACGTGGGGCGTGCTAACCCGCTGCGCCACCACAGCACGCCCCATCTCTATATTTTTATATAAAACTCTATATTGTTGCCGTCTACCTGGGCGTCGGCCAGGAACACCATCATGTCTCCCTCCTCTCCTCTGCGGTGCAGGTCCAGCACCATGTGGCAGGCGGCAGACACCGGCTCCTTCCCAGAGGAAAGCTCCCGGTACATCACCTCCACCTGGTGGTGCGGGGGCCGTTCGGGGCCGTCCAGGGCCAGGTGTGGGACGCCGGGCCCCAGGAAGGCGGCGAGGCGCGGCGCCAGCGTCGGGTGGGCGAGGAGGACGACCCTGAAGCCGTCGGGTCGCTGGCGGCAGACGTCGCACAGCAGGCCCAGCAGTACGTCGGTGGGAACGGTTCGCTCCTGCAGCTCGTCCAGAACCACCAGGTGGTACTGCCGCAGCAACGGGTCCGACATCATTTCCTCCAGCAGCAGCGCGTCGCTGATGAACCTGTAGAGGAAAGAGAGAGAGAGCGAGCAAGGATTAATCTTACGGGATTCAAACCAACAACTTAAAGGGCCATTAAAGGAGACATTGCGTGTTTTCCAGACCAAAACTAAAAAATAAACTGATTCCTTGACAGACTTGATATGAACTCGTTCACATTAGAAACATTTTCTCTGGTTGGTGCAGATCGTTGTTAAGCTGGACGTTTCTCTCTGATTTGCTGTTTAAGACAAACCGATTGGCTGTTTGACAGAACAACCTGACCTGAAGGTCCTCCTCACCTGAGCAGGGTGTCAGGTGTGCAGCTGTCGTCATGCGACACCCGGTATCCGACCTCCAGGCCCAGACTCAGGTCCATCTCGTCGGCCACGCGCAGCGCCAGGCTCAGCGCCGCCTCAGGGTGCGGCTGGGAGCAGCAGACCAGGCCGTGGGAAAACTCAAAGGACAGGCAGAACTCCACGCACCACTGGGCCACCTGCAGAGAGGGGGCGCTGCTGAGCACAGAGCAGCAACATGAACGCTTCCTGCTCCGGATCAGAACCTGAACAAACATCCCAGGATAAAAACTCTCTCATCCACAACCAGAAACCAAACAAACATCACATCCTGGAGATCACAGTCAATATTTGAACAGAGATCAAGCAGCGGGCGAGGTCACCATGGCAACAGACTGGGGTCAAAGGTGAACCTGCAACAGGAAGGAAGCTGAAAGGAGGGCAGGGCGTCTCTGGCTGAATGGAGCTTCAGGTTACAGCAGGGACTAAATTCAATCTTGACGTCCATTAGCCTGAAGGGAGAGGCGTTACCATGGCAACCAGGTCATCCCAGCAAGACGGGAGTCAAAGCGCTACAGGTGAAACGTCTGCTGGTCTGAAAACTACAACATGCTCAGTTTTAAATACAGGGAACTGATTCACTTCTCTAATCTGTCGGTGCTTCCACTTTGTCATAAACTGTTTGGAAACTAAAATTATTAGTTTTTGTTGTTCTGATCCAATCAGGAGCAACTAGTTCTACTGAAACCTCCTAAAGTTAATCCAGGAACCAGCAGTGGGAATGCTAGCTAAAGGTTAGCTCCAACAACACTAAACATTAACATAAACATTAGACATGCTAATGCTAAATGCTAACAAGGTATTTATACAAACTAATGCTGGAGCTCCGTATCAACAGTATTAGTATTAGGGGAAGGTGCTAAATATTTTAAAGTTACCAAAAAGCACTAAACTAGAAATTGGCTCCACTTTTAGCGGATTAGCAGAAGTTTGCCCCCTACTGGCAGGAACAAGTTTATGGTAGCTAAACTAAAGTAAAGCAGGCTTGGCAGCTCCTGTCTGCTGGGTTCCTGTGACCCCATGACCTCCAGGCTGCGGCTGCCGAGCCGCCGTGTCCATCCGTTGGTCTGAATCTCACAGTGAGGAAGAGGAGCTGCACGTTTAGTTTGTCTGTTTATTCTCCGTCTCAGGTTGGTGGCTCTGGCAGCTGTTGGTATTTTGTGGGGTCAAAATATCCCACAAAATTAATAAACATCTAAAGTTTATGAAAACTTTAGAATATGAATATATCTTCCTACAGATTGGTGCTGATCCAGATTCAGATCCTGATTGGTTCCTCATGTCTTTTCTTCACCTCATATCACTGAAGGTTTGGTGATATGGATCTCTGCCCCCTACAGAGCTAACGTGGCTAGCCTTCCCTGCTAGCCTTCCCTGCTAACAGCAGCGTTTCCTACCTGTGTGCTCTTCCCGGCTCCACTGGGCCCGCTCAGCAGCACCATGCTGTGGCTCTCCAGATGCTCCAGGAAGCTCTGACGCAGCCGCCACACCGGCAGCCGCCGCCGCTCCTCCAGCAGGGCGTAGTAACGCGAGGAGAAGGGCAGGCCGTCGTACGGGTTGACCTCCAGGTCGCCCAGGCCTTCCTCCTCACCGTCATCATCGTCCAGATCCCCGGACAGCAGCGACGAGACGGACAGCGAGTCCAGAGCGGAGGGAGCGGAGCCAATGGGCTGCGACGGAGGCGATGACATCATCAGTTCATAGGGGGAGGAGCCTACCTGTAGAGGAGGAGAGGAGGACTGATGGTCGTCATGGCAACATGAACCAACAGATTCATCAATACTTTTATCAGGCAAGAATCTCATCCAGAACCATCCAGGTCCAGATTCTGAGCTCTGATTGGTCAGAAACCAGGAAGTTCTGGTCAGTCCAGTCAGAGCTGGTGGTTCCAGGTCTGGGTTCATTTCAAATTAAAGGTGAATTTATTTAGTTACCTTCATAACAATAAAATATTCCTCGTAGTATCAGTGACTTTCTGGGAAGAAACGTTTTAACGTTTTAACGTTTTAACATTTTAATGTTTTATGTTTTATGCAAACCAAGAGGAGAATCAGCCAAATTATGAAGCTGATCCCTCTGCTGTCCTGTAGGGGCGCTGTGGAGCGACTCGGGTCAGAACCAGAACCACAAACTGAGACGAAACGGACCTCTGGGGTTAAACATGTAATGTTTCTGCAGAACCAGAGCCAGAGCCAGAACCAGAACCAGAACCAGAACCAGAACCAGAACCGGGCCGGTATCGCTGGTGTTCAGCAGTATCTGGTCTGATGATTCTCTGGAGACGAAGAAGTTTAAAACCATCTGAGCTCAGATGAAGGGAGACACTAAAATTCTTCATCCGGTCCGGTTCCGGTCCGAGGATTAAACTTAGATTATCGTTAGGAAAACTCCGGGTCAGATGTTTTATTAAAACCCGGGCCGGTCCGCCGCGGGGCATGAAACCGGGTCATTAAAAACAGAAATGAAAACCGACAGAATCCAAACGGTGAAAACAACCTGCAGCCGTTTCTACAGAACCACACAGAACCGAGTCCAGAGAATCTGCAGAACAATCCAGAAAATACAAGAACTAAATCCTGAAACTGTAGAATAAAATCCAAGTTTATCAGAACCTAAAGTATCCGTGTTTAACTCCAGACTGGACCCAAAGGAGCTGCTGGTTCTGACAGAACTGGGTCAGAACATCTGGTTTCAGAACACTTCCACATGACATCATAACTCAGATCCTCCAGTTTCATTAAAAGGTGATGCTGCGGGCTGGAAGGCTCTGCAGTAGCAGTCTGTGTAGCAGCCCATCTGAAGAGGCCTCTGACTGAAGACTGTAGCTGTGTCCCGACGCGCTAACGGCTCAACACCAACATGTCCTGAATGACATCATCAGCTGTCAGCAGCTCTGCTGATCCTCCTCCTTTGCTCTTGCTGCTCCTCTTTAAACCTCTGCCTGAGTGAGACGGTTTGGGGTCATAGTTCAATTACTTAAGGTATTGAGATGCTAATCAGCTGCTACCAGCTGTAAAAATGATACCTTGTTGCCACGGTTACGCATCATTACTGTCTGAAAGTAAAAAAGCAGAAATCCAGAGGCTGAAAGGAGGACAGATCCTTTCAGGTCTGGTCATAATGTTTTGCCTGGTTTAGAGAATGTGGATCAGTGCGACGTGGATGCTCCAGGAGGTCAAAGGTCACCTGTTCTGACTGACCAAAGGGCGGAGCCACATCACCACCCGCAGACCTTCAGCTCCAGGTGACCAACCTCCATAAATGAGAAGCTAAAATGTCCCTGCGGTCTTTGAACACAACAGAATTTAGAGGCTTTTTAGCTTTTAGCAATAAACAGTTAATATTCAGCCAGAAGCAGCGAGTCAGCTGACGGTCACAGCAGCGCCAGTTAACCAGGAAGAACCAGAATTTACCAGAATAACCTAAAAACTAAGCAGAAGTACCCGGTTAACCTGTCCGCCCGCCCCCTACCTGCTCTGAGTCATACCGGGAGACAGGTGAGGAAACCCGGGGAGACGCTCCACCTTCAGCCCGCTGCTGCCGTCGTGTCAGTCCGCTCCGAACATACCGAGCACCAGCTGGAGAAGAACCGCGACAGGAGGCAGAAAGGGCGGGCATCCGCTCCCCGAGCGACCCTGCCGATCCTGGCCGCTGTTGGTGCTTCACCTGACGGCTCCCAGAGACAACAAGAGGCGGAGGAGGAGTCCGGCTGCTTCAGCGACCAGCCGCCATCTTGGCTCTGCGCTGTCAAAGCCCGCGGTGCCTTCAGGTGTCCTCGGACACCGCAGTGACGGAACCGAACGACACGGAGCGCTTGAAGGGACACCTCACTAACAATCATTTCGCTTTTATTTCAGTAAAATCAAATAAATAAATGTTTACTCAACAACACAAATATTTAACTTTAATTTTGAATAAATTATTATTTAAATTTTCTATTTTTCAGAAGGAATCAAGTCGGTCAGCTTTTCTGCCACAATGACAGTAAAAATTGGAAAATAGTTTTTTTGCACTTCCTCCTAAGTTTGTCTCTGACATTAAAATGTGTTGTTTGAGCATTGTAAAGTAAAAAAAGGCAAAAACATAAAAATCCTGTGGTAATATTTTTTCACAGCTCTGTGACAGACAGGGGCGCGCACAGACATTTTGGGGGCAGGTGCTCCAGTGGAGAAAAAGGGAACCGTGTGCAGCACATGGAACCGGCGGCGGCCTTAGTAATGTGAGATTTATTACATAGTTACTAATTTCAAATCAATAGCCATTAGCTCCCTGATGCAGGTGTTTGATAATATTCACCTGGATGAATCTGCTGCAGGTTTAAGCCTAAAGCGTTTTGTTTTGACCAGTTTGCTCTGATCGTTAGCAGGTTGCTCATCATGCTGAGACGCCATGTTGTTAAAAACAAACAGTTTGGTTTGTTTCTGTGAAGAAATGAGACGCAGTGAAACATGAGGAGTTTATTTCAGGTTAAATAAGATCTTGAACATTTATTAAACATCCTGACATGTAAAACTAAAACTGAAAATAATAAAACAGATTTATTATAATTGTACAGAAATTAATAGATGTAAAAGTTAAAATATGTCTCAATTAATAACGAAATAATTTCTAATAATTCTATAAAGTAAAAGGAATCAAAAGTGCATTAAAATGAGATTATTTTTAGTTCACTTTTGTTTCTGTTTCTTTGTGTAAATTAGTTTTAATAACATTTCAGGTTAGTTTTAGAAACGGTTTGCTGATCAGGTGATTGATGACATCACAGCTCCAGGACGTCTTCAGGACAAAGTCCTCTGAGGGACAGGAAGTCGTCCATAAGCGTCTCTATGGACTCTCAGGGTAACAAACTCCTCCCTTCTTCCTGGTTCTGCTCACAAACTGGATCCAGTCCCTCAGACGCTCCTCCCAGTCCTCGCACCAGTCCGCGCTCCTCTCCAGGTTCTGGTACCGGGTGGGTAACTGGTCCAAAGCTAGCACGGCCTCAGGGGGGTCAAAGGTCAGGCCAGCCTTCTCCACCGCCGCCTGGAACTTCGCTGGAGACGCCGTAGCGACGTAGCATCTGGAGAAACACGAGAGGAAACGGTTTTCTACAGATTAACCTGGACAGAACCGGACAGAACCGGTCAGAACTGTGATCTAATAAAGGTTTTCATTTCAAAAACTCTTAACTGATTAACTAATAAAAATAAAAGCGTCCCTCCCCGACCTGTTTCTGCTGGCCCGGTGGGTTCTGTTGTAGTGGTGCCAGACGGCCACGGCCGTGTGAGGACACAGCAGGTACTGGTTCTGCTCCCAGCACCGCCTCATGGTCTCCAGGATTCCCGGGTCGCTCACGGCGCCGGTCACCAGAACCTCGGCCAGCTGGGAGAACCACAGAGGAGACGGTTACTGCCGGTGCCGGTCCGGTCGGCCTCGGGGTTCTGGAGGACCGGTACCAGTCTGCGCTGGTTCTCTGGCAGCCTGAGTCGATGGGAACGCTGGAACTCCTCCATCATGGTTTTCACCACGGCGCCGTCCCGGTCCAGCAGCAGCCAGAAAACCCGCTCCATGTTGTACGGGTCCTGAAGAACAGAACCAGAACCAAGATGGCTTCCACTGTTCAGGAAACGTCGACCAAAGTTTACTGAGAGTTAAATTCATTATTTTATCGTTAAATCCAGTTTAGAACAAAACAAACGGAGAAAATCTGTTAATTTAACATTAAAACAAGAAACAAAATATAACAAACCTGTTTATTAAAACTATTTAAATAAAATTCAGAAATAATATGAACACAGAAAACAAAAACTACAATAAATAAATGTAATAAAACCTTTTTACTGTATTTTATTAATATTTTAATCTGGATTTATTGAAAATCTTTTCTGATTTGGGCCAAAATTAAATTAGAGAGAAATAAAGTTACTTAAATAAATACCAATAAATAAATACAATTATATTACAAATATAAAATAATAAAATAACATTCTGAATAAAAATAAGAGAAATTCAATAATAGCAAAAAATAAAAGGACTTTCAAAATAAACACATGTCCTAAATAGTTATTGATAAAATACTAGAATATAATTTATTTGTTTCAGGTTAAAAGAAAAGTTTCTTCCTGCTCAGCCTGTAATGAACCCGACCATAAAGAACCCGGCTGGTTCTGGTTCTGGTTCCTGTCACTCTGCTCGTTACCTGAATGTCGATGGCCGGAGCCAGAGTCTGGGTGACGCTGGTCGCCATGGAGAAATCGCCGCTGGTTACCGTCCGATGCACGATGTCATTAGCGTTCACCATGGCAACCAGCTTCAGCGGCAGGCCCATCCGCAGCGCGATGTAGGCAGCTGAGAGGAAAAACTACAAACATGGAGGAACGTCTGCTGCTTCAGGAGGAAGACGAGATTTTAACGTTTCACTGACGATAAAAAAACTTAAATGATTTAAAATGATAAAGAACTGAACTGAGCTTCAGTCTGACTTACCCTCATGACATCACAACATGGCGCCGGTGGCCCAGTTATTACTGACATGGACTTTATAACAGTTTGACACAGTTAGTTACAGATGCTGAGATTAACTGGATTAAAATATTAATCCAGTCCCAACACTAAACTGGGACTGGATTAATATTTTATTATTTCATCAATAAATAAAACATGAAATTATCTCAGCTGTGAGGAAATGAAACCTGGGCAGGAGGTTCTGTTGGTCCTGATCCAAACACCTTGAACCCACCTGCGATGTTCCCGGCTCCTCCGGTCGGAACCACCACCTCCAGCTCCGGCAGCGCTCCAGGCTCGGGTCCAGGCTCCGCCCCCAGGTTAGGCTCCGCCCCCGGTCCAGGCTCCGCCCCCGGTCCAGGCTCCGCCCCCGGTCCAGGCTCCGCCCCCAGGCCGCTCAGCTCCAGGTAGGCGTAGAAGAAGTGCGCCACCTGGATCATGACTCTGGACCAGTTGACAGAGTTGAGGCTCATCAGGCCGTGGGTCCGGACCAGGTTCTGATCGGCGAACAGGCGGCGGAGGGGCCGGTCGATGTCGTCTGAGCTGCCGTCGGCTGCGGCAGAACCGGGCCGGGTCAGACGGTACCAGGACAGAACCGGGCCAGGTCAGACAGTACCAGGACAGAACCAGGCCGGGTCAGAGGCTGGGCCTACCTGCGAACACGTGGACGTTGTCCTCCAGGCAGGTTGTCATGTGTTTCTCCTGGACCGCCGTGATCCGACCCCGAGGGAAAACCACCAGAACATCCAGACCCGGCAGAGACCGGGCGCTGCGGACGGCCGAACCGCCGGTGTCTCCTGATGTTCCTGAGAGCAGAACCGGGTCAGAGGTCATGATCACAGAACCGGGTCAGAGGTCGTGTCTCAGAGATGTTTCTTACCAACCAGGACGACGGCTCGGCTGCCGTCTCTCCGCAGGAAGTAGTTGAGGAAGTGGACGGTGCAGCTCATGGCCAGATCTTTGAACGCCAAAGTTTCTCCATGGAAAAGTTCCAGAACCGACAAACCGTCCTTCAGCCGGACGATCCGGACCGAGTCGGGAACCGAGAACCCAGAGAGAGCTTCAGCTACAAGACCTGGAGGCAGAAGAAACCCTGGTGATTCATTCATCCTGACCGAACCAGTTCAGTTCGGTTCAGTTCATTTCAGTTCATTTCATATCAGTTCAGTTCAGTTCAGTTCAGTTCAGTTCAGTTCAGTTCAGTTCATTTCGGTTCAGTTCAGATCAGTTCGGTTCAGTTCGGTTCAGTTCGGTTCGGTTCAGTTCAGTTCAGATCAGTTCGGTTCAGTTCGGTTCAGTTCAGTTCGGTTCAGTTCGGTTCGGTTCAGTTCAGTTCAATTCAGTTCAGTTCGGTTCAGTTCGGTTCAGTTCAGTTCGGTTCAGTTCGGTTCGGTTCAGTTCAGTTCAATTCAGTTCAGTTCGGTTCAGTTCAGTTCAGTTCAGTTCAGTTCAGTTCAGATCAGTTCAGTTCAGATCAGTTCAGTTCAGTTCAGATCAGTTCAGTTCAGATCAGATCAGATCAGATCAGTTCAGTTCAGATCAGATCAGATCAGTTCAGTTCAGTTCAGATCAGTTCAGTTCAGTTCAGTTCAGTTCAGTTCAGTTTCCTCTTTAACTCGTTCCTCCTCTTGTTCCTTTGGCCTCAACAAACTTAATAAAATCTACAGAAATAGAAACTTTATTTTTAACTTTGAGGAAAATCAAACTGAACTTTAAACTTTGTAGAAAATTCCAGATAAAAACAGATTTAAACCACAGCAGCATCAACCTGAGATCCAGACTCATCCAGCAGGGGGCGCCGTTACACAGAAACATGTAATAAAGTAAATATGCTGTTAATAACATGATCAAATGATAAATAATGACATGTTGGTGTTTTATTAAGGACTAATTTAACTAAATTATGCTTCCTGTTCATGTTTCACATATTTCTGACCAAAACATTCAGAAAACACAGAACATGTGATAAAATTATTGATTATTGAAACTTCTGGTAAATAAATCTAAACTTTTATTGAAGTTTTTCTCCTCAGAGTCACATCAGTAACTTTATGAGCTTTTGTGGTTTTATCCTTTTAATTATTTGGTTAAAATCTGAAACAGAATTTACTAAATTACTTTAATAACATATTAAAATAGCAAACAGAAACACAAGTTTGTATTTTTCCCAAAAAATAAAGTGAAAAACTTTTCATTTGAGAGCAAAAACAGAATCTTTTCAGAGCTGAGAAACTATAATACAAAATAAAAGACAATTAGAAGAGAAGCTGAAGTATTGATCCAATATTGATACAGAGTTTGTGTTAATATCAATATTTTGGATAAATCTGTGCAAGAAAATCTGACAATTATAAAGAACCATAATCAACTGTTATGTAACTCCATGCAGGAAGGAACCAGCTGGGATCTGAACAGAACCATCAGCAGAACCACCAACAGAACCACCAGCAGAACCACCAACAGAACCACCACCAACCAAGTGTCTGTATTCGGCACATTGGAACCAAATTTAACATTCAGCTGTTTTTGCTGCTGGTTTGGTTCTGCTGGTTTGGTGCTGCCTGTGTTGGTGCTGCTGGTTTGGTGCTGCCTGTATTGGTTCTGCTGGTTTGGTGCTGCTGGTTTGGTGCTGCCTGTATTGGTTCTGCTGGTTTGGTGCTGCTCACCCTCCAGGTCGTCTCTGGGGATCAGCTCCTCTGGGATGAACAGGGAAGCGACCTCCAGAACCAGCCTTTGGTACCGCTGCCCCTTCCAGCTGCGCAGCGTCTCTGGACTCACTGCAGGCAGCGTCTCCGGCATGAACATCCCTCCATCTGGAGCGAATCCGGAGAACAGAACGTCCCTGAAGTCCCGGTCCCGGACCCCGCCCCGGGTGCTGCAGTACCGCATCCTGTAGAGCCGGGAGGCAGAACCTCATTAATGAGTCTGCTGCTGTTACAGGAAGAGAACCGGGTCAATCAGAACCCTAAAAACTCAACCTGCTTTAAAAGTCCTGGAGCTGCTGGACAAACAAATCCAAAATATATGTTAAATTTATAGATTTTTATTTTTAAATGGACTTTTAAAGGCATCAATGACGAGAAACTTTGGTACAAAACAACAACAACAGATTTTATCATGTAAGATTATTTAATGAGTTTAATTAAATACATTAGAAAAGAATTAAACTCACATTATTTACAACATTTAGGAGAAATATTTCATTTACAACTCAGGTTCAACTGTAATGTTTTACTTTTCAGCCAGCAGAAATCAATAACTCAATAATCAATAACTCAATAATCAATAATCAATAACCCCACATTCATTTTTTATTATTGTCTTCTGGAGAAAATCAATAATTAACAAGAAAATCAATAATTATCAGTTTAGTGCAGCAGAATCTCCAGTCTGATGATCAGCAGGAGATTCAGAGGAAGCAGCTTCAGGTTCTGAACACAAAGGTCCAAAACCACAAACTGCAGCTCTGGACCTACCTGGTTACTTAAACCGATCAACAGAACCTTCTGCTCGGTCCAACAGAACCTTCTGTTTCTGCTCGGTCCAACAGAACCTTCTGTTCGGTCCAATAGAACCTTCTGTTTCTGCTCGGTCCAATAGAACCTTCTGCTCGGTCCAATAGAACCCGTCTGGACCTCAGATATTTTCTGCTGTGATTTAACCTGGCGACTCGCTGATCAGAACCTTTGAGACGATAAAAGTTGGACTTTGATCGGTTCTGACGTTCACCGACCGACTGGGAGAAACAAACAAAGTTCCTGTTTGAACTCTGAGACTTTATGTTCTGGTGGTTCTGTTGGGTCCAGATCCAGTTGAATCATCTGGAGTTTTTCCATATTTGTAGTTTGAAGCATTGTTCTCTAACCTATCTGTGACTTTATTAAAATAAAATTAATGCATCCTGCTGCTGGTTGATGCTTTTATTCTGATATATTTAATAGTTGATCCTGCAGATCATGATCGATTATTTGATCCATCTGTGGTTCTGAAAAATGAACCTGGACATGAGGAGAAATGAAGGATTCAAGATTCAGGAAGGGAAATGAATCCTGGAGTTTAATCAGTTATTACATAATAAACTGTTAATCTATTGTAGATCTACAGATAATCTACGGTAGATCTACAGATAATCTACAGTAGATCTACTGATATTCTACTGTAGATCTACTGATAATCTACAGTAGATCTACTGATAATCTACAGTAGATCTACTGATAATCTACTGTAGATCTATAACTAACGGCAACATTTTAAATCCGTTTATGATCGTTACATTATAAAATAAACCTTGAACATGGCCGCTGATAACTGTTATATTAAAATAAAATGGTTTATTGTTTAAATAACTAATCAGATTAAAGATTTATGGTTGTATTTTCTTCATAGCTACATATTTAGCTCAGTGAAACAGAGCAGAACCGGTTTAACTCCGGCTGCAGCCAGCAGGACCCGGGCGGGGTCAAAACTACAGAAACTATCCAGAATGGGTCAGGTTACCGAACCAGAACCAAACATGGTTCTGTTCATTTGTTCGGTAAGAACTTAGAAGAACTCCGAACTTTAACGGGTCCGGTCTGCTTGTTTTGGTTCGCTTACCTCCGTCTGTCAGCGGTCCACTCCTTCACATTCAGCCGGCGGGAGACCTGGCTTAATGGTCAGGCTTAATGCCGCCTGTTTGGCTAAAAGACCAAGCAGGCGGCAGGAGAGGAGTTAACATCATGAAGTTTTGTGAACTAAGATTCAGACACATGGTTAAAGTTTGCTGCTGGACCAAGTGGATCATCCTGTTTATCTGTTGCCTGAAAAGGAGAACAAACCCCACCAACAAGGCGCATCGCTTTCCACGCCGGCTTGTAAATGGTGCAGAGCCTAGGTGACCACGTGGTGCAAACGCGTCTTTCTATTGGCTGAAAAAGCAAACAACAAATAAAAGAGAGTGTATTCCTTCATAAAAAGAACAAACTTAAAGAAGGACTCTGGCCAAATAAAATTAATTTCTAAGTATTAACATCTTAAATAAAATTCTTAAAATTTAATCGAAATATTATGAAGACATTAGTTCAATAAACGCTTTGAGAAAAGAAATGCTTAAAAATATCAGTTTTCCATATTTTAGTTGTTAGCTGTGAGGAGTTCTCTTCTGTAAGATTCAACTTCTCAGAAATTAAAGCTATAAACCGGAGGCGTTAATATTATAATATTAGACTAATATTATAATATTAGACTCGATTTGAAACAAATGTTCAGAGTTTTACACTAATAACTGACTTGAATTGGATTTAAACTTGTTTACTTGAAAATACTTCATATTTTACCCAAAATCTTAAGTTTAAAGCTCTTGTTTAAAAAGTGAGCATTATTAATTTGTTCTCTCATTCCGTATTAAACACTTTCTTTCTTCACTCTCTATGTTTGTTTGCGTCATCTGCAGCTCAGCCAATCAAATCACCCAGATGATTTTTAAAAAGCTGAAGAGAAAAGTTATTTATTTCGGGCGCATAAACGACAAAGTACTGAATAAAAACGAAATACAAAATACAAAACAGGCAAGAAGAGAATCACAGCTGGAAATGGAGCAACTTAAAACTCTGACCGACATTTTACGTTTCATTAAAGACGGTAGGTGGTTCTTTCTTTAGCTATCAGCTAGCTTTAGCTAGCTTTAGCTAACTTAGAGTTATTAGCTAGTGTTCTCCAGGCTAGTTGATGATTTAACCTGTATGCTGTTTTTGTTAAGCCGTTTTAAATCCGGTCCGACAGACAAACCCATGAATAAGTTTCAGCTCGTAGTTTTTCCGGTGAATGAAGAAGAGGCTCCAATTCAGAAAGCGGGTTTTTCACCTGAACTCAAGGAAAAGAGTTTATCTGTCTCCTCCCGTTCATAATGGGTTCAGTTAAAGCACAGATCACTTTACATATACTATACAGTAGTGGTCCCCAACCCCCGGGCCGCGGACCGGTACCGGTCCGTGGACCAATTGGTACCGAGCTTAAATATTTCCGTTTTATGTATTATTTGAGTGTGGAGGATCTTTTATTTTGAAAATCCTTTAACCGGACTCTCTCGGTTCCGTCTTGCCGCCAACATGGAGCCACAAGCAGCAAAATGAGCCAGAAACGGATCAGATTGTTTGTAAAGTTTCTTTGTGAAGGGAAAAGGCCCAGAGAAGAGCCAGGAGGATGGATTTATCCCGGCAGGTGATTCCCACAGTCCAAGCTCTGCATGATATGGTGACCGGATGTTAATGAGGCAATGAAGCTTCAAGCTGCTTCTCCACTAGAGACCAAGAACCCTGAGCATCAGCAACACTTCCGGTCTCATCGTCTCTCATCTCTCCCAGATGGACCGTCTGGTTGCAGAGAAACAAGCTCAGGGCTCCATTAGTCGTTATCCTGAGTTAAAGTTTTCACCAAAGTAAAATGTTCGTTTTTGTGGCGCATCTGTATCTTATTTTGAAGGGATATATAAACGTTACCATAGCGACCAGAGTCAGAGAGCGTTAGGGCAGTGGAGAGACGAGAGGAGAGGAGCTTGTGAGTTTTAGGTCTGGTTCACACCATTTAAGGATTGTGGGCCGATTTTCCAAACCTCTGTGACCACAGAGCCGATAAAAGTCCAACAGGTTCGGTCGGTTCGTGAGTCCAGCAGCAACACACCACAGAACCGATTCCAGAAGAAAATCCAGTAAAACCCCAACAGACCATATATGAATTTATTTATTTATTTTTTATCGCCCCGCAAGGGGTCCTTTTGTGGGCTCCAGCGTCCCCCCTTTCAAAGCAGGCCAACAGGAAAGGGGGAAGGAGAGGGGGGAAGACACATGGCAAACGTCGTCGGGTCCAGGAGTCGAACTCGCGACAGCCGCCCCTCGTTTTGCCTGAATGTGGGTCGTGCCAACCCCCCCGCCACCACGGCACGCCCACCATATATGAATTTAGAATAATCAAACAGCAGTGATAGTTTGTGGCTCATTTTAAGCCATAAAAGACGAAACAAAAAGAAAAGATGTTTGATAAAAGACGGAGAGAGCAGCCGCTCTATTTGCTGCTCTATGATTTGGAGGTGAGTTATGATTTTTTTGTAGTTAAAACTTTTAACTGAATAACCATAACCACATATAATAAACATAGATAAAAATGACCTTTACATATAGTAATAAACATTTCCACATATCACCTCTGATGTCCACCGGACTCTTAGTTGCGCTAAGTCAACTGTCTGGGATCCCCTCCATTTCTTACGTCACCGCGCTTTCTGATTGGCTACCTGTCACATTCAACAGGCTGCGTTTCGCTCCCAGTCAGGGAAAACCCAACAGGCTGAGATAAAAGGGCCAAGACAATGTTGAATGTGCCCGATTTTAGATCGGCCATATTCAACACACCACCACGTTACACACCACACACTGCAGGACGTTGGAAGATTGTCGTAAAGGGAAAATCGGGGCAGAAAAAAAAAGGCTTTAGCTAGAATGCCAACATGCAGAAGCATTATCTTATGGTCGCCCCCCTTGTTAATGAGGAATGAAGCCTTCAAACTTCAGGGCTCCCTGAACCCTAACCCCCCACCCAGCCGCAGCAAAATTGCCAAGTCTTGACCGGTCCGCGGTAATAAAAAGATTGGGGACCACTGATTTACATTACATCAACCTCAGAAAAATGAGACAAAATCTGGAGCACCAAAGAAAACATCTTTATTTTAAAATGGAAGTAAAGCTAAAAAACTGTAATATCATTCACAGCAACTCAGTTTTTCTCATGTTTTAGTTCATATAACTGATTTACTTCCTGATTTCTGTGGCTCATATCAATAAAAAACAATGCAAACACAATAGGGTGGCTTGATGAGCATTTCTGTGAAATCACATGACCCTTTTGGTCACATGACTCAGAAACCCAGCAGCATAAATTGGTTGCAGATCATTTCACAGTTTATAGGTGGGACCGTCTTCCTCCTGCTCAGATCTGCAGAACTTTTCAACCCGACAACAGAAGGTAGGATCAGTTTTATTATCTATTGTTTGAGACTCAGAAAGCTGGAAAAAGGACATTGTTAATATATTTTAGGTAATGTAAATACAATTGCATAATAACAATTGTATTTATATTAAAATATAAATATTTTATATTTCAACACAATGAAATATCTCCTTACATTTGTATTATTTACTACATATTTATTATATCCTCATTTGTAAATCACATGTAATAGTAACATTACACTCACTGTTGCTGTTAAAATAAGGTTTTATAAATATTTATTTAAGATTTGGTTTAAGGAAGTGAACACAGGTTTATTTGTTTTCTGAATTTGTCAGTTAAACCTAAACAGG
The DNA here is from genome assembly GCF_002775205.1 of Xiphophorus maculatus. Classification (NCBI taxonomy): domain Eukaryota; kingdom Metazoa; phylum Chordata; class Actinopteri; order Cyprinodontiformes; family Poeciliidae; genus Xiphophorus; species Xiphophorus maculatus. The sequence continues at coordinate 1,220,601 of NC_036450.1, forward strand.
ATTTTCCTGTTTTAGGCCTCAGCTGTATATGAGAACAATGTTGGTTAAACAGCAAAGTGCAAACATGATCAGATTAAAAGATTTCCTACAGCATTAGTTACTGAAAATAAACATAAAATGTGTCATTCAATAGTTTTTAATCAGGAGGATCTAAAGTTGTATTTCTGTAAAGATTTGTTTTATAAATGACATCTTTTCTTTTTGTATCTGTTTCTTTTCACAACTTGTTTCTGATAAGACAGAAAAACTTCAAGTTTGAACTTCTGCTTTCTCTTTTATAAAACTGATGAGTCAGCTGGTGATCTGAGTAGAGCTACATGATTTATTGAATTTATTGCCATGTTTGATATTAACTAAATAGATATTTCTAGAATTTTGTAACGATTCTAAAATATTCATGAATTTATTTTGCAATTTCTTTTTCAGATTCAACTGTAACTTTTTGGAAGTCTTTAATGACAAGTGATTTAGGTTTTTTATTACGTTTCATTTGATTTATTTGTCTCAATCGTTGCAGATTTCTGATTTGGGAACTACCATGGCACAGTGAGTATATCTGTACAAAAAACCCAAATCATTAAAGCAAGTGATCCTAAAGTTAGAGGAAGTTCTGTGATTCAGTTTGTTAGAAATACTGGCATCCATCCATCCATCCATCCATCCATCCATCCATCCATCCATCCATCCATCCATCCATCCATTTTCTTCTGCTTATCCGGGGTCGGGTCGCGGGGGTAGCAGCTTCAGAAGGGAGGCCCAGACTTCCCTCTCCCCAGCCACTTCTTCCAGCTCCTCTGGGGGAATCCCCAAGATGTTCCCAGGCCAGCAGAGAGACATAGTCCCTCCAGCGTGTCCTGGGTCTTCCTCGGGGCCTCCTCCCGGTGGGACGTGCCCGGAACACCTCACCAGGGAGGCGTCCAGGAGGCATCCTGACCAGATGCCCAAGCCTCCTCAACTGGCTCCTCTGGATGTGAAGGAGCAGCGGCTCTACTCTGAGTCCCTCCCGGATGACTGAGCTTCTCACCCTATCTCTAAGGGAGAGCCCAGCCACCCTACGGAGAAAACCCATTTCGGCCGCTTGTATCCGCGATCTCGTTCTTTCGGTCATGACCCAAAGCTCATGACCACAGATGAGGGTGGGAACGTAGATTGACCGGTAAATCGAGAGCTTCGCTTTTTGGCTCAGCTCTCTCTTCACCACGACGGACCGGTACAGTGCCTGCTTGACGGCAGACGCTGCGCCAATCCACCTGTCGATCTCCCGCTCCCTTCTTCCCTCATTCATTAACAAGATCCCGAGATACATGAACTCCTCCACTTGGGGCAGGACACCCCCCCTGACCTGGAGAAGGCACTCTACCCTTTTCTGGCTCAAGACCATGGCCTCGGATTGGGAGGCACTGATCCCCATCCCGGCCGCTTCACACTCGGCTGCGAACCGCTCCAGCGAGAGCTGTAAATAACCATAATAACCAGAATAACCGCGACCTCATCAAGCCAACAGGACCACATCATCTGCAAAAAGCAGAGATGAGATCCTAAGGCCACCAAAACGGATCCCCTCAACACCTTGGCTGCGCCTAGAAATTCTGTCCATGAAAGTAATGAACAGAATCGGTGACAAAGGGCAGCCCTGGCGGAGTCCAACTCTCACCGGAAACGAGCCCGACTTACTGCCAGCAATGCGGATCAGACTCTGACACCGGTCATACAGGGCCCATATCAAAGGGCCCGGTACCCCATACTCCCGGAGAACCCCCCACAGGGCTCCCCGAGGGACACTGTCGAACGCCTTTTCCAAGTCCACAAAACACATGTAGACCGGTTGGACGAACTCCCAGAACCCTCCAGGACCCTGCCGAGGGTGTAGAGCTGGTCCAGTGTTCCACGACCAGGACGAAAACCACACTGCTCTTCCTGAATCCCAGGTTCGACTATCCGACGGACCCTCCTCTCCAGGACCCCTGAATAGACCTTGCCAGGGAGGCTTAGGAGTGTAACCCTCCTGTAATTGGAGCACACCCTCCGGTCCCCCTCTTTGAACAGGGGGACCACCACCCCAGTCTGCCAATCCAGGGGAACTGCCCCCGATGTCCATGCGATATTGCAGAGTCGCATCAGCCAACACAACCCTACAACATCCAGAGCCTTAAGGAACTCTAGGCGGATTTCATCCACCCCCGGGGCCCTGCCACTGAGGAGCTTTTTAACCACCTCGGCGACCTCGTCCCCAGAGATTGGAGAGCCCAACCCAGAGTCCCCAGGCTCAGCTTCCTCAATGGAAGGCATGTTGGTGGGATTGAGGAGGTCTTCGAAGTACTCTGCCCACCGGCCCACAACATCCCGAGTCGAGGTCAGCAGCACATCATCCCCACTGTAAACAGTGTTGGTGCAGTACTGCTCCAACGACTATCCGGCATCCCCCTGAGACGCCGGATGGTGGACCAGAATCGTCTCGAAGCGGTACAGAAGTCTTTCTCCATGGCCTCTCCAAACTCCTCCCACACCCGAGTTTTTGCCTCAGTAACCACCCGAGCCGCATGCCGCTTCGCTCTCCGGTACCCATCAGCTGCTTCCGGAGTCCCACAGGCCAAAAAGGCCCGACTCCTTCTTCAGCCTGACGGCATCCCTCACCGAAGGTGTCCACCAACGGGTTCGAGGGTTGCCACCACGACAGGCACCAACAGCCTTGCGGCCACAGCTCCGATTGGCTGCCTCAACAATGGAGGCACGGAACATGGTCCACTCAGACTCAATGTCCCCCACCTCCACTGGAACGTGTTCGAAGTTCTGCCGGAGATGGGAGTTAAAGCTCCGTCTCACAGGGGATTCCGCCAGACGTTCCCAGCAGACCCTCACCACACGTTTGGGCCTGCCAAGTCTGACCGGCTTCCTCCCCCACCACCGGAGCCAACTCACCACCAGGTAGTGGTCAGTGGACAGCTCCGCACCTCTCTTCACCTGAGTGTCCAAGACATACGGCCACAGATCCAATGAAACGATGACAAAGTTGATCATCGAACTGTGGCCTAGGGTGTCCTGGTGCCAAGTGCACATATGGACACCCTTATGCCTGAACATGGTGTTCGTTATGGACAATCCATGACAAGCACAGAAGTCCAACAACAGAACACCGCTCGAGTTCAGATTGGGGGGGCTGTTCCTCCTAACCACGCCCCTTCAGGTCTCACTGTCATTGCCCACATGAGCGTTGAAATCCCCCAGCAGAACAAGGGAGTCCCCCGGAGGAGCACTCTCCAGTACCCCCTCTAAGGACTCCAAGAACTGTGGGTAATCTGAACTGTCGTTCGGCCCGTAAGCACAAATGACAGTCAGAACCCGTCACCCCTCCCGTAGGGAGAGGGAGGCTACCCTCTCGTTCACCGGGGTTAACCCCAACGTACAGGCACCGAGATGGGGAGCAACAAGTATGCCCACTCCTGCCAGACGCCTCTCACCGTGGGCAACTCCAGAGTGGAAGTATGTCCAGCTCCTCCCAAGGAGACTGGTTCCAGAACCAGAGCCATGCGTCAAGGTGAGACCAACTATTTCTAGCCAGAACCTCTCAACCTCACACACTAGCTCCTGCTCCTTCCCCACCAGAGAGGTGACATTCCACGTCCCAAGAGCCAGCTTCTGCAGCCGAGGATCGGACCGCCAGGGCCCCCTCCCTCGGCCGCCACCCATCACACACTGCACCCGACCCCACTCTGGAGGCCTAGCTCCCCACTCTGGAGGCCTGGCTCCAGAGTGGGGCCCCGGTGACCCACGTCCAGGCGAGGAAACACCAAGTCCAAAATTTCTTTCGTCATAGGGGTCTTCAGGCTGCACTTTGTCTGTCCCTCACCTTGGACCTGTCTGCCTTGGGTGACCTTACCAGAGGCATGAAGCCCCAGACAGCATAGCTCCTAGAATCATTGAGACCAGTGTTGTATAGTAACAAAGTACAAATACTTCACTACTTTACTTAAGTATATTTTGGAGTACTTCATACTTTCCTCGAGTATGAAAAATTTTGATGACTTTCACTTTTACTTCACTACATTTCCGAACTTAATTGCGTACTTTTACTCCGATACATTTTCAATGTGTGGTTTAGTTACTCGTTACAAAAACGCGCGAGAGAGAAACAAAGTGTTTTGACCCCACCTACTGATTAGCAAGTAGCAAGCAGGCTACCGAACAAAGTCCGTAGCCTGCTTGCCTGGGCTTGTTCATCACCTCCAATAGGATACACCTGTTTCGCTTCTCCCAGTGTTGGGGAAATTAGAAATCAGAACACCTTGCAGCGGGTGGGAGGGAGGGTCGAACAGAGAAGCGTGCTGCCCGCACTGACGCGGCTCAGGGATTACGTGACACGCAGCGCCGTGCCCTATAATGCACTGTAAGCTATGTAATGTGTTTTGAGGCAATTGACCAAAATCCCGGACAATTTTCAAATTCCCCCCGGACATCTTTTTAGGTCTGAAAAGTAGGACATGTCCGGGAAAAAGAGGACGTCTGGTCACCCTAGTTCAATGGGGGACAGAAGCCATAGCGATAGCAATTTAGACTGAATTTAACGAATATAGGAAAGGCATGCGAGTTCAAAACCACAAACCATTAACATGTGCTACTCTTTAAAACTGGAACAATTTATTAGCAGGTTTCATTTTGCCTGCACTTGGTTGGGTACATTATTTTAAGTTTATTTGACAAGTTTACCAAAATATAAGAAATGTCATTCAAACTTGCCTTGTTTTACTTTTTACTTGTACTTTTCATTACATTACTTGAGTACATCCATTTTTACAGTACTTTCCATACTTAAGTACAAGAAGTTTCAGATACTTTAAGACTTTTACTCAAGTAACATTTCAGTCAGTGACTTCGACTTTTACCAAAGTCGTATTTTGGAGAGGTACTTGTACTTTTACTTGACTCTGAGATTTCAGTACTTTATACAACACTGATTGAGACACTCAAACCCCTCCACCACGATAAGGTGGCAGCCCAAGGAGAGGAGAAATACTTATAGTGACACAAAATTATGGGACATTTCCAACATTACATAACCCTGAAGCTTGTTGCTGCATGTCAGAAACCAGACATGCAGCAGCAAGTTAGCTTGTTGCTAACTATATAACAGAAACCACCCTCCCAGGTTTATGTGGCCTCACTTGGTTTTCAGGACACAATTTAGACATTGTTTTGGGAAACTAACACCAAACCAATACTAACTTTAGTGACCTATGATTGGCGTAACTAGGTGTCATTACCCATGTGAACAACTATCTACCTATATTATGGTCATCCTCAGTCAGCAGTTTCTGGTCCAATTTGATGTCTGGCCCTGGAAAACGTTGGACTATGGTTGCTGGTGTCTCTAGTTCCTCGTTTCTGACTGTGGAACTGCCTGTTAGTAAAGTTGGTTTTCTCAAAGAGAGAATTGGAACAGATTCTTTAAAACTTGTTAAAGTATTGTCTGATAAAGAGCTTAACTCTGATCAATAATCAATACATGCTGTGATCTTCTTGGAGAAGTGGCCAATAATTGTAGGGAAACGTTTCTCTCTATAAACTGCAAACTCAGACTTGTGTTGTTAATAGTTTTAGCAAAGCAAATTGGATTTCTTCCATCTGCTCTTTCTCCACATTCAGTGATTCAGTCACTCTGTATTTCTGCTGCAGCTGAATCTATAACAATGTGCCATTAATTAAAACATCACTGAGTACATTTAAAGATGTGTTTATGATTTATATGTGCATATGACATAAATTTATCCCACTGTAATATTTTTTAAACTATAAGTCTTATTTTAAAACATGCACTGAACATCTTTATTGTTATTACAGGAACAGAAACTATTCATCCAGATTTGAGGAGATTTTCTCCAGTAGTGATCTAGTTTGTTCAGGACCTCCTACTGTCTACCAGCTGAGAACAAAGAAACAGAAGATTGGATCTCTGACCTCAGTAACTGTTGGAGAAAAACAAGAAACCAAACCAAATAAAACCATCTTACTGGTTGGTGAAGCAGGAACAGGAAAATCTACTCTGGTTAACGCTCTGTTCAACTACGCTGTGGGAGTGAAGTTTGAGGATGAAATCTGGTTTCAGGTCGTTGATGAGAACAAGGAAAGTAGAGACACAGGAAGTCAGACATCAGACGTGATCGTCTATCAGATCTTTGGTTTTGAGAATCAAACTCTGCCGTTCTCTCTGACCATCATCGATACTCCTGGATATGGAGACACACAGGATGTCGAACATAATATCAGGATCAATCAGAAATTAATGGAGTTATTCCAATCAGCTGATGGAATCCAGGAAGTTCATACAGTTGGTCTGGTGATGAAGGACAGAAAGAATCCAGTCAATGACCGACTGAAGTACATCTATGATTTTATTAAGTCTCAGTTCGGAAAAGATGTGGAGAAAAACATCGTAGCTCTGATGACAAACTCACAGGGAAATCCACCTAAAAATGTTCTTCAAGCTCTGGAAGCTGCAAATATTAAATGTGCCAAAAACGAGAAGAAACAACCAGTTCACTCCCAGTTTGATAACCGCCAGGATGAAGAACGAACAGAAGATACAGAAGTACCTCTAGAAAATGCTTGGAGAGTAACAGAAAGAGGAATGAAACGGTTCACAGCCTTTCTAGAAAACTCTCCACCTCTCCAGCAGAAGGTCGTGATGGAAGTTGAGAAAGAAAGGATCAGACTGACGGCCTGCATCCAGAACCTGCAGGAGAGAATCAGGTTCACTGAGCTGAACCTGAGAGATGTGGAACGAACTCAAGAGGCTCTTTGTATTAACAAACAGAAGATGAAAAGGTCTAAAAATTTTAATGTACTTATTCCTGAGACCTACAAAGGAATGGAGCCTCTTAGAGATGAAACATGTGGTTCAGACACAGCTGTCATCTGCCTGGGTTGTAAGGAGAACTGTCACTATCCTGGATGCACAAAGGCTTTAAATGCTCAACAATGTGAAGTGATGATAAATGGAAAATGTACTTCATGCACCAACAAGTGTCCTGCATCAGAACATGTGAAAAAAAACTGGCAATTTGTGATCAGGACCCAGATGGTTGAGAGGAATAAAGAAGCCCTGAAACAACAATATAAACAGAAACAGGAAGCAGGAGAGAAGAAGGTGAAGCTTTCAGAAAGACTTGAAAAGGAGAAAACAAAGCTGAGGGCAGAGAAGAGACAATTAGTAAATGAAGCGTATAGACATTCGATCAAGCTTTCTGTGTTAGTTAAGAATGATGATTCAATTGATGATTCAATTTCCAATTATGTCATCTTGGACTTCCTTATCAAGAAGATGAAAGGACAAGGAGATGAAGAAAAGTTGCAAGAACTGGAGGAAATATACAACCAAATGGATCAGGCAACCAGAACATCACAGAAACACAGGTAGGTACTTTCAAGATGTCACTTTATGTTATGTTTAATTGTTCAACATTTCTAGATCTTATGACTGTGGCTCTGTGAGTAGAGTAGTCGTCTTGTGATCAGAAGGTTGTATGGTTGATTCCAGCTTCCTCCTGCCACATGTCAATGTGTCCTTGGGCAAGGCACTTAACCCCAAATTGCCTACCAATCTGCGTATCGGTGTGTAAATGTGTGTCCGATTGTGTGTGAGAATGGGGGATTGTGGCTCTAAAGTAAAGTGCTTTGAGTGGTCAAGATGATTGGAAAAGGGCTGTAGAAGTTCAGTCCATTTACAGCTCGGGATCATTTAGTGCTAAAACCTGAAATGTTCAACATCTCCTGTCACTGTTCATAGTTACAAACCAAATCCTATTATTGGTTTAGGTTTTGATAAGTTACAAAAGCTGTGCATAAGTAAGGAAGATACAAGGAGGCTGATTGAACCAACTCAATACAAAAAACAAACAATGGGGTCATGGGAACATGATCACACAAGGACTCAGCTTAGCAGAGAAAATGTAACCAGGAAGAATCAGTACAATACAATAACATGCCAGCAAGATCATAACTGTAATAAAATGCTGAACAGAAGATCCAAAATTCAAGGAGGATGCATGAGGCAGGCAGCTGAAAGTCAGAGATTACTTAATAAATAAAAACATTGGTTTGGAAACCAGAGGTGTGTATCTAGGAGACTGAACCCTGACCCTCACACATACACACAAAAGAGACTTCTAGACCCCAATAGAGTTCAAGAACCAAAATCAAAATGACACTGGGTGGGTAGAGCGGACCTCTAAAAGAGGGCAAAAAACAACAACCCAAAATCCCCAAAGTTCCCAACACCAATGCAGCTGGTGGAACAAATAGAGGCTCATATGGCCAACAGCCCACATTGTCCCTGCTAGAAATTGGCAACCTTTACGGAACCTCATCACTTTTAGGAAATGTCTGCAACAAAAACAGACACTCTCCATAAATCATTTAATTCAATCTACGTTTTATCCATAGAGCCACATAACATCTTTTTTCACATCACAAACATGTGTACTGCATATGCTGTATTTTTATGTTGAATTTGTTCTGGATGATTAATTATTTATCCCATTATCAATACATTAATAAAATAAGTTCCCATGCATTTTGGTTACATTTTTAATAAATAAACGTTTGTCCTGTTTTTCTGCAGAATGGCAATTACCTCATCTAATCAGGAGGCTTTGATCTCAGAAAGTGTTCAGATCCATGAAGGACCTCCTGCTGTCTACCAGGTGATACCAAAGAAAGAGATGATGGGAACTCTGAGCAGACTGACGGTTGGAGAGGAAGATGAGATGAAGACCAATAAAACCATCTTACTGGTTGGTGAAACTGGAACAGGAAAATCTACTCTGATCAACGCTCTGTTCAACTTCGCTGTAGGAGTGAAGTTTGAGGATAATGTCTGGTTTCAGATAGTAGAGGAGGACAAGAAAAACTATCAAACAGAAAGTCAGACATCAGATGTGATTGTCTATCAGATCTTTGGTTTTGAAGGTCAAACTCTGCCGTTCTCTCTGACCATCATCGATACTCCTGGATATGGAAGCACCAGAGGGATTGAAGAAGATAACTCTGTCAGTCGAAGATTGTTGGATTTGTTTCGATCAGAGGATGGAGTTCATCAGATCAATGCAGTGGGTCTGGTAATGAAGGCCAGTGATAACAGACTGAGTGACCGACTAAGATACATCTTTGATTCAGTGACGTCTCTGTTTGGAAACGACCTGGAGAGAAACATTGTAACTCTGATCACTCACTCTGATGGAAAAACACCTGAAAATGTTCTTCAGGCTCTGGAAGCTGCAGATATTAAATGTTCTAAAGATGAGATGAATCAACCTGTTCACTTCATGTTTAATAACCAGCAGAGGCAACAGAGATACACAGAGAAAGATATAAATGCTTCAAAATACTCCTGGGACTTTACAAATGAAGAAATGGGTCATTTGAGAGACTTTCTGAAAAACACCAAACCTCAACCACTGAAAACAACAGTGGAGGTTCTGAATGAACGGATCAGACTGACGGCCTGCATCCAGAACCTGAAGGAGAGAATCGAGCTGAATGAACAGAAACAGAATGAAATAAAACAGATTAAAGAAGCTTATAATAAACATGAAGCTGAGATGAAGAAGAACAAGAACTTCACTATAGACGTTGATGAGCCGTACAAAGAAACAGAAACAATTAGGGGAGGAAAGTGGGGGTTGGTGTTTTTAGAAGGAGCCGTCACCTGTAATATTTGTAAGGAGAACTGTCACTACCCTGGATGCACAATGGCCCGGAAACCAGCACACTGTAATGTCATGAAGTGGGGTCGCTGCACAATATGTACCAACAAGTGTCCTGAAACAGTTCATGTCAAAGAAAACTGGAAATATGTGACAAAGACCAGAAAAGTTCCGAAGACCCTGAATGATGTGAAGGCAAAATATGAAAAAAATAAAGCAGAATGTGAGAAAAAGTCAACTCTTTTGGAAAACCTTGAAAAGGAAACCAGCAAACTGACAACAGAGCGGTGGACGCTGCTGGATGAGGCCTACAGTTGTGTTACCAGACTGGAAGATATTGCGCTCAACATTAATTCAGCATCCACTTTTGTTCATTTGGACTTTTTGATTGTGAAAATAAAGGAAAAAGGAGAACAAAAGAAAGTTGAAGTGCTAGAAAAGCTGAAGAACAGGATGAATGAGGGTTTAAAACCTCCGAAAAAATAGACTTCCTAACTAGATGCCTGAGCCACCTCAACTGGCTCCCCTCCATGTGTAGGAGCAGTAGCTCTACTCTGAGTTCCTCCTGGAGCTTCTCACCCCATCTCTAATGGAGAACCCGGATACCCTGCACAGGAAACTCATTTCAACCACGTATATCCATGATCTGGTTTTTTCAGTCACCACCCAGAGCGCTTGACCATAGATGAGGGCAGGGACATAGATTGAAACATCAAAAGAAAACATCAAAAGTTTTTCTTTTGGCTCCGCTTTGTCTTCATCACAGACCAGTGCAAAGCCCACATCACTGGCACCAATCCGCCTGTTGATTTCCTGCTGCATTTTTCTCTTATTTGTGAACAAGACCCCAAGATACCTAAACTCCCTAACATGGAAAAGGCACGCTACCTTTTTCTGGCTGAAGACCATGGTCTCAGGTGTGAATCTACTGATTCCCAGCCCAGCTTCTTCACACTCTGCTCTAGCAAATGCTGCAGATCACAATCCAATGACCAACAGAACAACATCAGTGGCAAAAAATAGAGATATAATCCAAAAGCCACCAAAATTGATTCCCTTTTATCCATAAGGACGATGAACAGAATTTGTGACAGAAGGTAACTTTGCCAGATTCTCACTAGATTCGACGTACTGCCAGAAATGCAGACCAAACTCTGACACCAGTCATAAAAGGACCTAACAGCCCATAGCAAGATACCTGGTACCTCATATTCCCAAGGTAAACCCCACAGGATTCCCCAAACAACAGTCAACTGCATTTTCCAAGTTCACAAAACACATTCAGACTAGTTGGGAGAACTCCCAGGCACCCATAATGAGCCTGCTGTGGGTTTAGAGCTGGTGAAATGTGCCAGCCAGTTGAAAAAAGACTCGCAGCAGAAGATTCTCACAGCAGACACAGATCCTATCCTCTCTACATCCACTTTGATGACAACAAAGTCAATCAACGTACTGAAGCCAAAGGTTTGTTAGTACAAAAAGCACCTGCAAACCTTTGCAAGCATGTTGGACACCATTACACTTGTCCAATGTGTTCATTATGGACAATCCATGACAGGCACATAAGTCCAGTAGCAAAACACAGTTTGGGTTCAGATCTCCAATAACTAATGTCCAGATCTCTCTGCCGTTGCCCATGTTGGTGTTGAATTGCCTCAGTAAAGACGAAGTCCCACCAGGAGTGTCTGTGACGTCTTCTCCTAATTTAACACAAGTTTTACACACAAAGTTAACACTGAAGATTCTGCTTGTTTGTTCACATATGAGATCAGAATTACATATTTTAGTTGATCAGATGGAAATACTTGGATCATTTTATTGTTTTAAACTTCTTTGTATTGTGATATGTCAAGATGAGGTGAGTTCTCCACTATTCCTAATTTTGAATTGTTCATACAATTAAAGAAGGTTGTGTTTTGTATTTTTCTTATATTTTCATTATGTTAATAATTTGTTGTTTATTCTGTGTTAAGCATTTTAATTTTTAAACAGTGTGAGAAGCAGAAGTAATCTGATTATTAAGTTGAATATGAATTGCATGTTTTTATGTTGAGTTTATTTCAAGTCTACAATGAAACTGATAAATCAGCAAAGGGACGATTCTTAATAATGAATTTGATTAATGCTCATTTTAAAGATGATTTTTCAATGCTTTTGAAAATAGTTGAGAGAAGAAAAGGCACTAACATTTTGGGAAATATATAGACCAAATATGCATCTTTTACACGTTTAGCTTAATAGGCTGAAGTTCTATTCTAAATTTATTGGAGATGATCAGAGTTTTGGTTTTATTAAATATTTTTATGAAAGTTTTGGAATGATTTTTGATTCTTTGTTGGAATTACCATTGAGTACTTTCTTCCTTTTGGGTTTTTGAGTGATCAAGGATTAATCAACTACCACAGGAAAACAACCCTAACCCTAACCCACTTACTGGTTACTGGTTGAACTGCCTTGTTGCTGAAAATGTGCTATATAAATAAAATTACCATACCTCTCTCTTTCTACGACCAGTTATTTCAGTAAATTTCATCTGCCTCAGCCTTTAGAGACAGAAAGTCAAATATTATTTGGTGATGTTTACATGTTATCTAATCTTTCTCAGCTGTTGAATTGAGTTGTGTGTTTTACCTGCTAAAGCTTTACAATAAAGAACAAATAAAATAAGAACCAAAGTTGTGGATATTAAATCATTTATTTATTTTAATTGTTTTTGATTCTTTGATAACATTACAAAGACTGGCTGCTTCAATAAACATATTAACTTCTAAAAAAGGGGATTTCAACTCCAATCATGAAGGTTTGGTGTTCTGCAACTTTTTGGTGTCTCTGCTTCAACACACCTGCATCATAGAGAGGTTGTTAGCAGGCGGTAAGAAGGGGATTCAGTCATTTTACTCAGGTGGTTTGGACCAGAGGCACATTTAAGGTTGTATGGGATTGGCCCTCAAGGACTGGAGTCAAGACCCCTGTTCTAAACTGTTGCTTTTTCTCAATGCTAAACTACAGTAGTTTGTCATCATCAGCGTTGGGATGGGGTCTTGCTTCTGTTTACGCGTTTAAAAATAAAATAATGGGATTTTAAGATGGCGCAGGAAATAGGAGAATAATCAGCTAGCTCTCCAGACTCAGGTACAAAATGCCCACAACAAACTTGATAGATAAATCTAAAGCATGAGCAGCAGAAAATTTAGATGTTGCTGGATTCTAACATAAGTCTGAGATATCTATTTTTAAAATGTGCACATTATTTAAAACAGGATCCTGAAGACTAGAGTTAAAATATTAAAACATTTAAAATGTTAACAAAACATTGGAAAATTCCTGAAGCTTCAGTAAAATTTGATAAATAATTTGAGTAAAGAAATACAATGAGGAATGACTGAAAATTTGTGACTGATGACATTTTGACTGACTGCAAATCTGACCAATAGTTTTGTGTTTGTCACTTTTCATGTTGGTGTGAATGAGTGTGTGATTATATTAAAAAATCTATTCAAGTATTGAGTAACAGATCTGCAGATGTCGTCCAGATGCTCTGACTGTGGATGCTCTGCACTTTGCAAAGAGGTAATTCTCATATATGGTATGAATTTATAGAGATAACGGGGCACATTTGTTAACCAACTTGTAAAAAATATAGGAATTACATTTCATATTGATTTAAAACATCATTGCGCATGCCATCCCCAAAGTGCAGGGCTAGTGGAAAGAATGAATGGAACAATAAAAAATAGATTTAAAAAGTGCATTGAAGAAACAGGTCCCCCTTGTACTCAATGTTTAGAAGTAGTAAAACTGTCAGGTCTAAATACCTATTAAAGACACATTAAACAAACACAGGAAAGACAAGAAAGTTAGAATCTTTGTTCTCGCGAGGAGAGCAGACAGAGATGTGCTTTCAGTTACAAATCTCCAACCGCTCTGAAACACATTTGTCCCCTCCTCGCTTTTTATTGCTTTTAGAAACCCTCTTACACCGGGCGCTGCAACTTCTCAAAGGGAGGGGGAAAACAATTCATCACATAGTTGCAGCGCTAATGACATTCACTATCTAGACACATGTTATCTACACTCTAGATCAGGGGTGTCAAACTCCAGTCCTCGAGGGCCGCTGTCTTGCAACTTTTAGATGTGCCTCTGCTGCACCACACCTGAATGGAATAATTAGGTCATTAGCAAGGCTCTGGAGAACTGATCTACACAAGGAGGAGGCAATTAAGTCATTTCATTCCAGTGTTTTGTACCTGTGGCACATCTAAAAACTGCAGGACAGCGGCCCTTGAGGACTGGAGTTTGACACCCCTGCTCTAGATCCTTCTGCTCCAGGCACGGCGTCGAATAGGACACGTTGTATAGCTTCAAAGCAACGGCTTTGTAGCACAAAGAAGAACAGAGCAGAGTTTATTGCAGGACTGCTAAACTCAGCTCGGAGCAACTAGCACCTCTGTCTCGTAGGAAGTCCTGCAGGGCAACAACTGCTGAGAGTAGCTGTCACCTCTATTTCCCAGGGAGGCCTTAGGAAGGAATCAAAGTTATTTAACACACAGAAACATTACCTAAAATAGAAGAAGAAGAGAAAAAGCATATAATTAAACATTATCTAAATGTAACTACAAGGCTACATGATACAACGAATATTTGATAATTACTAAAAATACAATTTACCCAACAAAAACTATATATTAATATATATTATATAAGTTCACTAGGGCTTACTCCCTATGAAACCTTGTTTAGGGTGACCATATAGATTACCCCAGTTTAAAATGAATGGGAGTTAAATGATGAAAGTAATCTAGCTGACTACATGAGAGCAACCTTAGAGAAAAGACAAGAAAAACAAACTGATGAGACTCATTCTGTTTCCCAGCAGGAAACACAGCTAGTTGATCCAGGAGATTAGGTGTTGATAAGGAGCATGAAAAAGAAACATTGGCATTCACTGCAGCAAGGTGGTGTGCAGTCATGATTAAAGGTCATGAAGTCATGATTGCACTCACATCCTGGTAGACCAAGATGGCGGTGCGTGAACAACGCGAGGCTCAGCGTCTCTCCAGAATCTGCTCTTTAGTGGTTTTTTTATCTTTTTATTACTGGACTTTTTTTTTCAGAATTGCACAGCGTTGCTGCACTACAGCAGACATGAACTTCTGGACCTTTGGAGCTACAATTTTGACTCTATGATCGCCGATCTCCGACTCATCCCAGAGATCTCCAGAACACCGGAGGCTGCTCGCTTCTCCCGGCCGGGTGGAAGGGTACGCAGGCCGCGACGAGAACGTAAACAAAGACGGGGTAAGCGTGGAGGGGTGCGAGCTAGGCTAAAGCTAACACCACACCGGCTCCCTTTACCCAGCATTTTCCTTGCCAATGTCCGTTCTCTGGCTAATAAAATGGACGAGTTACGACTATCCATCACGAGTGACAGACGGATTATGGACTCAAATGTCATGTTTTTCACCGAAACATGGCTAAACAACAGCTGCCCGGACAATGCTATCCAGCTAAGTGGACGCCACACACACCGAGCCGACAGGACAGCAGATGACTCCGGCAAGACCAGAGGCGGAGGTTTGTGCATTTATATTAACAAAGCTTGGTGCACAGACTCTGCTACTACCGAGAGTCACTGCTCACAGAATGTGGAGTTTTTAATGGTCAAATGCAGACCTGATTACCTCCCAAGGGAATTCACCTCGATCATCCTCACTGCCGTGTACAACCCCCGGATGCTAATGCCAAGCTAGCCATGAAAGAACTCTATGCGGCTATTAGCAAACACCAAACCAAATACCCCGAGGCTGCTTTTATTGTTGCAGGTGATTTCAATCACTCCAACTTGAAGACAGTTCTTCCCAGATTCTACCAACATGTCTCCTGCCACACCAGAGGAGACAAGACCCTGGACCATGTCTACTCCAATCTGGCTGGAGCCTACAATGTGACACCCCTCCCCAATATCGGACAATCAGACCATCTCTCCCTGTTCCTCACACCTCGGTACTTACCACTCATCCAACGTGTGAAACCTACCGTGAGGACAGTAAAGGTGTGGCCAGAGGGCTCAGACGCTGTGCTCCAGGACCGGTTCAGGAATACAGATTGGACTATTTTCCACCATACAGACTTGAATCAGTACGTCTCATCTGTACTGAACCATATTTCCACCACCATAGAACGTGTCACTACCTGCAAATGCATTACCATGTACCCCAACCAGAAACCCTGAATGAACCGAGACGTTCGTCTCCTGCTGAAGGCCCGTAACATCGCCTTCAGGTCAGGGGATGCACAGACTTACAGTGCAGCCAGGGCTGAGCTGAAGAAGGGAATCAAGAAGGCCAAACACCACTACAAAAGGAAGGTGGAGGATCATTTTTCTAACTCCAACCCCCGACGTATGTGGCAAGGCCTTCAGATTCTCACAGACTACAAGAACCCCAATACAACCCCCGCTTCTACTGATGTCTCCTTCCTCAACGAACTTAACAACTTCTATGCTCGTTTTGAGAGAGGGAATACCACAACTGCAACCAAAGCAGCTACCACCCCAGGCCAACAGCCACTGACTTTCCTCCCCACTGACATAGGAGCAGCTCTGAGCAGGATTAAATCCCACAAGGCTGCGGGTCCTGATGGCATACCTGGACGTGTCCTCAGAACGTGCTCTGGGGAGCTGGCAGGAGTGCTGACGGACATCTTCAACCTGTCCCTGGCCCGCGCTGTGGTACCAACCTGCTTCAAGTCTACCTCCATCGTCCCAATCCCCAAGAATCCCAACCCAACCAGACTCAATGACTACTGCCCGGTAGCCCTTACCCCCATCATTACCAAGTGCTTGGAGCGGCTGGTCCTAGCACACCTCAGATCCTGTCTCCCCCCCACACTAGACCCCCACCAATTTGCATACAGGCAGAACAGGAGCACAGAAGATGCAGTCTCTATAGCGCTGCACTCTGTCCTTTCTCACCTGGACAGTAAGAACACTTACACCAGACTGCTGTTCTTAGATTTTAGTTCAGCATTCAACACTGTCATCCCATCACAACTCATTACCAAACTCACAGACCTCGGCATCAGTCCACTCATGTGTAACTGGTTGCTCGACTTCCTGACCAGTCGACCTCAACATGTCCGGCTGGACAACCACTTCTCATCCACCATCATCATAAACACCGGAGTGCCACAAGACTGTGTGATGAGTCCCTTCCTCTACTCCCTCTTCACCTACGACTGCAGACCTGTCCATGGCTCTAACGCCATCATCAAGTTCGCAGACGACACCACGGTGATCGGCCTCATCAGAGATAATGACGAGGCCGCTTACAGGGAGGAGGTAGACCGTCTGGCTGAGTGGTGTGACAAAAACAACCTGCAGCTGAACACCGAGAAGACCAAGGAGCTTATCGTGGACTTCAGGAGGAACGCTGACCCACATCCACCCATCCACATTAAGGGGACAGTGGCGGAGAGTGTGGACACCTTTAAGTTCCTGGGAGTCCACATCTCCGAGGACCTGACTTGGACGACCAGCTGCTCCAAACTCATTAAGAAGGCGCATCAGGGCCTCTTCTTCATGAGGACCCTGAGGAAGAACCACCTGTCCTCAGAGATCCTCACGAACTTCTACCGCTGCACCATTGAGAGCATCCTCACCAACTGTATTACAGCTTGGTACGGGAACTGCTCTGTCTCCGACCGGCAGGCGCTGCAGAGGGTGGTGAAAACTGCCCAGTATATCGCCGGGGCACCGCTCCCTGCCATCAAGGACATCTACAGGAAGCGTTGTTTGAAAAGGGCCGGGAAAATCACAAAGGACTCCACTCACCCAGCACACACACTCTTTTCCCTCCTGCCCTCTGGGAGGCGCTACAGAAGCCTACGGACCAGAACCACCAGGCACCGGAACAGCTTCTTTCCCACAGCTGTCACGCTTTGAACGCCTCCTGTCATAAAACATAAACTATAAGGACTGTACTCCCCTATCCTCTCATACAACAATAACACATGGACTATCCTCACACACACACACATCACGGACTGTTTTCTTCACACACACATACAACCTGTAAATTTTATCTGCCATTATTTATCTATAATCCATTCCCTAACATTCTTATATATTCTGTATAATCTGTGCATATAGCTCCCATATTTATATTTATACACAATATCTATATCTCTTGCTATAACCCCTTATAGTCCATACATACATAGTCTTGTACATCTGTAAATAAATATCTATATCTCGTAGAGCACTTCTGGATAGATGCAAACTACATCTCGTTGCTTGTACTTGTGACAGTGCAATGACAATAAAGTTGAATTCTATTCTATTCTAAAGTTAATGCTTCATTTAACCCTGTGTCTAGGAGTGACATCTGGGGGTGGTGCGGTGATGATAGAATATTTGATAGACTTCCTAGAAATGTTTCAGGGATGTGCAGACTGATTACATTACTAATGCCAGTATCAATCTACCCAATGACAGTTGGTGAAATCACAGAAAGAGTAAATAGTGTTTTGCCTGAACAATGGAGAATAAAAAGAGAGTTAGCTCCAGATCTCACTTATATTGATGCTATTCGAGTACCAAGAGGAGTCCCAGATGAATATAAACTAGTAGATCAAGTAAAACCAGGACTCGAGTCATCACTCTGATGGTGGTGTATAATAAATAAGAATGTAGGCAGAATAAACTACATCCATTACAATGTTCAGAGACTGGGTAATATGACACAGCAAGGATTTGAAGCCATTGCTGATCAATTGGCAGCAACTTCCCTTATGGCATTCCAGAACCGTATTGTTAGATATGCTGTTGGCTGAAAAGGGGGGTATCTGTGCAATGTTTGGCGAAGGATCTTGGACATTTCTGCCTAATCACCTCAGCTGATGGCAGCATAATGAAGGCCATTGAAGGGTTGCGCACTCTGAATGGCAAAATGAAAGAACATTCTGGAGTCAACACTTCTATGTTGGACTCCTGGCTTGATGTCTTTGGGAAGTACAGAAGTCTGATTTCATCTGTTTTAGCATCTATAGCTGTTTTTGCAGCAATACTGACCTTGTGTGGATGTTGTTGTATTCCTTGAATGAACAGAGGTTCATTAATATATAATTTAATAACTACTGCTATCTCTCCAGATAAACAGCTGACTCAACTGTATCCTCTGCTGGGTGAGTGCCCAGGATCTAATGTAGAAGAAGATGAAGAGTCAGTAATACATGTTTGATCTATATAGAACTGATGTTTAATTTCTTTTCTCTGAGTGTAAACATGTGTGATCTCATGAATATGATCTTGCATTTGAAGATCCTAAAGCGAAGTGACTGTTAAGTGATAGGAAGATTAGAGCAAACAATTAGATATACAGGAGGGAAACTTATGTTAACTTATGTTTCCTGTATTTGATCAATAAATCATTCAAATTTTATCTGTATAGCACATTTCAGCAGCAAGACATTTCAAAGTGCTTTACATCATTATAAACACAGAAACACAATGAAACATAGAATCAATCATCAAAACACGACATTAAGTCAAGTTACATCAATAAATTTGTAATTGATTACATTTCAAATACAATCCTAAACAGGTGGGTTTTTAGTCTAGATTTAAAAGAAGTCAGTGTTTCAGATGTTTTACAGTTTTCTGGAAGTTTGTTCCAGATTTGTGGTGCATAGATGCTGAAAGCTGCTTTTCCACGTTTGGTTCTGGTTCTGGGGATGCAGAGCAGAACCAGAACCAGAACCTGAGAGGTCTGGAAGGTTGATACAACAACAGCAGATCTTTAATGTATTGTGGTGCTAAGCCGTTCAGTGATTTATAAACTAACAACAGTATTTTAAAGTCTATTCTTTGAGCTACAGGGAGCCAGTGGAGGGACTTTAAAACTGGTGTTATGTGCTCTATCTTCCTGGTTTTAGTCAGAACGCCAGCAGCAGCATCTGGATCAGCTGCAGCTGTTTGATTGATTTGTTGGACAGACCTGTGAAGACGCTGTTGCAATAATCAATACGACTGAAGATGAAGGCATGGATGAGTTTCTCTAGATCTGGCTGAGACATTAGTCCTTTAATCCTGGAAATGTTCTTCAGGTGATAGAAGGCCGACTTTGTAACTGTCTTTATGTGGCTCTGGAGGTTCAGGTCAGAGTCCATCACTACTCCCAGGTTTCGGGCTGATCGCTGGTTTTCAGTTATAACTGAAGCTGTGCATTGACTCTAGATCTATAACTATATATCTATAACTCTAGATCTATAACTCTAGATCGTTCCTCTTTAGGTCCAAAAATAATAACTTCAGTTTTGTTTCTGTTCAACTGGAGAAGGTTTTGGCACATCCACACATTTATCTGTTCTAAGCATCTGTTCAGTGATTGGATGGGGTCAAAGGTCACCTGGTGACATCGTGATGTAGAGCTGTGTGTCATCTGCATAGTTATGGTAGCTAATATTATTTCCTGTTATAACCTGAGCTAGTGGGAGCATATAAATATTGAATAAAAGGGGTCCTAGGATTGAACCTTGGGGTACCCCACATGTGACCTTTGACCTCTTTGATGAGAAGTTTCCAATTGAAACAAAGAAATCCCTGTTCTTTATGTAGGATTCAAACCAGTTAAGCACTGGACCGGAGAGTCCGACCCAACTCTCCAGTCGATTCAGTAATATGTCATGGTCAACACTGAGGTCCAACAGAACCAGCACTGTGGTTCTGCCACAGTCCGTATTTATATGGATGTCATTGAACACTTTGACTAGGCCAGTCTCTGTGCTGTGGTGACCATGGAAACCAGACTGGAAGGAGTCAAAGAGGTTGGTTATAGTTAGGAAGCTAGTTAACTGTTTACACAGCTTTTTCAATAACTTTGCTGATGAATGGGAGGTCAGAGGTCGGCCTGTAATTCTGCATTAGTGATTTGTCCAGATTGTTCTTTTTTATCAGTGGTTTGATTACTGCTGTTTTCAGAGCCTGGGGGAAAACGCCTGATGAGAGCGATGAGTTTACTATTTGGATCAGATCAGCAGCAATAACAGGCAGAACTTTCTTAAAGAAATGTTCTAGAGTTATAGATCTAGGACATCCAGACAGCAGGAACTGGAGCTTAGTTGACTTATAATTTCCTGTAGGGTTTTATAATTAAGTAGTTGAAATTGGGTCATTTTTCCTGTATTTGTTTTGTTTGGGCTCAGCATTGGTTCTGACTTTATAGTGGATGTACAGATTAATCCTCTGATTTTTTGAATTTTCTCTGAAAAGAAGCTGGAAAACTGGTTGCAGGCGGCAATACATTGGAATTCAGGTGGTAACGTCACAGGAGGGTTTGTGATTCTGTCAACTGTTGCAAATAAAGCTGGAGCATTATTAATGTTTTTGTTTATGACATCTGCAAAGAAAGCCTCTCTTGCATGTTTTAGTGCTAAATGATAGTTACGTAGACTTTCTTTATAGATGTCACAATGAACGTGGAGTTGAGTTTTACGCCATTTTCGTTCTGCCCTACGGCAGAGTTGTCTTGCAGATCTAACTGTTTGTGCATTTCTCCATGGAGATTTCTTTTTACCAGACACAACCTTCATTTTAATGGAATCAATAATATCTGAGACTTTAGACTGAAAATCATTTACCAACTTATCTACATCATTACAGGTTAAGGGTGAGGAAGAAGAGTAGATTTGATTAAAAGTTTCTGCTGTGTTTTCAGTGAGAGAACGTTTTGTGATGGTTGCTGTTTGTCCAAGTGGGTTAAAAGATAAAGAACTTTCAAAGATAACAGGAAGTGATGCGACAGGCGACATCAGTTACAGAGACATTGGAAATATTCACACCCTTACTGATAACCAGGTCCAGTGTGTGTCCTTGAGTGTGTGTTGCTTGTTTGACATGTTGTGTTGGACCAAAAGTCTCTACCAGTTCAAACCAGTTAAGCACTGGACCGGAGCTTTTTTGCCCCTCTGTCTTGGGGGTTGTCAACATGAATGTTGAAATCACCAACAATTATTAAACAATCATAATCAATACATATAAGAGATAGAAGTTCATTCAAGAAATTGTAGTTAGGAGGCGCAGATTCAATTAGTACGATCGATTCATTATTATCATTCAACCATGTTTCTGTCAGGAACATAACATCGATATTATGTTCAGTGATGAAATCATTAATTAATAGAGCTTTAGCACAGAGAGATCTTGTATTTAAAAGAGCTAGTTTAAGTGACTTGGAGGCCAAGAGTTCTTCAGTCTGAGGTTCCTTTAGGCAGGGGAACATTCTGATGTTTGAATTAGGTCCCCTATATTTTATGTTTCTGTTTCTTGTAAATTTTCTTGTAGTTATCCGGACAGGTAATGTCCTGTTCTGCAGTGCCGAGGGGCCAGACACATTCTGGAGCAAGAAGGGTGTAAAGATAAAGTCTGGACCCCGGCCTCAGACCTCAGAAACGCAGAGTGATGGATCCTCTGGGACGTTAGAGTCAGGTGGCTTAAATGAAGTGAGGTCTGCTACGTGAGCGCTAAGGAGAGACGTCCCAAGTACAACCTGTTGATTCATTCCATCTGTAAATTTAAGAAACTCCGGTCCAGAAGACATTTCTCCATGTGTATCTTGTGAATCCTGTGAATGAGTGGGTGAGCAGAGAGGGAGGGGAGAAGGAGGAAGGGAACCAGTCGCTCCGTCTCCAGTCGATGTATCAGCTTGTTTTAAAACTGGTTGTTCCTGATATGCAGAGGGTTCCTTCCTAGTCAGAAATCCTTGAGCCTGTTCTTCTGAAGCGATGATCACGTTGCTGTCCTTGTTGATAAAATGAAAAAGGTTTGCAGTGAGCAGCTTTATCCCATGTTTATTAAGATTGCGTCCGCTTCTTCCAAAAAGGTGAAAGCGCTGCCAATAGATCCAGAGGTTATCGATGAAGGTCACTGAGCTGGCAGAGCAGCTTTTAATCAGCCATGTGTTTATCATGTCCAGCCTGGAGTGTTTTTCATCTCCCCATTGAGGTGATGGAATTGGACCACTGAGAAATAACTTCATTTTCAACATTCCCATAGTTTTCAGTAGAATATTAAAGTCCTTTTTCAGAATCTCAGATTTCTGCTTTGCCACATCGTTGGCTCCAACATGCACAACTAAGGACTCAATATCTGGCTGATCAGCGGTTAGCGAAAGAACTTTACGAGTTAAATCAGATACAGTGTCACCAGGAAAAGAAATCACTCTCGTTTTCTTGGGATTGCAAACGTGACTGATTCCATTTACTGCCTCGTCTCCAACAATAAGCACTTTTGGCACCTTTCGTTTTCCTGGTAGCCGCTTTGTCCTTTGGAGCTTTGGGGGGTGGATGTGTTAGACTTGCCTCATTGTTGGTGTTTGAAAGCGAGGTTTCACTCAGAGGCTCAGGCTGAAATGCAGAAAATCTGTTTTTCAGTGGGATTCCACAGAGTCAGAATGTTTTGAGGCCCGGGCTGGTCGCTCTGTCCTTGGGAGCCGGGTCGGTGGAACCGTTTTGGTTGCAGCTGCTTGTTTGTTTTTCTTTGGTGGAGTAGGTGTTGAGGTTGAAGGTGGGTTTCAGCTCAGAGCCGGCCACGCTGATTCGTCCAGGTGAGGGGTTCTCCCTGTCAGTCGCCTCATCGGATCTGCGGTGTGAGATGTTTGCTTCGGCTTGGCACCCAGAGCGTTCCAGGGTGAGCTGCTTGATGCGAGGCGTACAACCTCTCCGTTGATTTGAGGAAGAGTTGTCTGATTTCCACAGTTAGCGTTGATTTCAAAGTTCACCTCCAGCTGTTTGATCTTCATTTCTATAGACTGAAGTCGTTGTATAATACTGCTAATGTCCTTGGGGTCGGCCGGAGGCATTTTGTCCTGGTTCAACTTGGAGATGAAGAAAAGTAAGGTAAAAATAAAAGTAAGAAAATCCCCCAGTCCTTAGGTTTGTAGTAATCCAGTTATGATGTTGAAAATGTAAATATAACTATAAAAACTGTCACTTTAAAAGTAGCTCAGGCAAAGTTATCAGTAAGGATGAGAGAGAGCAGGATGAGCTGCTCCTCCTTTAGCTGCCACAGCGAAATCTCAACAAAAACACATTTCTGCCTGTCTCTCTTTGCAAGTAAAATTGAATTCACTTGTCTCTTTTTCCTTTGTCTTTTTCTGTGTCAAAGTGTTTCAGGGTTTGAACCTGACACATTCTGAACAAGGAGAGCTCTGAGATGCAGCTAAGATAGAGACTCTGAACCAAATGATCCACAGCTCAGGTCGGGAATCTGTCCACAAGACAACTATCAGTCATCACTTTCACTAATATGGTCTCTATGGAAGAATTACAAGAAGAAAGCTATCGTTAAAGGAAACCATAATAAGTCCTGTTAGCCATTTGCCAGAAGAAATGTTGGACACGGCAAAGATGTGGCAGAAGCAGCTTTGGTCAGAGCAGAAGATAAATGGCCAAAGTCCAAAACGCTAGGATGGCGGGAGGCGAGAGCAGTTGTTATGTTCCTGACTTTACATCATAATGTGATCATCACAGGGAGATTTATCCATCTTTTGTATGCAAACCTGCACATAAAAGAACTTTCCAAATAGGCCAGCAATTCATGGATGGGATAAAACTGCAACAAGAGTAAAATTAAAGGCTCATGTTAGACCTGAATGGAGTCATGACTTTCAGCATTTACTCCACCTGGCCAGCAGGGGGTGACAGCAAATCGCTTGTGTTAAGTCGTTGACTTTACAGCAATCCCTCATACTGAGCATGCATGTAGTGACAGTGGAGAGGAAGAACTCCCCTGTAGCAGGAGGAAACCTCCAGCAGAACCAGAACCGGGCTCAGAACCAGCAGCCATCGACCACGACTGACTAGAGCTGAGAGAAAACAGAGCAGAGACACAACAGGTCAGCTGGTCAGGAGAACTTTCTACGTTCATGGAGGTGAGAAATTAACAGGGAGAACATGTAGGTGATGGCAGCATCATGCCAGCTGATGCCCGCCTCCAGGAAGGAACCAACCAATCAGAAGGCCAGACCAGAGGGAGCTTCTATGGAGAGAAAAATAAAACAAAAGGAGAAATAATGTAGAAATAAGTTATCTAAACCTACAGCAACATAAATACAGAGATAGATCAGGATAACCTAGACCTGTCAAATCCTTTTCTTAATCAATACCATAACAATGGTAAAATATTGGAAAAAGAAAACCCATTCTCAATGATCAATAAACATTAAAATCTAACAAATATTTAACACTGAAACTGGAAGACATCTGAAATATCCAAAATTAAACAAAATGGATTATGAAGTTTCTAAACAACGTCCATTGTTGGGTGAATGATGAAGACTTTTCTGTCCATCGCTGGCGGACGATGAAGGTGAAATCAGACAAAAAGATCATGGAGGAGGATTCCTGAAGGACGACAGAACAGGTTCAGGTTTCAGGTCAAACCTTTAACAGCTCAGAATGAAACAGTCACTTTTCAAAAACTCACTTGTAAATATCACTTAAAGAGCAAAAGGAGTTTTCCTGAAGAATGCAGCATCTCTTAAAGACTCCTGAGAAAGTTTGGAGTCAGAATGGAGAACTGGATCAGGAAGGTTCTGCCTTACCTGTTCACCTGGGAACACTTCCAGGACTTCCTCCAGAAAACACACTGAGCCCGATGATAGGGTCACTATGGTCATCCATCAGCATTGGATGGATGACCGCTCGCTTAGTTTTCACACCTCGACCCCACATGACCCTTCGGTTGCTCACAGATCAGAGAATCGCAGATCTGCTCTGGTAGTTGGACCCAAGACCAGTATACCTACCTTTCATATATCCTACTGTGTTTTCCTGTGTTGAGCATCATGGATCGATTGAATTCACTTGTCTGAGCCCTCTGCTGTTCACTCTGATGACACACGACTGCGTCCCCAGGTTCGCCACCAACCACATCGTGAAGTTCGCGGACGACATAACGATGGTGGGCCTCATCAGAGACGACAACGACCTGGACTACAGAGAGGAGGTGGAGCAGCTGGTGGACTGGTGCAGAGACAACAGCCTGATCCTGAACGTTGACAAGACGAAGGAGATGATCGTCGACTTCAGGAAGAACCGGCCCAGCCACGCTCCACTGCTCATCAACAGCTCGGCTGTGGAGGTGGTCAGCAGCACCAAATTCCTGGGGGTGCACATCACAAACGACCTCACCTGGACTGTGAACACCACGTCTCTGGTCAAGAGGGCACAGAAACGTTTGTATTTACTGCGGAGGATGAGAAGAGCACACCTGCCCCCGCCCATCCTCAAGACGTTCTACAGAAGCACCATAGAGAGCATTCTGACCAGCTGCCTCTCTGTGTGGTGTGGAGGCTGCAGCGCCTCCTACTGGAAGAACGTGAGGAGAGTGGTGCGGACAGCAGAGAGGATCATCGGGGCCCCCCTTCCCTCCATGCAGGACATTTCATCCCAGCGCTGCGTGTCCCGAGGCCGAAACATCATCAGTGACCCCTCACACCCCCACCATGGACTGTTCTCCCTGCTGCCCTCTGGAAAGAGGTTCTGCAGCATCCGGTGCAGGTCCACCAGGTTCTGAAACAGCTTTTTCCCACTTGCCATCAGACTGCTGAACTCTTAACTGGACTGCACTTAAAATCTGGTCTCCACTTTATACCTTGCACATGTACAGAGCTAAATAACTTCTATTTTACTGTCATTACTGCACTTTATATTCTATATTTATATTTATATTCGTATTTTATACTGTATTTTATTTTATTCTGGAGTAACCTCACAACATTGAAAGCTCAAAACATTGTCCTGAGCCGTATGCAACGAAATTTCGTTCTGTATACACCCTGTGCATGAAAATGACTATAAAGTCAGTCTAAGTCTAAGATTGGATCGACTGCTTCATTCTTTACCAATTTTCTTGAACTCATCCAGTGACTTCAAAGCCTTGAGGCGTGGTTACAGGAAGTAGCAAACCACATTTCCTGCCATTGGGTTCAGAGTCCAGACATAGCGGCCATCTTGATATCCAAATTTCCTGCCTTTCTGAAGCCATCTGGTGTCTTCAGAGTCCATCACAACAAAAACTGTTGATTGTCTTCTGTATCTTTGTCTTTTACATGTTACAAAATAAATTATTTTAAAGATCTAAATTAATTAGTCACACATTTCTGTCATTGTTTATTTTAATTCACATAAGCAAACATGTAAAAACTATTTATATACAATTATTTTAAACACTGGAGAATATTACAAAAAATGTCCTTTGAGTTTACAAAATGTAAAATCATGCAAATAAGAAAAAGACAAGTTTTATTCAACAATCCAACAGAAAAGCATCAGGAGAAATAAATAGACATTAAACTGATGAGGACGTTGTTGGTAACAATCCCTCAAAGTAAAAACCTTTGTGCACTTTAGACGCCTTCAGTTTGTTTTGGTCTGAATGTGGAGCTTTGTAACTTCATCTGTTGGTGATTTAAACTCAACAACGTTACAGAAACTTTTCCTGAAAGGTTTGATCATCAGGAGGGAAAAATGACAAAAGCTTCAAATTTCTCCCAAAAACCAGCAGCAGATCCTGAAAACGGGACCAGAAACGAGCAAATTCTGAGTCTTTGGTGTTTGGATCAAAGCTAGACGACAGAACCAGAACCGACTCTGGTTTCCATGTCAGTAAACTTCATTTGTTTTGTTCCAAAGGGCTCTAATAACCTCAGATGTTCAGTCAATATAAACCAACAGAGATTTTCTCAACATGATTAATTAGTTTTCATCCTGATCCGGTTCGGTCGGGATGTCGTTGTTCTTTCTGGTATCTGAGCATCAAACCAAACCAGATGAGGTTCAGATGATGGAGTTTATATGTTCTGCCTAAGTGGAGCCATCTAGTGGCTCAGTTTTAGATTGCACTTTAATCCACAGGATCCTTTCAGAGAAACTGTTTGCAGCAGAAACTGGAAAATACCCAGAATTTTGTACAGTTGGGCTCAGAAATGTTCCTGTAATACGCCGTTATGATGCATCGCATGTAAAGAGCTTAAAGATCATCCTTCAGTAGATAAACCTCTGATGATGCATTTAGTGTCATAAAAGCAGTAAAACCTTTACTGTGGCGCTTTCTAAATAATAAACAGTGACTTCATGGTTTGGAAGATAAAAACACTTTTGGCTCATTTGGCAAGACAAAAAAAGGTTTTGTTTTTGTTTAGGAGGGAGAAAAAAAATCTGATTTATATCCTGGATTTTAAAGAAATGTTTATAAACACTCAGTTCTTAATGAGATGATCAACATAAGAGCCAAGGATTTATTTTTAATGCCCAATCTAAAACCAAACCCTCATTTCCTCATAACTTCCAGATTGTTACTATAAATCGTTCAAAGTGGTTTGGATCAACAAGTTCTCCAGTTTTTGTTCTTCTTCACTCATTTCCAGAGAACTTTTTTAACTCAGACTCAAATAATCCAGAAAAATCATATAAACTTAAAGCATGATGGCAGCGTGGCGTCAACCCAATGAGCAAACATGATTAAAATGTTTCTTCACTGTGTAAATACACAGACTCTTTGTTAGCTGCTAGCATGGCTAACGGTAGTTAGCACCATAACGATTTGTTCAGGTAAAACCAACTCAACATGTGGTAGACATCAGAGACCAGAGAGTTTATCCCCTAGAGAAAGTCTTGATTGGGACTGAAGGAGATTCTAGATGTGACCTCATGATGCTAATGTGCTACAAACTAATAAATGATTTAGGCTCAAAAACACAAAAATAAAATGCAACAGAAAAAACCTGCAAAGAAAAAAATAAATCAATCAACAAACCTCTTACTCCCACAGAAAATGGGAGCAAATGGGAAAAAAAAGAGCAAAAGCTGCAAACTAACTCACTAAACAGAAGAGTCCTCCTTACCAGCAGGGGGAGTCTGGAGTTGGTAATATAAACATGTTGATACGCTGTGGTTATATAATAATGTAATATACTCTGAAAAAGTCGTGATGTGAAACACAGCCTCTCTTTCTTTCTCCAGCTTTCTACTAGTCGGCTCCCCCTTGTGGTCTGGAGGACTTCCGTTTTATGAAACAAGTTTGCAGCGTTTTCCATTTTGGTTCGTTTCCTTATGAAATTTAACCTGCTTTTTGTTTCTATGCTTTGCTTCCTCCAGATGATCTGGACTCTTTAGAACAGATCACTTCCTGTTTCCTCTGTTGACATTTTAAAATTTACCCAATCACTCATGTTTGGCTGTGACGTACGTAATGCATCAGTTCAATGATATGAAGTTTACCAGAAATGTTCTGCCCTGTAAACAATCATCCTCCACTGTGAAGAGCCGATCTGAACGAGGCTGTTAATAATTCAACATCTGTAAGTCGGTTCTGACCACGAACTGACCGGCTTCCTTCACTTCCTCTGCTGCCGTCACAGAAACTACAGATGGACTATGACTCTAAAGCAGATTAGAAAATCAACATTTTTATTCAGAACTTCTCCTTCTGTTCACTGATTGGCCTGAATTTTTTCTGGAGAAATCCAAGTCAATGGGAGGAATCCCAGACTCAGTGAAGAGAGTTGAGAATCGAGTGGAAGGCAACAGACAGCCTACTGTTTCCTGTGACTGCAGCCATTTTGGTTTGCATTCAGGTTTTTGGCATTTGCAGCACATTTACACCGTCAGTCACCAAACTTCACTGGAGAATCGATTCTTCAAGGTCTGACATGTCTAAGGTGTCAAATCTGGACTGAGACCTTCAGGAGTTTTGGAGAACCGTTGATTCAAACCAGTAACAGATCTCAGGAACATCTGGATCACAGGAAGTGGGTGGTTTAAAACTTTTGCACAATACTGACCAGAGGTTTCCTGTTTACTTGGGTTTGAACTGAAATCTGTTCTCTGAGCACCAGCAGAAAAACTGTAAAGGCTCCAGAGACGATTCATACCAGACAGAACTTCACCAGATATTAGTCTGTACCCAGAACCAAAAACCAGATCCAGAACCGAACCAGAACTGGACCCAGAACCATGGGCTAAAGGTGGAAACATGCAGCATGGCGGTCCATCTGGTCTCATAGTGAAGTCCAAACTCTGGTTCTGAGTATCTGGTACCTGCTGCTGGTTCTGGACCTTCAGAAAGTCTTGACCAGAAATCCTGGAGGTTCTGTTGAGCTGAAGAACCGGTTCTACTGAATCCGTCCCAGAGAAGCAGAAACAGAACCGAATGTTCTCCTGTAGAGAAGTTAAACACCGACAGGAAATGGACCTGGTCACTTCCTGCTCCATAAAGGCCCAAAAGTTTCTGACATTAGAAAAACGAAGCAACGCCTCAGAAGATCTGCGATATTCGCTGGACTCTCCTCCAGCAGTCGTCATGGCAACCGGCTCTGTAGTGTTGAATCGTTTTGGCTCCTCCTCCTCCAGATGATCAATAAAACGATATTTTCTGATCAGTTCGTAGGGAAGAGGATTGTTGCCATGACGGATGATGAAGCAGGTTTGACCTTTGACCCGGCTCTCAGTCTGACCTCCTACCTTCGTCCAGGTTAGCAGTTCTCCTGCAGCTCTTTGGCCTTGGTCAGGATGAGGTGGACGTCTGAGATCGGATAATCCTGCAGAAAGAAAAGATTTTAACTTCAGTAAATAAACCAGAAATTAAGAAACTGATCCGGGTCAGAAAACCTAAATATGAAACAACGAGACCAGAAAATCTGCTGTTTATTTTATTGAGATGTTTGATTAAAACATCATCTGTTTAAAATGTTTGATTTTAATGTTTGAAATCAACACAAACAATAAATTAACTGAAAATAACAAATAAACTTTAGAAGATTCAGGAAGGTTTTAACATTTAATTCACATTTTGGATAAATAAGGATTTTTAAATTTAACTGGTTCTAGAATGAACTTTAAGATTTGAATTCAACAAATGATACAGCAGTTTGTGGCATTTAATTGTCAGATGGAACATTTCTTCAAAGTAAATAGTTTTAACCCTTAAAACAATTTCTCCTGATCAGAAAACCAACCTGGTTCTGAACTTGGAGTCTTGATGTTTACATTTCAGCAACGAGGCGATTCAGTCATTTATGACATAATAATAATTATTAAACTAAATATTTTAATTACATTTTGTCAAATATCAAAATAACCAAGAATAACCAGAACAAAGTTATTAATCAAATGAACTAACCAGCTGGTTTTAGTCTAGGTTTAAAGGAACTCAGTGTTTCGGCTGTTTTTCAGTTTACTGGAAGTTTATTCCAGATTTGTGGTGAATAGAATCTGAATGCTGCTTCTCTCCGTCTGGTTCTGGTTCTGGTTGCAGAGCAGAACCAGAACCAGACGACCTGAGAGATCTGGAAGGTTGCTATGACAACAGCAGCAGATCTTTAATCCTGGAAATGTTCTTCAGCTGAATCTCTGTCAGATATGGAGACAAAAACGTTTGATAGTTATATAGAAGGCTGATTGTAGAACCGTCTTTATGTGGCTCTGAAGGTTAAGGTCAGAGGTCAGCCCGATCTCTGGTTTCCAGATGGATGAAGTGAAGCTGTGTGTTGACTCTAGAATTATAAATCTAGATCTATAACTTTAGATCGTTCCTCTTTAATAACTTCAGTTTCAGTTCAGAAAGTTTTGCAGATCCACACATTTATCTGTTCTCAGCATCTGATCAGTGATTGGATGGGGTCAAAGGTCACCTGGTGACTAATATTTTTTGTTATAACCTGACATTAAATAGGAGGTTTCCTAGGACGGAGCCCTGGGGAACCCCACATGAGACGTCTGTTGGTTCGTTCCTGTTTTTTCTGCTCTTTAAAGTTTTAATTTGGTTTTAATTATTAAACGACAGCAGTGGACGTACCTGCAGCAGCCTCATGTTGGTGGTGAAGTCTCCGGACAGCAAGCTGTCCCGGATCAGTCTGGACAGGAGGACAGAGAGACGGGTCAGGGTTCAGCTACAGTAACGGGTCGGGACCAGAACCCATGCAGAACCTGGGAGCCTCACATGAGCATGGCGCAGCAGACCAGCAGCAGGAAGTGGAAGCGGTCCCGGTCGGAGAACAGGGAGTCCCAGATCCGGATGACGTCCGGCAGCAGGAACTCCTGGGACAGCAGCAGGGTGAGCCAGCGGAAGGTGAAGTACTGAGGCTTGATGTTCTGCTCCTCCTGTGGGACAGCACCAGAACCGGTAACGGATCAGTTAACGGGTCCGAGTGAATAAAGAAACACCCCTGACCTCAGTCTGAGTTACCAAGCTGATAACATGTTAGCATTGAGCTTCTAACGGTTTCACTAAACAGACTCTCTGCTACAAACATCTACACTCAGCCTGGCAGGGCAAACAAAGCCTGGTGGCCGCCAGGCTGATAATCTACTGGAAACCCTGATTTAAACAGAAAGGAATGAAAAAAGTGACTAAATTTATTGGGGATTATTTCATTTTTGATTAAATAATTTATATTTAAACTTTGTATTTAAATATAAATTAATGTAAACAGACTAAATGTATAAAAGCTTTATTTTTCCGGAGCGTTTCCAGACCAGATTGGTTTGCTCCTCCTCCTCGGCGGTGCGTTACCAGCTTGAGGAAGAGGAGCGCGGCGGTGCGTTACCAGTTTGAGGAAGAGGAGCGCGGCGGTGCGTTACCAGTTTGAGGAAGAGCTCGTGGTCCTTGTCGCGCAGCATGGCGTAGACGCTCTCCATCCTGCAGGTGATGCCGCACTGAGAGTCGTCCAGACTCTTGATGAAGTTGTCGCGGTTCTCTGACATCAGGTTGGTGAAGCAGAAGAAGGTGTCGGCCTCGGCGTGCTCTGCAGGACGGAGCACAGCGCCTTCAGAACCAGAACCAGAAACAGAACCAGAAAACCTGAATCAGAACCTTTCCAGGAGCTGCTGGGGTCGGTGGCGAAGGTGTAGTAGATTGGCCCGACGATCTCGTTCATGCCCTGGACGTAAGCGATGCCCGGGTTCAGCTTGGCGTAGATGAAGAGGATCCGCTCCACCACCTCCCAGTGCGCCTCGCTGCCGCTGGGCAGAACCTCGTACTCATTGGACGGGTACAGGTTCAGGGACTTTCCTGGAGAGCTGACCTGGACCGCAGAACCAGAGAACCAGAGATCGGGTTCAGGAGGTCAGAGGTCAGAGGACCGGCGGGTCAGAAGCAGGAGATCAAAGTTAGAGAAGAACCGGGTTCCACAAAAACTAAAAGAAAAAACTGGAATGTTCTGATCCAGTTCTCACATATTTTATGTGATCATAATAATAATAATAATTTTTACAGCTGATCTTGAACATTTCTTCAAAGTTTCTCTCTCACATCAGAAGCAAAACTTATTTTATACCAACAGATATTGTTGGTATCTGAGGAAAGCAAATAAAAAGTAAATGATTTTATTGATGCATATTAATAAATACAACAAAACATAAGAAATAAAAAGAGCAACAACTAAAATTTTCACTTTGTCTGATTATAAGATTTGTATTTTAAATAAATTTATAGGTTCCTTTATTCGTCTTCTGTGTAAACTGGTTTATTTTTCACTTTATTCATAAATAAATACCACAAGAAATTTTAATAGTATTTAATAAATAAAAATAAAAATGAAGGTTATTTAATATTAACTTATAATGAAAACCCTTCAGGTCTAATCTCTATTTTATTATAAATGCTGCCTGCGGCGCCCCCTGCTGACTCACGTTGGTGACTCCGCTCCGGTTCCGGTTCACAGTTTGGGCCTTCAGCGTGGTTTGCTCCACGCGGCGCCGCAGCGTCTCGTAGTCGTTCTGAGGGTCCAGGATCAGCTGGCACGGATAGTCGGTGGGCCGCTGGAAGAACGCCATGTCCGGGTACAGCCGCCTGCAGAACCAGAACCGACCCGGATCAGAACCAGTCTGGGTCTGGGTCCGGTCCAAGAGCCCGGGTTCTTACCTCACATCCTTGTCGATCTGCAGCAGAATCTCGTTATCCTTGAAGTACGTGTTCCAGCGGCTGTCCGGGTTCGGGTTCAGCGGCTGCAACGCCAAAAGACCCGGTTCTGACTGGACCGGTTCTGACAGACCCGACTGGTCCGGTCTACCAAAACCGGGTAGAACTGGTACAACTAGTTGGTACCAGTTCTACTGATTATGCAATCTGGTCCTTGTAGAACCACCTGTCAGAATCAGAACCAGAACCGGGTCAGTACTTACGTGGTCCTCCAGCGTGACGTCGGCTCTGGACAGGCCCAGGTTGGCCTTGGCGATACCGGGCTGGATGATCATCTCTCTGAGGAACTGGGAGTAAACCTCTCTGTGGAGACAGGACAGAGGATTGGACCGGACCGGACCAGAACCGGACCGGACCAGAACTTTCCTCCTGAATGACAGGAAGAGGAAGTTCTGCTTCAGTAGATGAACCGGACCTCCAGGTCTGTTATGCAACAGGACTCAGAACCAGAGAAACGGGTCTCTCTGGTTCTGATGAAACAAGCAGCTAAAGTCCAAACAGAACAGCAGCTATTGATTATTACTGATCAGTAATTTGGCTGATTGAGAATAATCAATTAATCATTGGAACAAAAAGGTGATCAACAGAATCTGGATCAGCTGAAGCTGAAATCTGCAGCAGAACCAGAGAAGCTTCTTCTTCTGTCCAGTGAGCAGCGCCGGAGTTAAACTCCACCCCCTGCTGGCCGTTACAGGCATGGCAACCTGAAGTCCGGCCCAGTCGGCCCGGTTCTCCTACCTCTGCTTCTTCAGGAAGGAATCCCATAACGTCTGGTCCAGAGGCAGGTAGTTCAGCAGAATCTGGAGGATAAACGAACCGGGTCAGAACATGGCCAGTACTTTCCATCAGGACACAGAACTTATTACAATAAATACAACAGAGATACAGGAAATTCTGGGCCGGTCCTGGTCTGATTCAGGACCGGTTCCAAGTTGGTTGTGGCCTGTTCCTGGCCCGGTTCTGGGCTGGTGTCTAAACCGGTTCTGGACCTTCCTGTGAGTGAAACTCACCTTCCAGCACAGAGAGCGCAGTCCTTCCTCATGAGGGATTCCTGAGGGAAACAACCAGAGTCAGATTGAACCAATCAGAGCACAGCGTCTACTGGCTGGAGGTCAAAGGTTACCGCTGAAGCTCAGCTCCCTCAGCGTCGTCAGGTTGATGCTTTCCTCTCCCAAAGCCGATTTGAACTCTTGGATCCTGAAGAAACCAGGAGGAAGTTTGAGGAACAGAGATAATCTGTTACCATGGCATCAGATTAAACATTTACACAATAAACTAAGTAGCAGCAAATCAATCCTGGCTAAAGCTGGACATATTCTGGATAATAAATCACTTCATATTCTATATAACTCTCTGATTTAACATATTTAACATATTGTTCAGAGGTGTGGGGAATTAATGAAAGCTCTTTACATCCACTGAGTTTCCTACAGAAACATTAGAATCATCCATAATGTTGGTTATTATGAGAACACAAACCTGTTATTATTAAAATCTAAAACTCTTAAATTGAAGATCTGGTGGAATTTAAAATTGGTCAAATTCTGTTTAAGGCGTCTAATAAACTGCAGCCTGAGCTCATAGAGAGCAAGTTTTATGAAAGAGAAGGAGATAAAACTTCAACTCAAACTTAAGGATTTGTAGTTTAACAACAACAAGAAAGAGTTTTGAATTTCAATTCATGGGGTAAAATTATGGAACAAGTTAAATGAGGAGTTAAAACAAAGTCAGAATTTAATACAGTTTAAAAGGAAATATAAGGAGGTCATTTTCACAAGATATAGAAATATGGGTGAGAGTTGGCACTAATGTGTTTCCGTAAACTGAGGCTAATGCATATGAGTGTGTGGGTATGGATGTATATATTTAGACATATGTAAACCCAGATAAAATGGAAAATTAATGAACCAGTTTATTTTTAGTTTTGATTGGATTTATTAATGAGGGTCCATCTGAAAATATTGTCTGAGTTTATGGGGTCAGAGGTCATCAGTTTCTTTCTTCTTCCTGCTCCTTTTCCAGCATGTTAAGATTACTGTGGTACAAAAATATGTCTTTTGCATTCCTTGTTCTAGTGCATGATTTTATACATGTTGGAAATAAAGTTTCATTTTATTTCATAATAATCTGACGTCAGAGTTCAGTATGGACGGACGGATGGACCGATGTTCCGATAATAGTATATCGATCATCTATTTTGCAGCCTAATGCCAACAAAAGCTTCAGAAATCTTTTTTAAAATAACCTGCAGCTGTTTATTTTTTAGCAGCTGTTTGCGCACTCGTGTTTGCTTTTGATGACGTCAGCAGCTGAAAGCAGTCAGCTGACCTGCTAACAGGGAGCTAACGTGGCTAAACAAACACAGCTAACTGACTCAAACCGTAAAAACGTTTTAAAACCCCATTAAATGGCTTAAAATGAGACAATATAAACGGACATGAAGCCTGATGTATTAATAACGGATCAGATTAAATTAATTGTGTGTTGAACGTGAAGTTAGCCTTTGTTTGGTTAGCGGGGCTGTTAGCTCCAGCTAATTGATTCTCTGCGGTCCAGCTGCGTTTTTCTCCGGCTGCCTCTGAGTCTCACCTGAGGAGGAGAACTCACCTGTTCTTGTAGGCAGTAGACATGTCTGGCAGGTGACGCTGCTTCCCTTTCAGCCTTTCTCCCAGAAACGGGAATGAATTATTGGACTCAGGGAAGTTAGCCTGCTGGAACTTCCGCCTTTTCAGCCAGCAGGCAGAGCTACGGCGGACGGCGAGGGACAAACAAGCACATGACGCCGCATTCATTTTGCGTCGGAATCTGGAGCATCGTGACGTCATAGTCATACACAACATATAAAAGTAATTATGACCTGAACTCTGACCCCAAATTTCAAATCAGTGTGTGATTCAATAAGCTATATAAAGTATTTATGCATGTTTATTTTAATAATGGCCGCTGCCTTTCTACCAGTGGCAGCCATATTGTTTGAGATTTCGAAGATGATTAATAAATGTGTCTTGTAATTGGATTTCTGATGACAGTGGATGTTTTAGTTGTGGATTTAGTCTGAAGTCACTTAGAAAACTAGCTGAATTAAAAACAAGAAATGTTATACTGCCATCTAGTGGCAGTTAGATGAATATCTTATTATTTATTATTACTTAATAAAATGAAGTAAACTCATCAGAAACAAATGAGGTTGGACAGAAAAGTATTTAGTTTAATTTTGCTGCTAAACATTCAGATATTAAAAATTAAACCACACTCTTTCAGCAGAAATTCTGAACATTAGACATTATTAATAGATTAAAAATGTTATTCAAACTATTTCATAAAAAATGAGCATTTTGAGTTTTGAAAATAGTTATATGTGAAAATGAATGTCAAAGGTTAGATGTGTAAGTAAGAATCAGGATAAACATTTAAATTCAGCATTTATTTTATTTTTGCTGCTGTAATTTATTAACTTGTTATTGAATCTCAGCTGAATATAAACCAAAAGCAGCGGCTTGTTTAACCACTCCATGTTTATTGCTTATTCATATTTTTACATTAAAGTCATGAAGCTACTGGGATCAACAGAAACGGAACCGTTTGTTTTTCATTTGGGATCGAACTCTTCAGCAGTGAGAACAAATGAACAGAAACATCATCAGGATGAAACCAGAACCCATAAATAATCACAAACAGTCCAGTTTCCTGTTCACCAGACGGAAACGCTCCTCTGCTGCTGCTGGGTCCAAATACTGCGCAGGTCTCTGGAGCCGGAGCAGCTGATCAACACCTGATCAGAGCAATCGGATCAATAACAGAACCAATAACAACCAGGAACCAAAACCCAAAGTGGAGAAATCAGAGAAAAATGTCCAACAGAACCAGGAAGGGAATCAGAAAACAGAGAAATCCTGGTGAAGGTTCTGGGATTAACGGGATTATTTAACCCGACTGAAGTTCTGAGAACCAAAATAAGATGGAGGAGCATCTCTGGACCGGACCGGACCGGACCGGATCGGACCGTCGTCTCTGATCTCATAAACATTATTATTGTTTCATACTAATCTGTTCTCAGATCTCTGGAATAATCCCAGATATTCTGGATTATTCAGACATGCCAGCTGTCTTTCTAAGAGCGAAGGCTTGAACCGAATCTCTGAGACTCCGTTTGGATCAGAACCAGATCAGAGTCCAAACGGGTTTCCCCGTTTACACTGAAATATCCAGAAATTCACCAAACTGCAGATATGAACATGATTTTAATCAGACGGATGAGAAACCCGGTTCTGTTTGGACCTCAGCCGTCCGCTCCATAGAACCATCAGAACCGGGTCACAGGGAGTTTGTCTGATCCGCTTTCCAGTTCAGAGTGATGACGGTTCCGACCCGAGTCTTTCTGTCTCCTTCCAGCCAGGACTTCCTGGTTTCTGACCAATCAGAGCCCAGAGAGCCACGCCCACTCTGATTGGTTCTGGACAAACCGGACCTGATGGTTCTGTTCAGCCTGGTTCTCACAGTTCAAAACATGTTCAGTTTTCACACAGTGACCGTTTGTCTCCTCAGCTACGGCGGGAATCACCATGGCAACCAGTGACTTGGCGTTTTAAGAACGACTCGGCAGTTTCTTCTTCAGATTGGAACCAACAGAACCGAGACGAACAGGAAGGAAGAGAAAGGAAACCCGATACGACCCGGAAACGAGCTTTACTGTCTGCTGGTTCAAGACATTTAACTGGTTCCATTGGTTTTAACTGGTTCCGGTTCTGGTTCTGTCCAGGGCTGCTGGTGTGGCTGGTCGGCGCCGACAGCAGATCATTTCCGTTTAAATATTGTGAAGTCATGAGTGTTTACAGCCGTTTATAAAACATCCACACAGTAAAAGGAGAAACCCACACTGAATATTTACATATTTAACAACGAGTCCAGCGCCGGACCGGACCGGGTCGGACCGGGTCGCAGGCGCTAACAGAGGAGGAAACACCAGTCCCATCTGAGAACTGGAGATCTGTGCTACTCCTCCACACACACACACACAAACACACACACACACACACGCACACGCAGCCCTCCCGACCCAACATGGCGGCTCCTGTGATGCGTCCGGGTTCAGAGGTCGCTCTGCTCTACGAAACAAGAGGAAACGGGAAAAGAAGCAGAAACCAGCCGGTTCTCCTCAGCTGGACCCGTTGCAGACGGGGAGTTCTGGTTCTGGTTCTGGTTCTGGCTCAGCCTCTCTGGCCGTAGTTGGCCTCCTGGCCGTTGTTCGTCTCCATCGGATCCTCCTTGAAGTTCTCGCATTGCTCCATCACCTTCCTGGAAAACAGCAGGGGGCGCCAAAATGAGTCCCGGGAAACTAAACAAAATTTATAAATGTTGCTAAAAACAGAAAAAACCCGACCGGACCGGACCGGACCGGACCAACCAGGCTACACAGAGTCAGATGTTTTGGCTGGAGTAAACAGGAAATGTTCAGTAAACCTGTTTCCGTCTCACCTGCAGGGGGCGCAGGTCTCTACAATACCGAGTTATTTTGACTTTTCTGCTGTGATATTTCAAAATGTGCATAAAAACAGTGACAGAAATACGGCTAAGTGATAAACTCAGCCACTTCATTAGATTATATTCATGTCAGAAACTTTGACTATGCAGCAGCTGCAGGTTTGGTTTAAACTCGTTTCTCAGATTTTCAAGAACATTTTGGGTAGAAATCACAGAACTTTGTTGTTATTTTTGCCTCTTTAGAGTCACATGGCTAAGTTTATCAAAGCCGGCTTCTGATTGGTCGATCAGGACCTCCTGACGGCTCCGCGCCCCAAGCTGCTTCCTGGTTGGTCCAAATAGAAACAGAACCAGCAGGAAGCTTCTGACTGTTTGTCTTCCTGCTGCTCTGCCCCATAAAGTCCCAATGAATCCAGCATGTGGCTGAGATGAGGCGAGACAAAGGTCAAAGGGCATGAATGTTACTGCAGCTGACTGAGCAGCTTGTCTTTCATCCCAAAGGTTTGCAAACTTAAAAACGTGACAGATAAAGATTCACTCTGCAGCATTGAATTGTTTTATTGAAGTTTTTAACGGCCATTATAAACCCATCAGAACCAGGACCAGAACCAGAACCAGAACCAGAACCAGAACCAGGACCAGGACCTGCTGACTCTGCAGATCAACACACAGGAAACCATAACCTTCGACAATTCCTCCAGGTTTTTGTGGAAATTCACAAATTAAATAAATAAAAGGTTTTATAATTTTTTTAAAGACTAATTAATAACTGTGACTTTATTTCAAGTTTCTCACAGAAATAGTCAAAACACTGGGTTGAAGTGATGCTAACTCCCACCTGCAGGGGGCAGTGTTTCTTACTTGATCCCTGGTTGTAATGTACTTCCTGCCACTTTAAGGTAACAGGAAGTGAGGTTTTAGGAGCGACTCCTTCTGATTCGTCTTTATGCAGATGACTCTGTTGTTGCTCCAGAAAGAGAGCGACGCTAAAGGTTCAAATAAAAGTTGAGTCTCACCTCGCCATCTCCTTGGTCTCTGGCTGGGAACTCTCCAGCTCAAGAACTTTCTCCAAAAGACTAACGCCGCCTTCCTTTATCAGCAGCGGACAGTATTTACTGGCTGCAGACGGAAACAGACAAAAATAAACCATGGAATCAGTTAAACACCGTTAGCATCTGAAGCTAAAGAGATCGGATCGTTCTACGTAAATCTGAGGTTTTATGAGCTGCAGTGTGAGGCGCAGCAGCAGCAGCAGCAGCAGCAGCAGCAGCAGCAGCAGCGTTTTCCCAGCAGCCATCATGTTGTCGTGATAATCAGGTGAACCAGCGGATACTCACGGTAAACGGACACCAGGTTGTAGAGCGCCCAGGTGGCCCAGTGCTGGCTGACCGGGGCGATGCTCTGAGGAAGCAGCCGCAGGATCGGTTCGAACGACCTGCAGGGTCA
This sequence comes from Xiphophorus maculatus, assembly GCF_002775205.1. NCBI lineage: Eukaryota > Metazoa > Chordata > Actinopteri > Cyprinodontiformes > Poeciliidae > Xiphophorus > Xiphophorus maculatus. The sequence continues at coordinate 1,261,203 of NC_036450.1, forward strand.
GACCGGACCGTCACCACCAGGCAGCTCAAACGGCTTCTAATAACAGATCTAGATCTGCATTTCTACACCGACTGAAGGTTTGATCCTCAGCGCCAAAAAAAACAACAAAAAACCTAAAAAAAATCTGATCAGAATGAAACTGCAAATAAAGATACAGACTGATTCTAGCTAGAGATAGAAAGCAGCTCCTGCACTACTGATTGACCTTTGACCCTGACCTGTAGTTGATGTTGCGGCGGGAGCTGACGTCCCAGCTCTGGATGGCGTCCCACATCCTGTCCATGACGGCGTCGCGCCGCGGCTCCTCCATGCTCCACACCTGGGGCCCGTCGAACATGATGTGGGACAGAACGCCGCAGGCGTTGTAGGAGACCTCGATGCCGTCCGCCTTGCTCTCCAGCAGGTTGCTGCAGCGGTGGGACGGTACAACGTTAGGACGCCCCGCGCCGCCCCCGCGCCGCCCCCTGCTGGCCGGAGGACTCTCACCTGAACACGGTGATGAACTGAGGCGTGAGCAGCTGCGGCCGCAGAGACTTCACCTCCGCCACGTTACCCAGAAGCCCCAGCATGTTGCGGTGGAGCTCCTGCTTGTCTGGAAACTCCTGCGGATCAGAACCAGGTAAGACATGGACTGTTCAGAGCTGCTGCTCTTCAGCCCGTGTCCTCCAGGTGGCGCCTCACCTCCAGACACTCCAGGAAGAGGCTCATGCCGCGGCAGTTCAGGAACATCTGGCAGTTATCAGGCGTCTCATCGGTGATGTTCCAGAGCGCGCTCCAGGAGAACTCCATCACCTGGTCACACTGCAGCAAACACACACACACACCGTCACTCACACACACACACACACACCTGGAGCCCGATGGGCGGAGACTCACCGTTCGGTCCTGCAGCTTCTTCTGGATCAGGTTCAGCATGGTCTGAGGGGAAGAGCTCAGTTAACAGCACAACCAACAACTACAACTCAGTTCACTACAGGTTAATCCCAGCCCTGACCCTGGTGACCTCAGTGACCCCGGTGACCCCGGTGACCCTTCAGGTAACCCAGCTAAACCAGGTTCCCTCCTGGTAACCCTGACAGGTGGATTGTTACCTTGACGAAGCCCATCTTGCCCACGGCCTCCTTGTGGTGGTTGTCCACCTGGCAGACCAGCGCGTTACAGAGATGCACGGCGATCCTCTGGATGGACTCGTCCTGCCGGGCCGGTTCCAGGATCTTCAGCAGCAGCTGGTTGACCCGGCTGTACTGGAACTCCAGCTCCTCCGGGATGCTGAAGTTACAGAGCGTCAGGCAGCAGTTCCTCTGCACCTGCAGCAGAGAGACGCCTCAGCACCGTGGCCCCGCCCCCTGGCTCTGGCCCCGCCCCCGCTGACTTACGGTGACTTCCTGGTACTGCTCCATCCCGTTCAGAACCACCTGGATGACGTCGCGGCGCAGGCGGACGCTCTGGTCACTGCGGTACTCGGTGTTGGTCAGGTAGAAGAGCGCCGCGCTGCCCGTCACCTGGATGCTCTTATCGTACTTATGGCACTTCAGGGCGGCGATCACCAGCTGCACACAGGGAGAGGAAACACCTGAAGGCCTGCGGAGGCGGCGTTCTGGTTCCGGCCTGGTTCTGACCCGGTTCTGACCTGCAGGGCCCGCAGCAGCTGGCTGCAGTGCTGTATCCGGGCGATGTCGAACAGCTGGTTGATGGCTTTGTGGGCGAGCTCCGGGCGAAACTCAGTGTAGGCTTCGATGGCGTTCAGAACCTGATCCTCATTCTTTGACCCGGTCACCTGAGGGGTCAAAGGGCAACACAGAGGAGAGGTCAGCAGAACCGGTCCAGAACTGGTCCAGTCAGTTAAAACAGCTGCAAATCTGGTTTAAACTAAACTTTATCCCAGTTTCAATCTGAGTTTTATTCAGTTTTAAAGTTTAATCAGATTTTTTTACAGCAGATTTAAACTCTAATCTTTTGTTTCTGATGTTTGTTTTGGCTGCGGTGGAGCAGGAAGTGACGGGTCAGTGACCCAGCCGGTTCTGGTTCTGCTGGTACCTTGTAGGCCGGGATGTGAGTGACGTTGCACAGCGTCGTGTCGTAGAGGCCCAGGAACTGCAGCGGCCTCTTCAGCTCCTGCAGCGGGTAGATGCTGCTCTTACATGGCTCGGTGCTGCAGGAGACAGACAGGCGTTAACCTGGGGGAACCGGACCGGAACCAGACCGGAACCGGGTCAGAACCGAGACCAGAACCCACCTGGGCCGGCCCACGGCCTCCTCGAAGTGCGGCACGGTGCAGTTGTCCAGCATGATGTGTCCGGAGATGTCCAGGGAGACGAGGTGGAGCAGCCGCTGCACCAGAACCGTCAGGATCTTCCGGGTCATCTTGAACTTCACGTTCCGCCTGCTCTCCCGGGACAGGTCCAGATGTCTGCAGAGCCGGGTCAGAGGTCAGAGGTCAGGGTGTGAACAGGATGACCATGATAAACTAAACAAAACCAGCAAGAAGCTTTAAAACCCAGAGAATCTGGGCCGGTTCTGCTTCAGTAAGAACATCTACAGCAGCTGGAGCCACTGGTTCAACTGGTTCAACTGGTTCAACTGGTTTGGTAATCAGGACGTTTTCCAGCTGCTACTCAGTTTACCTGCTTCACACAGTCACCACAAACCCCGACATGACATCAGGAAACCAGTTTAACCAGTAAACACTCAGCAGATCCTATACTGGTTCCAGTTTAACCAGTAAACACCAAGCAGATCCTCCACTGGTTCCAGTTTAACCAGTAAACACTCAGCAGATCCTCCACTGGTTCCAGTTTAACCAGTAAACACTCAGCAGATCCTATACTGGTTCCAGTTTAACCAGTAAACACTCAGTAGATCCTATACTGGTTCCAGTTTAACCAGTAAACACTCAGCAGATCCTCCACTGGTTCCAGTTTAACCAGTAAACACTCAGCAGATCCTATACTGGTTCCAGTTTAACCAGTAAACACTCAGCAGATCCTATACTGGTTCCAGTTTAACCAGTAAACACTCAGTAGATCCTATACTGGTTCCAGTTTAACCAGTAAACACTCAGTAGATCCTATACTGGTTCCAGTTTAACCAGTAAACACTCAGTAGATCCTATACTGGTTCCAGTTTAACCAGTAAACACTCAGTAGATCCTATACTGGTTCCAGTTTAACCAGTAAACACTCAGTAGATCCTATACTGGTTCCAGTTTAACCAGTAAACACTCAGTAGATCCTATACTGGTTCCAGTTTAACCAGTAAACACTCAGTAGATCCTATACTGGTTCCAGTTTAACCAGTAAACACTCAGTAGATCCTATACTGGTTCCAGTTTACTCCTCGAATCCTCAGAATGTGAATAAAATCTTTGCTGGATCTCAGAGAGGATTGAGATTAAAGTTAAATTAAATCTCAATCTGAGGCAGATTAACATGTTTATGTTTTACTGGGTAAATTATACATTTATAACTGATTTAATAAAATTAAAAACTTAATAATTTAAACCTGCTGCGTTTTCTGGTTGATCTAAATCAGCTGCAGGTGGACAGGAACAGGAAGTGGCTGAGCATCAGGACTTCCTGTAGGATCAGACGCTCTGAACTGAATCACGGTGAAACTAAAAGCGATCCCTGACCCCCGACCCCTGACCCCAGCTGATGAACCAGGAGATTATTTCATCTCCAGATTTCCCAGCATGCTCTCCTCCTACCTGAGGTTGCCCAGCTCCAGCACGGTGCCGACCACTTCCTCCGACAGATCCACGTTGTAGAGGACGAGCGAGGCCAGCCGCTCCCTCCACTGCGTGAGGAAGGCCGCCCCCTGCAGGCGGACGTTGGACAGGTCCAGCGCGGTGACGGAGCGCAGCGGCCGCAGCAGAGACTCCGCCTCCACGTCGTCGGGCAGCTGGCCCAGGTTCAGCAGCCGCAGCCGGTCGAAGCCCCGGAAGCTGAAGTCCGTCTCCGGGGCCTGCCGGGCGGCCGGGACGTCCTCGTCCTCGTCCTCGGAGTCCTCGGTGCAGGCCAGCGGGGCGCCGCCCTTCCTGTAGAAGATGTTACTGCAGCCGAACAGGCAGAGAGACACCAGAGTCTCTCTGAAGCTGGACAGAGTCTTCAGGCTGCGGGACGACAGGCTGTTGCAGTAGGTGAGGTGGAGTTCGATCAGGTCCTGGAGGGAGAGACGGCAGAGTGTTATACTGGTTTAGACTGGTTTAGACTGGTTCATACTGGCTTAGACTGGTTTAGACTGGTTTATAGTGGTTTATAGTGGTTTGAACTGATTCATACTGGCTTAGACTGGTTTAGATTGGTGTTAGAGGCATTATACTGGTTTTAGAGACATTATACTGGTTTATACTGAGACATTATACTGGTTCTGTAAAACATTAAACTGGCAGAAAAGCGCCAGTTGTTGGTCAGATCAATAATCTATAAACCCTCTTTTAGCTGTTTTTAATGTTAATAAAAACATTTTAAATGTTCATATTTAATTCAAAATAAAAAATCAGCTTCAGATTTTAATGAAAGTAAAATCTGAAGCTTTGAATCTGTGCATCTCTGATGAAAACAATTATTCACTGGGAAAAATTCCCTGATTGATTCTTAAACTAGAAACTTGAATCTAGATCAGATTTAGAGCCAGTGAACCAGATAAACTGACTCAATCTGTCATTAGAGGTTATTTCTCTACGTTACTGAGCAAAATGTGACATTTTTCTGTAAGTTTGTTTCATTCTGCAACATTTCAGTCTCAAACTGCCCTCTATGGTCTGAATGGTGGTACTGCAGGTGAATTTCTCTATTGGTTGAAACAGCCTCACCTTCAGACACGCCCCCTGGTGGCGAGTCACAAGTTTCACATGTCGCCATAAAAAGTCTCCAGTAACTGAAAAAAGTCACTAAATTTGTCTCTAGTCGCTTTATGTTGAAAAAAGTCAGTAAATATAAAGAGAAACTCTTTTAGTTTTCTTGTCCTGGCCACGCCCCCTCAGTGTGTTTAGGCCCCGCCCACTTTGGAATCTGTCTAAATTGGTCAGGGGGCGGAGCTTAGCTCCACTGTAAACAAACTAAAACTAATTTCTCTGCAGAAGAACCAGAGTGAAAACCTTCAGAAAGTCTGGATTACAACGACTAATCTGATTAATTGATAACAGAAATAATGCTCAACTAATTTATTAATTTGTTAATTGCTAACTGGAGTTTACTAAAAAAGGTAATTTGCTGAGTGAACAATGATTAAGCCAAAACTATAAAAAAATAAACATTTTGCATTAACAGACTGCTAGTTTATTGCATTTTCTGTAATAAAATGTTATTTTCTAATTAAGATTAGTTTATTTGCATGTTGGAATCTGCAGCCTGTGTGACGGTCAGAGTGTGAAGGACGAGTCGAGGCTCCACCTGCTTCCTGATGGCCTCCAGGTCCCGGTCCCGGACAAAGTCCTCCCTCAGCTGGACCCGGGTCAGCCTGGTGCTGCGCGGGTCCGAGAACAGCTGGAAGAAACTCTCCTCCGGCTCAAAGTTGCTGTCGGTGTGGACCAGCTCCATGTACCTGCGGGGGACAGGAAGTCAGAGCGGCGGCGGCGACAGACAGCGTCCAGGCGGCGAGCGGCGGTCTGCGTACGTGTTGACGAGTTTGTCGCAGATTTCGCTGGGCAGGAAGATGTCGGCGCGCATGCAGAGCTTGTTCCTGAAGCCCTGGTAGCACATGGTCTTCCTCAGGTTCCTCAGGCAGAACACGGTGGCCAGCGTCATCAGGCTGTCCGGGTCGTCGCCCGCTTTGGCTGCCATGTTCGCCCCGCGCTGCTGGCTCAGGTCGGAGACGGGCAGAACAGAGGACCTGAAGGAGGACGGGCAGAACGTCAGGGTCCGGAAGAGAAACCAAATGTTCTGAAACGCTTCAAACGATTAAACTGACTAAACATCAGAGCAGCAGCGGCTCTGATCCGGGATCAAAACGATTTCAGCAGAACCTCGGACTCTAAAGAGGGAAGAAATGATCTGCAGCTAATCCCAGATTAACAGGAAGTCGTTTCTCTAAGGTTGTTTAAAAACCAGCGGAAGAAAAAGTTTAAAATCTCATAAAAACAGAAGAAAATCTGAACAAACTCAGGATAAAATCATAATATGGGAATAAAATCCTAATAATAACAGAATAATTTTGTAATAATTTAAGAATAAAGTTATAATATAACAAGAATAGATGATCACATAAAGAATAGTCATAATAATATGAAAATAAAAATGCAATATTAAAAGAATAAAGTCAGAATAACATGAGAATTATGTTGTAATGATAACAGAATAAAGTTATAATTTAACTTTATTCTGTTAATAAAGTTAAATTATTAACAGAATAAAATTAAAATATTAGGATTAAAGTTGTAATTATTGTGTTTTTACTTTTTACCAAAAAATAAAATACTTTTTAATTTTAACACATCAAATCATCATCATCATCATCATCAGGATTCTGAAACAACTGAGTCTGACTCAGAGGTCAGAGGTCATGGATGGGTCCTGGAGGAAAACCTGAGACTGGGGTGAATATTATGGGATGGATTAGATCAGAGCAGATCCATGGGTTAGCATGGCCTAGTCAAAGTCCAGCCCTGAGTCCAGGACATGGAAACTGTCTTCAGATGTTCTCCATCCAACCTGAGCTGAGATGTTTTCTAAAGAAGAGCGTTCACTCTGTAGATGGTAGAAGAGTGGCGAATGTTTCATTTTTCCTTCCACTTAACTTTCTAAACAAACTGAAGTTTCTGTCTGAGTCACAGAAAGAGGAAAAGTTCAATCATCTCTCCTGCGAAGGTCACATTAAACATTAACGTGACATTTATAATATAAATACAGTCACTCAGCTGTTAAAACACAACATGAGCTGAAAGTCAAATCTAAAGATTATTTCAATCTTAATCAGATTACTAATCATTAACCTTAATGAAACCTTTCTGCTGCTTCCATGTTCAGGAATCATCTAAGATTATTTTTAATAATGAATAAATCTGATCCGGAGCCTCCGGGTCGGTCCGAACCAGCCGAGGAGTTCGGTGACCCGGTTTGTTCGGTTCTGAACACTGAGATGAACTGAAGGAGAAACAGTTAGCAGCAGGTTAGCAGGCTAGCCGCTGCCGCTAGCTGCTGGCAAACTGAAACGGAACCTGTGACCCAGCAGAACCGAACCGGGTCAAGAGCAGTAGCTGGTGTTCGGACCGGTTCGGGCTGTCCGCCTCATTCTGCCCTCGGTTCGGGTTCACGGTACCATTAGCTCGCTGCTAGCGCTGACTTTCCAAGCCAAACTTAGCAGGGAGCTAACAGAACCGGACAGCTGAGCTGGATCAGACCGGCTGGCGGACCGGGTCAGCGGGGCAGAACCGCGGCTCGGGCCCGGTCCGGGTTCTGGCAGGTGTGCCGGAGCCTACCTGGGCTTCGTGTCCTGGTGACGGGCTCAGTGAAGCTGTTTTCAGTCCTCAATCATCTGATTTTCGCTTTCGTCCCGATGTCAACAAACAGACTCCACCCCCTCCTCTTCCTCCTCCTCTTCCTCCGCTCCCACTTCCGGTAGCTGTCATCACGGAGCAGCTAGCTGCGCTGCTAACAGCACGCCGGCAGCAAGGCGGCCATGTTGGAGATTTAGGAGTTAAAACCTGGAGCAGAGCCGCTCCAGGGCCGGTCCGAGGCTCTCTGGGGCCCCGAGCAGATTTTCATTTGGGGGCGCCCCATTCCAACATGTCAGCTACACCAACCTACAGTGTAACGACAATAATGAAAGATTTAGAATAAAATTATTTAGCATCTTTATTTATTAGAAACCCCTCAGTGATTTCAGCAGGCGGATTTTGGCCTCTTCAAAACGTTAAACATCCCAGACAGTCGGAAAGGTCAGGATTAAACATGGCGACCAAAAACTAGACAAAGTTCAGTTTCTCTTCCTAAGAATGTTTTAAGCTTTACTTTCCATCAGGAAACGACACGTTTAGTCCTTTCAGAATAAAGTACACAGAGCCTACAATGAAGCTGATCGTTCCTCCTGCTGTGGATCTCCAGTAGCAGTCAATTCTACAACGAATCTGAGGAGGCCTCTGACTGAAGACTGTTGGTGTATAGCAGTCTCATGCTAACATGCTAAGAGCTCAACATCCAGCAGCAGAGATCAGTTTTTAGCTAGCTCTGCTAATCCTCCTCCTTTGCTTTTGCTCCTCTTTAAATCTCTGATGTTAGAGTAGAGATACGAAGGCGATGGTTTAGACTTCCTCCTTCTCCCTTTGCTCTGCATCCAATAAGATGCCACTTGTAAAACCAAAAGAGAAATCTTGTTGCCATGGTTACACATCATCATAGAAACCGCCTGAAAGTATAAAAGTAAAAATTCTTCCAGCTGTTTGGATCCAGAACCAGAGAGAATGATCATCCAGACAGCAGGTCTGCAGCACGACGCTGCTCTAGAATCAATGATCTAGGTTTCAAGAAGCAGCTAAACACTTAACATAATTATAAACTTTATTTAAAAATGGACAGCTGATTCATTAATATCACTTTTGATAGCATTAGCTGTAGCATCTGCAGTACAATAATAAAATAAAACATAAAGCTACAGGTTGCTTCAGTCAACGACAGTTTATAACAGATCATAAAGTTTTATTAGGAAAATGTCAGAGAGCTGCAGTTAAATGTGGCATTTATAAAATAAGATAATATATATTTGGTGTTTTATAGTTTATAAATGTTTTATAGATGTTTGGTGTTTTATAGTTTATAAATGTTTTATAGATGTTTGGTGTTTTATACTTTATAAATGTTTTATAGATGTTTGGTGTTTTATAGTTTATAAATGTTTTATAGATGTTTGGTGTTTTATACTTTATAAATGTTTTATAGATGTTTGGTGTTTTATACTTTATAAATGTATTATAGATATTTGGTGTTTTATAGTTTATAAATGTTTTATAGATGTTTGGTGTTTTATAGTTTATAAATGTTTTATAGATGTTTGGTGTTTTATAGTTTATAAATGTTTTATAGATGTTTGGTGTTTTATACTTTATAAATGTTTTATAGATGTTTGGTGTTTTATAGTTTATAAATGTATTATAGATGTTTGGTGTTTTATAGTTTATAAATGTATTATAGATGTTTTCTATGTATTTGTTGTATCATGGTCCGTGCAGAGCCAGTCCGGCTGCAGGGCAGCAGCCCCCCCCCCCCCCGGCCCCCCCGTCCCGCCCTCCTGTCCCTTTAAGCGCAGGGCGGCCAGCTGATCTCCGATCCTCCTCCTCGGAGCGGATTACGGCCGCAGCTCTGCGTCTCCTCCGCTCCATCAGCAGCTGATCCGGGGGAACAAAGGCAGCCAGAACCGCGCAGCGCCATGGACTTCAACGTGAAGAAGCTGGCCTCCGATGCGGGGGTGTTCTTCACCCGGGCCGTGCAGGTACAGCAGCGGCGGGCTGCGGGGTGATGGGGCTCCGTCGCCGGTCATTGGAGCTCCAGGTCCCGCTGTGAGGGAGGCTGGCTGTGTGGACCCGGTTGGTACCGGCTGGTCCCGGTTCTACTGGTTTCTGCGGTTCTTCCTGGTTGTTGTTGCTCAGAGGAGCAGCAGCTGTAAGCCGATAAAGGTCCGTCCTGCCTCGATCCATTATTGATGGCTGTGATCAGCTCCATCACTCATGTGACACCAGCAGAATCCTGCTGCTGCCCGCAGCCAGACTCCGTTCACAAAACAGCTGATTTAACCAACGGCTCCGATTCTCAGGCTGGCTGTAATCTGGTGTTATGAATTTTATATCTTATAATCTGGAAGATTTATTCTAAAATTCGGTAACATTTTGATGCAATTAGAAGGAGGAGGAGGTTTTTAAAATGTGGAGAAAACGGCTCTTTGCCCAGGGCATCATTGGGTTAGGGGGAGGAAACAGGATTTTTCCCCCAGCTCTGTGCCTTTAGCTATCTAAACAAGGTGAAGACTGTTGGCTGTTGACATGTAATGATGGTGTCAAACTGAAAGAGACGCAGAAACTGCTTTTCTACTGGGATTTTAACAGAATCAGTCCAAAAAAAGAGAAAATATCCAGTAAGCAGGAACTGTGGAGATAAAATAGAAGAATAGATGTACAGAAGCTCAAATATTATTACAGAAGCTCATTATTATCAATGTATGCAGAACATTTCTGAATAAAAGAGAAACTCTGAAGTAGATGAGCTACAGCAGCAGGAAACCTGACCAGGTCTCTGCTGTCAGACAGGAAGTGAGGCTGTAATCCACACAGACTCACCAGAATCTCTCCAGATTATATTCCTTTAATTTACAAAAACTAAATGTTTTTAGTTTTCTGCACATGAAGCTCTGAAGAGAATCGCTGGAGAACTTCAGAAGATTACAGGAAATTAAACCCACATGTTCAGACGCTGGTTTGTTCTGTGAAGTTGCTGGTTGACCTCCATCATGTTACCGGTTGACCTCCAGGAAGTTGCTGGTTGACCACCAGGAAGTTACCGGTTGACCTCCATCATGTTGCTGGTTGACCTCCAGGAAGTTGCTGGTTGACCTCCATCATGTTGCCGGTTGACCTCCATCATGTTGCCGGTTGACCTCCATGATGTTGTTGGTTGACCTCCATCATGTTGTTGGTTGACCTCCATCATGTTGCTGGTTGACCTCCATCATGTTGCCGGTTGACCACCAGGAAGTTACCGGTTGACCTCCATCATGTTGCTGGTTGACCTCCAGGAAGTTGCTGGTTGACCTCCATCATGTTGCCAGTTGACCTGCATCATGTTGCTGGTTGACCTCCATCATGTTGCCGGTTGACCTCCATCATGTTGCCGGTTGACCTCCAGGAAGTTGCTGGTTGACCACCAGGAAGTTGCTGGTTGACCACCAGGAAGTTGCTGGTTGACCACCAGGAAGTTGCTGGTTGACCACCAGGAAGTTACCGGTTGACCTCCATCATGTTGCTGGTTGACCTCCAGGAAGTTGCTGGTTGACCTCCATCATGTTGCCAGTTGACCTGCATCATGTTGCTGGTTGACCTCCATCATGTTGCCGGTTGACCTCCATCATGTTGCTGGTTGACCACCAGGAAGTTGCTGGTTGACCACCAGGAAGTTGCTGGTTGACCACCAGGAAGTTACCGGTTGACCTCCATCATGTTGCTGGTTGACCTCCATCATGTTGCTGGTTGACCTCCAGGAAGTTGCTGGTTGACCTCCATCATGTTGCCGGTTGACCTCCATGATGTGTTTCAGTTCACAGAGGAGAAACTGGGCCAGGCTGAGAAGACCGAACTGGACCCTCACCTGGAGAACCTGCTGGCCAAAGCCGACTCCACCAAGAACTGGACCGAGAAGATCCTGAGACAGACGGAGGTTCTGCTGCAGCCCAACCCGAGTAAGTGGCCCAGTTTCTCCATCATGGTATTTAGCTGAAGCTAATGCTAAAGCGCCACGCTAACATGGTAATTAATGGAAGCTAATGCTGAAGCGCTAATCAAAACATTAGTTTTGCTAATGCTAAATTCCCACCATTAGTTTGAATATCTGCCTTGAAAAATTACAACCATTGACCCAATTTAATGTTGACGTTATAATTTACATGTAAATCAGGAGGTAACAGAACTTCTAACAGCAGATCCAGGAACCACATTAGCTGCAGTTCCTGCTGGAAACCAGAAGAAGAAGAAGAAGAAGAAGAAGAAGAAGAAGAGCTCCAGTTGTTGTGTTGCTGCTAATCCTCGCTGGGATCCAGATTCAGAACTCCTGCATGTCATTTATCCATAATGTTGAAATTTTGGTAGAAATCATTTAAAAATTCAGCTTGATCAGTTTTATTTTGAAAACCTCACTTCCTGGAGGAAACGTTTTGAAGTTCCTGGTGACTTTTGGTGGAAATGAACCTTTTAAAGGGTTCCAGGTTGTTGGTGAACTGGACCGGTTCTGTTCTAACATCTAACTTCTGTTTTCCTTCATGCCTCAGTCGATCACACAGGTAGGAGTTTCCTCCATTTCCCAGCATGCACCTGGGCTCTGACTGTCCTGGAGATTTTAATTGGTTTCTATAAATATTTCTAGTGTTTGATTCTGACTTGTCTTCCGTTCCTGTCCGGAACCAGGCGCTCGGATCGAGGAGTACATCTACGACAAGCTGGACCGGAAGCTTCCGTCCAGAACCACCAACTCCGAACTGCTGGGCCAGTTCATGCTGGACGCCGCCAAGGAGTTCGGAGCCGACACCCCGTATGGTGAGGAACGGTCCCGATGCATCAGAACCGGACCTGGTTCTGTGTGACCCGGTTCTGTTGACCCGCTGCAGGTACCACCCTCATCACGGTGGGAGAGTACCAGAGGAAGCTGGGCGGAGCCGAGCGGGAGTTCCTCCACACGGCCGCCGTCACCTTCCTGTCGCCGCTGCGCAACTTCCTGGAGGGAGACTGGAGGACCATCTCTGTGAGTTGGACCGCCTGCGGTTCTGATCCGGTCCGGTTCCTGTCCTCTGTCCTCCTTTAAAGCTGCAGTGACTTTTAAAATATATTCTTTTTACATATTTGTTAAAACAGATCATCTGGACCATGAGCTGCTAGTCTGAAGAAAACAACCAATCAGAGCTGGGAGGCGGGGCTTAGTGCTGTCAATCATCCTCATGTACTCTCTGCTAAATGTACTAATGGCAGAGAAACAACTAATTTTTACAGGAAAACCATTTATCTGTCATCATGGGTTGCTAAGCTAACTAGCTTTAGCATGCATGACAGGCTATGCTAACAGCAGAGAGCCAGGGAGGAGGTGGGTTGATTGACGGCACTAAGACCCGCCTCCTGGATCTGATTGGTTGTTTCTAGCACTGGGAGGAGGCAGAGGAGATTAGTTTATATTTTTTATTTATTTCAGATGATTTGTCACAACATGAAGACACTTTCAATAAATACGGGAAACATTTTGTAACCTGGCTGTAAATTTTAACCTTTATTTCCTCCTCCTCCGATTTTCCAGTCTTTTAACCTTTTTATATCTCAAACCTCGCGATGCTTTTAATAGAATGATTGGCGATTCTCACGAGACTATTAATTAGACAACTGCGGTTGAGTACTGGGGTCACATGTACCGCTGCAGCGCTACCTGCTAGGTATATTAGCTGGAGTGGAGCTGCAGGAGCCACCTGGTGTGAACCAGAAGGGAGATAAAATGGTGGAACTGGCCAGGTTGGTGGCGAGTTAGAAGACCAGGTTGGTGGCGAGTTAGAGGACCAGGTTGGTGGCGAGTTAGAGGACCAGGTTGGTGGCGAGTTAGAAGACCGAACATAGAGCCAGAGAAAGAATTCACTCTTTTATTGTGATGGAAGACTTCAGTTTCCTACCAGGATTTGAACCAAACACAGTATAATTATCTTGTTCAGCCCTAATTGATCCCAATTTGGGATGAATGGACTAACAGGTGTGGAACTTTGGGAACAACTGATTGATTGATTTAGTTTCCTTTGTTGTTGTGTTTTTTTTAATTATTTTTTTCCTTTATGTTGCTAATGGCCATTTGGATGTTCCCAATAATATTGTAAATATGTATATATATTATTCACATTGCAAATATAAACAACTTACAACTACAATTTCCAGCCTACCTGCTCTTTTTGAGTCGTACTTAATTATCTTCTGAGGAAAAATGAGCCTTTACCTGATTGGTCAAAATCCAATTATATTGAAAAACAATATGGAATATTGTTATTCTTATGAATATGCTACAATATGTTTAAAAATAATATAGAATATTAAATAATAATCAATAATAAAATAATAATAATGATAAATAATACAAGATATTTTTAATAAAAGTTAGTGCAGCTTTAAACCCGTTTGGATCAGAATTTCTCTGGGTTCTGATCCGGTTCCTAAACCCAAAGACAGAAACGACCCAAAAACTGAAAAAGCCCTGATGCACTTCTTCACTTCCGATACCTTTAGTATCAGAACCAGAGAACCGGATCAGATCAGAACCAGGGAACCGGATCAGAACCAGGGAACCGGGTCAGAACCAGTTCTGTCTGTGCTTGCAGAAGGAGCGGCGGCTCCTGGAGAACCGGCGTTTGGACCTGGACATCTGCAAAGCCCGTCTGAAGAAAGCCAAGCAGGCCGAAGCCAAGGCAGCGGTGAGACCAGAACCGAGCCGCCTTACCGGGCCAGAACCTCAAATAAAATAATAATAGAAACATCAGTTATTCTGCTCCCCCACATGGTGGCGCTGTGCTGCTGCTGGAGCTCCAGGTTTGATCAGAACCTGGTGGCAACAAAACAACACTGTAAAAAAATCAACTTTATGGTTTAGATTTGGCCTCTTTTGTTGCTTTTCTCTTTTATTCTGTTCATCTTTATTCTTTTATTTAAAATCTTTTTATAATTTGATTCATTTGAAGTTCTGACACCAGTTCAAACCAGACAAACCTCTTCTGATTGTCACTGACTTTAAATTAATTATTATTTTATTGTTGTGCTGATCAACCAATCAGATGTTAGAGTCTGTTTGCTGAGTCACAGCAGCAGATCAATTATTTATGATGGGCTGTAGCGCAGGAAATATGAGATATTTTATAACATTAAACAATTCTAACTTGTAATTAAGCTATTTTAAAAACTTAATTTAACAATTTTTTTTGTGCTATTGTGTATTTTATACATTATTGACAGAAATGTCTTTATTTTATATTTGTATTTTATAAATAAATTTCTTACTGTTTAATTTTAATATTACAAATATTTAAGAATTTATAGGATTTTTACACTTTTTTATTCTGTATTTTGCAAATATTTGTATTAATTTTCATGTTGTACCGTCGCTGTCCACTAGATGGCGACATTACCCTCCAGATTTACCCCTCCTGCCTTCCGCTTCTTTCTGATTCTTTTTCATTTAATTCAACTGAAACGTGAAATGAAACAAAGTTTCTCCTTTTGTCTCCAGGCGACTCCAGACTTCCAGGAGACGCGGCCGAGGAACTACGTCCTGTCGGCCAGCGCGTCGGCGGTGAGAGGGCGGCTCAGAGCCGCTATCTGATTGGCTCACAAACAGGAAGTCCGTCACATTCCAGACACCTCTGGAATGCGAAATATAAACAGGAGTTTCTGCAGAGATTTTAATAATCTGTCAAATCTATATGCAAAAACACAAGATGTTAATAAGTATTTCAGTCTAGTTTCTAAATATCTGAATAAATGTCAAATAAGATCAAACTTTTCAGCAACATATAGGAGCTGCTTTTAAATCAATAATTTCTCCATACTGAGTTTTAAAAAGCAATACTTTCACTGGCAGATGATTTCACTTAAAAACATTTTTCCAGGTTAGAAGTGAAAATCTTAATTATTGTTGGGTTTTTAGTTTTTACAGTGTTCCACCTGCTGCAGATCCTCCAGGATCAGAAAATAAATCCAGTTTCACGTTTTATTATTTACAGTTTGATCATGAAACGGGTCGGATCGGCCTGCAGGAAGTTTCTGCTCACCAGTGAGAAGCTTTACTGGTTTCACTGGGCGAGTCCCAGTGCTGTCGATGATGTCATCGTTTAGCAACCCAGCATTCCTCAGGATGGTTCTGGTTCTGAACCATCCTGAGGAATGCTCAGGGTGGTTCTGATGCGTCGTTTCCAGCTTTGCAGGAGTCCTGGTTCAGAATCTCTCAGGGTTCTGGTTGGTTTTACTGCCGTTCCGGGTCGGCACCAACCTGGTTCTGGTTGGAGCTGAAGGTTCTAGATGATTTTGTTGGTTGTTTGGTTGATTGTGCTGCACTGATTCCGGGTTTCGGGCCGATCAGAGATATTTACAAACCCGACCTGCTGAATCCGATCTCGGCCGGTACCGATTTCTGTTTTAATCTACCAAGTGGTTAAATGATCTAACATTAGCAACAGAGCATATTGATTCATTTTTTAGAATAATCTGGATTATCTGATGAATAAGTGATGATTAGGATCAGATGTGGGATTATTCCAGGACTAGTTTTAATTTGTGGAGTTAATCTGGTGTAAATCTCCCAGCAGTTGTTCTGATTTCCAGTTTGTTTCTGTGATGCGGCTTCAGAGCGACTGGGAAAGCTGGAGCCTGGAGGCCGACCCGGCGGCCGACCCGGCGGCGGCGGCGCAGAGGAAGGTTGGCCCGATAAACGGAGTAGATCTGTGTCCCGTAGAACCGGTGGTGGTAGAACAGCAGGTCCAGTTTGTTGGTTTTAGAGTCAGAGAAACTTTTAAATCTACAGAAAAGTTCTGAGAAACACTGAAGATCAGAACCGTTCAGTGAAGCTTAAAAACCAGACAGAGTCCAGTCGGTTCTAACAGGACTCCAGTCCATCTGCCTAGTCAAAGTCCGGTTCAGTTGGTGAGGTGTGAACGCTAATCGACCTCTGACCTCTGGTCCTCCAAACCTCGGTCTGGGTTCAGTTTGAATGTGAACGCCAAGTGGACCGGAGACCGCTTCAACAGCAGGAAGTGGACTACAGCGCACAGCATTCTGGGTAAATACAGCCAAAGCTAATGTGTTAGCCTCGCGCTAGCAGCAGAAATGGCTCCTGTTCTTTAGCCAAAGACTAAAGAGAAATCCTCCAACACTGAAATCTGACGTTTAGTTTCCTTTGGTGAAGCAGGAAGTTCCTCTCAGAGGTTTTTGTCTCGTTTCCTTCAGTGGATCCAGGACATGTTAGCTGTTAGCATGACAGAACAGTCAGTCTTCAGTCAGAGGCCTCTTCATATACGGTGTGAGACTGACTGCTACAGCATCATCATCCACAAGGAGTCTTAAATATATTTGAATGACATTTAATTTTGGGATTTATAAAGTATTTTTAAATTGAATTGAAGAGCATTAATAAGAGGCTCATAGATTTATCTTGATTATTTTTAGTTTCATGCTGCAGTGTAATTGCATGTGTTTAACACAGGGGGGCGCTGTAAACCTCCAGCAGCTGCAGCAGTTTGTTCAGAATGTAGTTGAAAGTTCAGCTGCAGCAGTTTCTGAACATCTGGATCAGCTGAACATCTGGATCAGCTGAACATCTGGATCAGCTGAACATCTGGATCAGCTGAACATCTGGATCTGCCCTCCCAGGTCGGCCATGCTCCTGGAAAACGATCAGCCATTGAAGCGTCCAGTCGAGACGCCGCCATGTTGTTCATCTGACTGAAGATATTATCCTGAAGCTGATCAGACGTCTCCATTCATCCATTCATTATGGATTCATCCTCACTTTCTGGATCCTTGTGATTCATCCTTTACCCAGAGGAGAAACAGAAACCTCAGTGATTCAGAGGAAAAATACTGACTTGGTGCCTCAGACGTGTAAATTTCCCCAGCGAACGGAGATGAAAACATCTTACCTCACAAAAACCTTCAGCGTCTTTTACTAAAATGTTTTTCTGACACACAGAACTGAAGTTAACTAATAACTTATGCTAATCCGCTAACAGAGCTAATTTTTAGCTTAGCACTTTAGCATTCTGAAAACATTTAGCTTAGCTTCTCCTAAATAACTTTTCCAGTATCCAGTGTTAATTTGGTTGTTTTGTTGTGATGGTATGATAATCAACAGGTAGTTAGCCTTCTGTTTACCCAGAATGCATTGCTGTAGTTCTACAGTAAACAGTTCTAACTCCCACCTGCAGGTGGCGGTATTTCCTACCTCAGCATTATTTGAAGTCAGGTCATCGTCTGTGATCAGCGCGAAACAAACCGAGCTTTTTAAGTTCTTTAAAAAGTTGATCTGTTTTTTCTCCTCTAGAATCTGGAAGAAGTTTAATGAGGAAAAATGTCGAAATATAAACATGCAAAATTATTTCCAAGTAGCATCAGAAAATCAGATTCTGATCTTAAAAAATCAATAAAACAGCCAGAAATCCCGGAGGGACTCGATGGTCACCATGGTGATACAGAGCTTTACCGTTAGCTGAGCTAGTTTCATGATTAGCTCTTTAGCATTAGCAGTTTCACAGTTTATGATTATATTGGTGTTTTAGCATTAGTATAGCTAATGTTTGTGATTCTTGGTTAGCGCTGCCCACCACAGTAACACTGTACCATTCATCAAGCACAGTGGTGGCAGCATCATGCTGAGGGATGTCTTGCTAGCTCTACTGCCACAAAGTGGATGGATCATCAAAGATGGAGGACTCCGTCTTCTTTGGGGTGTATGTAAATATGTGAGCCTGTGTGGAAACCCACCACATCTGAACCAGTTGACCTGGTTCCCTGTGTCGGCATGGCAACGGGCCAGTTCGGGTGGTTCATGGTGGAAAGTCGAGCTGCGGATTTAATCTGAAACGTTTCTCTGGTTCTGTTTGTCTCAGCTGCTGAGCGAGGAAGTGGACAAGGTGAGGCCGCCGCAGATAACGGGGAGGGTGTGTGTGTGTGTCTGTGTGTGTGTGTGTCTCTGTCTGTGTGTGTCTCTGTGTGTGTTTGTGTGTGTGTGTCTCTGTGTGTGTGTGTGTGTGTGTGTGTGTGTGTGTGTGTGTGTGTGTGTGTGTGTGTGTGTGTGTGTGTGTCTGTGTGTGTCTGTGTGTGTGTCTGTGTGTGTGTGTGTCTCTGTCTGTGTGTGTCTCTGTGTGTGTTTGTGTGTGTGTGTCTCTGTGTGTGTGTGTGTGTGTGTGTGTGTGTGTGTGTGTGTGTGTGTCTCTGTGTGTGTGTGTGTGTGTGTCTCTGTGTGTCTGTGTGTGTGTGTGTGTGTGTGTGTCTCTGTGTGTTTGTGTGTGTGTGTCTCTGTGTGTGTGTGTGTGTGTGTGTGTCTCTGTGTGTTTGTGTGTGTGTGTCTCTGTGTGTGTGTGTGTGTGTGTGTGTGTGTGTGTGTGTGTGTGTGTGTCTCTGTCTGTGTGTGTCTCTGTGTGTGTTTGTGTGTGTGTGTCTCTGTGTGTCTGTGTGTGTGTGTGTGTGTGTGTGTGTGTGTGTGTGTGTGTGTGTGTGTGTGTGTGTGTGTAACACCACCAGTTTCCCGACACATGCTACGTTGGTTTTGGGTCAGATGTGATGTGCGTCTCCCCCCCAGGCGGAGCTGGAGCTGCGTGTGGCCCAGACGGAGTTCGACCGGCAGGCGGAGGTGACCCGGCTGCTGCTGGAGGGAATCAGCAGCACACATGTGAGTCAGAGGCGCCGGTCGGGTCCGGTCCGGAGGTGAACCTGATGAGTCACAGTGTGTGACTGTGGATCAGGTTCTTTTCATATTTTGTAACATTTTAAAGGTACGGGTGTCAAACTCGAGGCCCGTGGGCCAAATCTGGTCCGCCTTAGTGAGCCACATGGATCCAACTTTAATTTAACAGATGCTTAGATATTATTTATCGGTTTTCATTTCTTTATGTCTGAATCTGATCAGATGTAAAAACTGTGAAAGTTTAAAACGTTTTAATCTGATAAATCTGAAACTTTCTGACCGTTTTTGACCTTTGAGGTCATTCAGGGTCTGGATGTGACCTGAATGAAAATCAGTTGGATTCTCCTGATTTAAGAACCGAATGTCTCCGACCCAACCTGAGTGAAAAAGTATTCACACCCTCAACCTGCTGCTGAGTCGCTAACCACACTCTGGATGACCTTTGACCTGCTCTGCTTTGATGAATTGGTTTAATTCATATTGGACAGTTTTCCAACAAGAATGACCTGATTCAGATTAAAGTCTGGACTTTGACTAGGCCACTCCAGAGCTTTTGTTTCCTCTGTGTGATCCTAACTCTTCCTCCTCCTCCTCTTCCTCCAGCTGAACCACCTCAGGTGTCTGCAGGACTTTGCGGAGGCTCAGGCCACGTACTTCGCTCAGTGTCATCACTACATGCAGGACCTGCAGAGGGAGCTGAACAGGTGAGGCGCTGCAGCGCCACCTTCTGTCAGACCTTACCTCAGAACATCTGACATATTTAAATTAATTCAATGATAATTTATAACATATTTAAATTAATTCAATGATAATTTATAACATATTTAAATTAATTCAATGATAATTTATAACATATTTAAATTAATTTAATAATAATATCTAACATATTTAAATTAATTTAATGGTAATTTATAACATATTTAAATTAATTTAATGATAATTTCTAACATTCAGACACTTCCGAGTAGAAAAGTCATCAATAAAACATCTTTACTGAAGTTTAATACTTAAAATATCATCAGTTTAAAACTAGTTTGGCAGGAAACATTCATATCAAATATTAATGACATTTAGTTGTTTTTTTAAATCTTTTTATTGGCCAGAATTATTATTTAGTTCAAATCATTATTTAGTTTGAAACAAAATATTAGTTTCAAATTGATAAATTAATGAGTAATGAGATGAAAATATGACTGAAAAATCAGCAAACAGCTCCAGATACCTGAGTTCAGTCAGTTCATCTGGGTCCAGTCAGTTCATCTGGGTCCAGTCAGTTCCTCTGGGTCCAATCAGTTCTTCTGGGTCGGGGAGCTGATCCATCAGAACCAGATCAGACGGTTTCTCTGTTGGCTCCATGGTTCTGAATCTGCCGGTTCTTTGGTTCAGATTATCGGGTCGGGTCGGTTGAACCTTCTGGGATTATTTGCTTGTTTTGCTGCAGATGTGCGAACTCAGCCGTCGGCCCCCCGCCGCCCTCCGGCCCCGACCCGGTTCCGACCGCCTTCCCGTCCGGCCGCCTGTCTCCCGGCGCCTCGGGCTCCAGGAAGGCCAAGGTTCTGTACGACTACGACGCTCACGACGCCAGAGAACTGTCCCTGCTGGCCGACGAGGTCAGTCTGACCCGACCCGACCCGACCCTGACCACCGACCAGAACCGCAGAATAACTAGATATCCACAAACTGATCAGGTTATTCTGTGGTTCTCGAACATGTTGACTGATGGGAAACGTAGTCTGGGAACGAAAACATTATATTCAGCTGTTGACTGTAAAAAATTATTTAAATATTAAATAATGTAATTTAATTAATTCACACTATTTGATATACGCAAAAAAATCCCCCTATGTAAATACAGTGAGAAGATTAAGTTCTTATTTTTAGTCGTTTTATTCCTGTTCTGGGATCGATTGGTAATGCCTCCCCCCGCCACTAGGGGGAGTTTTCATAGAAAACGCTCAGCTCTCTCTCTCTGTTTCGCTGCTGCTGTTTTATTTCTGTTTAAGTAAATTGATACAAATAATAACAGTGAGTTGGATCAATAACTTTAATCTGGATTAATCCCAACAGAATCTAGATTATAATGACATCATTAACCATTTCCTGGTCAGTGTTTTAAATTAGTTAAATATTTAACAGATTTTTATCGTTTTCTCTAAGCTTGTGTTGTGATGCTGAAGTTTCAGAAAGAGCAGAAGCTTCTTAAAGAGACAGAGGCCCAATTTCAAGTTCAGATTTCTTTGACGCTGTGCTTGATACATTTAAAGGGCCGGTGTTTGATTTCTGCCTGGTCATTCTGTCAGTTAGCTCCTTCTGGAAACTTTGCTTCAGTTTTAGATGTTTTTTTTTTTAATTATTATTTATTTTGACCCGTTTTCCTGTGTTTCTGTCCAGGTCATCACTGTCTACACGGTACCAGGAATGGATCCTGATTGGCTGGTTGGAGAGCGGGGCAACGAGAAAGGCAAAGTACCTGTGACCTACCTGGAGCTGCTAAGCTAATGGACCGTTAGCATTCTGTCTGATGAAACATGTGAACCCTCTGGTAGACTCAGTTCAGTTTCAGATTCAGTTCAGATTCAGTTCAGATTTAGTTCAGATTCAGTTCAGATTCAGTTTCAGTTCAGATTCAGTTCAGTTCAGATTCAGTTCAGATTCAGTTCAGATTTAGTTCAGATTTAGTTCAGATTCAGTTCAGATTCAGTTTCAGTTCAGTTCAGATTCAGTTCAGATTCAGTTCAGATTCAGTTTC
Source organism: Xiphophorus maculatus (assembly GCF_002775205.1). Taxonomy (NCBI): domain Eukaryota; kingdom Metazoa; phylum Chordata; class Actinopteri; order Cyprinodontiformes; family Poeciliidae; genus Xiphophorus; species Xiphophorus maculatus. Next base: position 1,283,055 of record NC_036450.1, read on the forward strand.
AGTTCAGATTTAGTTCAGATTCAGTTCAGTTCAGATTCAGTTCAGATTCAGTTCAGATTTAGTTCAGATTCAGTTCAGTTCAGATTCAGTTCAGATTCAGTTCAGATTTAGTTCAGATTCAGTTCAGATTCAGTTCAGATTCGGTTCAGATTCAGTTCAGATTTAGTTCAGATTCAGTTCAGATTCAGTTCAGACTTAGTTCAGATTTAGTTCAGATTTAGTTCAGATTCAGTTCAGACTTAGTTCAGATTTAGTTCAGATTCAGTTCAGATTCAGTTCAGATTTAGTTCAGACTTAGTTCAGATTCGGTTCAGATTCAGTTCAGATTTAGTTCAGATTCAGTTCAGATTCAGTTCAGACTTAGTTCAGATTTAGTTCAGATTCAGTTCAGACTTAGTTCAGATTTAGTTCAGATTCAGTTCAGATTCAGTTCAGATTCAGTTCAGATTTAGTTCAGATTCAGTTCAGTTCAGATTTAGTTCAGATTTAGTTCAGATTCAGTTCAGATTCAGTTCAGACTTAGTTCAGATTCGGTTCAGATTCAGTTCAGATTTAGTTCAGATTCAGTTCAGATTCAGTTCAGACTTAGTTCAGATTCAGTTCAGATTTAGTTCAGATTCAGTTCAGACTTAGTTCAGATTTAGTTCAGATTCAGTTCAGATTCAGTTCAGATTCAGTTCAGATTTAGTTCAGATTCAGTTCAGTTCAGATTTAGTTCAGATTTAGTTCAGATTCAGTTCAGATTCAGTTCAGATTTAGTTCAGACTTAGTTCAGATTCGGTTCAGATTCAGTTCAGATTTAGTTCAGATTCAGTTCAGATTCAGTTCAGACTTAGTTCAGATTCAGTTCAGATTTAGTTCAGATTCAGTTCAGACTTAGTTCAGATTCAGTTCAGATTTAGTTCAGATTCAGTTCAGACTTAGTTCAGATTCAGTTCAGATTTAGTTCAGATTCAGTTCAGACTTAGTTCAGATTCAGTTCAGATTCAGTTCAGATTTAGTTCAGACTTAGTTCAGATTCGGTTCAGATTCAGTTCAGATTTAGTTCAGATTCAGTTCAGATTCAGTTCAGATTTAGTTCAGATTCAGTTCAGACTTAGTTCAGATTCAGTTCAGATTCAGTTCAGGGATTTTTATCCGACACCTTTCCTTGGAGAAAAACCAGGAACGTTTTAGCGATGCTCTCAGATGAAACCAGGAAAGTTTCCTGGAATCTGATCTGGTTCATTAAATCACACCAACGTGTATTTGGGCCCCATATGGTTTCTTCTCAGGTCCGATGGGTTCGAAGTGGATCTGGGCTCAAAATGGCTTCCTGTTTGGGACCCAGTTGGGTCATTAACATTTTTTAAAGAGCCATTATGGGTCCCAGTTTACCCATCGGTCTCCTGCATCAGACCCACAGAGGCCATTAAAACCAACCCGTTATGCAACCAGTGGTCAGTACCGTATGGGGCCCATTTCTCAGTCATTTTCTATGTAAACGCTCGTGGCATTATGATGCGTTTTGGTTTGATCTCTGAAGTTTGAGCTCCTATGTGGGAAAACTCACCAGTTACAACCAGTAAGCTAATTGTTTTGGCGCTAACGGCTACTAGCAAAGCAGGATGAAAACATTTCCCTCCATTTTATTCATTCTGACACTGAATGTTTAGCTAAAACCATCAGAGCTGCTTGCAAACTGGATTTCAGCTACATTGATGTGCAGCAGCCATCTTGGATTCTGAACATACGGCTGTTTAAGGAACTTTAAATTTCCCAGTTTTAATTCCAACTTTGGGTTTTTCCTCCATAAGAAGCTTCATTTCCTTCATACTGTAAAGTTTCAGTAAACATTTCTGACACCCGAGTTTTAAAAAAATCACCTGAAAAATACCAAGAAGTTTGGAAAGTTTTTTTTTTTTTACCAGTTGTAGCCTCAAAATTCAAAATGGCTGCCTTGAGTCTAGACAGTCTGCAAGTTGGAAAACATTTATTTAACTTTCTGATTAGCTGAAGCTCATTGGGTCAATATCTCACCTGATACACTCAAAATCATCTTGTTTACGCGCTTCATCAGTGTCTGGATGATCACCTGCTGAGAAATTAATCGCTATTAGCTTCTATTAGCAGTTAGCATCGTAACACAAAATTAGCAAGACTTAATGGTTTTCTGGATTGTAGTTGATCGAGTCTAATTTGGTGAAGGTTTGAGCTACTTAGCAGCTGCTGATTGGTTCAGAAGACAGAAACATGAAGAATCACAAGCTAAGTCAGGGAGCTAATGCTAAAGACGCTAGCATTGCACTTATTTATAGTTCTGTTTTGTACCATTTTTTTTTACTGAATTATTTCATTATTGTAGCATATTTGTGTTGGTGTTTGTTTGCACAACATGTCAACAGAGACCAAGCTAGTTGCTAGCAGCTTTAGCAGTAGAAGCTAGCTTAGCTTGCGGGTTAAAGAGTGTTTTCTTCTGTTTCAATTAAAAAACAAACATAAAAAACATACTTTACATAAATAAACTTAGTGGCTTGTTGGTAACAAACTGTTGCCGTTCATTGAATTGGTGATGAATTATTTTCATCATGGCAGCTCAGAGGAACGATCTGGTTAGCCGCTTAGCTAGGAGGCTAACGGCGCCGCAGCTGCTTCTCTCCAAACAAAACTAATCAGGATAAAAATATTTATACTTTCCTTTTCAGCTTTTATTATTTTCAAACTCAAATATTTTCTACCAGTTTCTACAGTCATAAAACTTCAGTTTTGATCCTTAAGAATTAATTAATAATTAGTCTTATTTAAAGCCAGATTACTTTATGCTCTTCTTCATTCATTATTCAGATTTTGTGATGAAAAGACATTATTACACTTTAACAAAACTAATGAAAATCTCTCCACTGATTTAATTTCTTTAAGAACATTAAATTATTCTTATGTATTTAGAATCAGTTCATTTATCAGGAAAATGTTATTTTAAAAAAGGAAATCAAAATCATGGCTGTTTAGTCACAAATCAGAGCTTAAAAAAAAAGACGTCAGAGGAAACGCTGTGATTTGACTAGGACCTGTTATCTGTCGGATTTTATTAGTTGCTGGTTCAGAGTTCAGAACTAAATTTAATATTTAATACGATTTCACTCATACTAGTGAATTTAATATGCAGTTTAATGAAAGTTTATTTCTGATTTGAACATTTATTCACATTTTATTTTTATAATTCATGAAAATCCTCCCAGTAAATGATTTAAACACAAGTACAAAACACAGAATCTGGGAAATTAAACACTTTTAAAATGAATAAAGATCTATTTAGTAGATTTCTGTCCCTCAGCAGCTGTTTGCTGTGAACTGGCAGGAAGTGATGTCATGGATCTGACTCAGGATCAGATTTATTTAGAGCGGCGTCGTCAGATTTGTTTTCCTACGATTCATGACGCTGCAGTTTTACTGTTTATGTGGAAACTGCAGCAGGATGCATTTATTATCGTTATGATTTAGATTGTTTGATCGTTGGTGTGATGCTAAGGTTTAGAACAACATATCAGAAATATAACGCAGCTGTATTCATAGTAATAACAAAATGCAACAACTGTAAAAAACTCAAATGTTCAGCAGTTTTTTATTTGAATCTGAAATACGAGGCAGAGCAGCTGAAACATGAGAGCCAGGAATCGGCTCCGATCTCGTTTTACCATAAACACGTTTTATTTTCGTCGGTGGAACATTTTTATTAGTTGTTGCGGTTTCTGGGGTCCGTTCAGTTTAACCCTTTAACACCCAAAGATTCACAAACATTCAGCTTTTCTCTGTAAGCTTAATCTAAAATTATTTAGCATTTTGTACAAATGTTGCACCAAAATGACAGATGTACATTTTATGATACGGTGAATCACAGATTCCATGTTTTCATGGTGGAGATGGCCAGTCGGGTTCAGTGCTGGGATGTTAAACTGAAGTGATTTTGTGGTCAGTGGAAATATTCTGCAGATGAAGAAACTTGAGACTTTTGTTCAGGGAAAACAAGCAGTTTCGGCCTAAAACCTAGAAAACAGAACCATAAGCAGGAAGTAGATGGTGATTTAGTTTCGGCTGTGAATGCAGACTCAGCGTCACTTTGGTCAGACTCGCTCCCCAACATGACTGTCTGTTCGCTCACGTTGGTCCCAAAGCTCTGGGACGGAGTCGCTGTCAAGAAACACCGGCTTTGTCTGGACAGACTAAAGTTCTGTCTGTGGAGCATCAGGATGATGCAGCGACTGGCCAGCAGGGGTCAGCAGAGGTCGTCCTTCAGCCGTCGTCTGGACGCGTTAGCTTCACGCTAAACATAGCAACCTTCCAGCTGTTGCTGCGTCTCCATGGAAACACGGCTTGAGTTCAGTTTCCTCCTGGTTAACACGCTAACATCCAGATCTCTCCTGTTCGATGGGGACCAACATGTTTCTACCAGTTGCCTCATTGGCCCCAAACTCCATTGATGTGAGAGAGAAACTTTGGCCACCCAGTGATTTTCCTACAGGTCTCCGTTATCCACACTAGAAACACCATCGGTGGGTCATCACCTCCTTCTGGTAATGAATAGTTGGTTGACTTTAATCCTGTTTTCTGAGATCCAGATCTGCTTCAGTCAGACGCCTTCAACTCCACAGGTAAATGTAGGTCGTCTGATTCCCTGAACGTCTCCTTTAGCAGTGAGCAGAATCACTAGGTCTCTGTTGGGTGGGTCAACCCCAACCCTAACCCCAACCCTAACCCCAACCTCAACCTCAACCCCAACCCTAACCCCCCAACCCTAACCCTAACCCCAACCCCAACCCCCCAGATCACTTTAGTCCTTTCACAAACCAGAGCTGGGAGAATACGTCACGTTTGGGATGGGAAAGTGGCGAGAAGCTAAACGGGCGTCTTAGAGATGAATGGTCAGGTGACCAGCGGTCAGTGACCAGCGGTCAGGTGACCAGCGGTCAGGTGACCAGCCCAGGCTCACCCCGATCCTGATCCTTCTGCAGGTTTAATAAAATCCAGCCGACTAATTAATGAGAGAAAATAAACGTTAGAGGTTGATGGTAAACCGTTGGGTCATGAAGTTCAAACTACTTTACATGACTCAGTTGTTATAAACATGCTGCATGTCAAATATGACTGAAAACATTCAACTTTATAATTCAGCATCTTGAAACTGGGTCTGTGTCTTTAAGAAGCTCCTGCTCTTTCTGAAGCTCCGCCTCCAGGAAGTCATCCCAACATGGCTGCTCTATTAACCCTTTAATGTTTATACCAGTGCTGCTCTGAGAACCTGATGCAGCTCCAGCTTCTGGCAAGTCTGAAGGGGGAGGAGCTGCGCCTCGGAGGCGGGGCTAGGCCCATCCAGGTGTTTTAAACAGCTGAATGGTTGCCATGGAGATGAAAGGATTTCTGAAACATAAACGAATCAAAGCGACGCTGCAGGTTACAACATTATAACATGATATAAAAATAAAACAGTGGATTTGACGCGACACCGGCCCTTTAAATGTTCCCGGCTCAGCGTCCAGACAGTGATGTCACATAAACAAAGTCCGAGTCATTCATCAACACCTCTTCAGTTTATTGTTTCACAGAAATCGGTGCGGTGATGAAATCCTGTCATCGTGAGTCCTCACCGCGTTGAGTCATCAATAAAGCAGGTCAAAGGTCACATGGCTGACTTGTGTTGAGCGCTGCGTCCTCCTGAACGGCCGGAAAGTGAAATCCTGAGAGAACTCCAGACGTGACCCAACCGGATCCGAACAGAACCGGGCAGAGAGAAACCAGAAGTCTGGTTTAAATCAAACCGACAGACATCCTGAGGAAAAGTTCAGACTAAACTGGTTTTACTGGTTTTACTGGATTAAACGACACCAGAACAGATTCAGATGTTCATTCTGATAGTTTGGATGTTTATGAAATAAGAGTCTAATATCAGACATTAAAATGTTTTTATTGTAATATAAACTGTATTTTATCTCAGGTGAAAAAGCGTCTGACCAGATAAATGAAAATTAATAAACCAGTGAATAAATGAAAATGAGCTCAATAATTTCCATTCTGATTATTAAACTTTAAGGAAAATTCTGTTTACAGAAACATAATAATTCATTTTATTTACAGTTTTATTTATTTTGAATATTTCAAATATCTTCAGGTGGAAGTTTTCTTTATAAAATTAAAGTTTATTTATGAAATTGCATAATTATTAATTATTATCAAATTATAATTATTAAATAATCTCAAAATGACAATATCCTCGTTTATCGCAATAATTTATCGTCCAATCTCACTCTGCTCTTTAAAACACGAAACATCAAAATGAAAGAAGCCGACGCCACATTCCAGCATATTAGTGGAAAATTTAGTGGAAGGAAAAGCTTTGGTAGAGTAACATGCAGAAAGATAACTGAACCGGACCCAGATGGATCCGACCAGAACCATCAGAACTGATCACTAGTTTAGAAAGTGGATGGTTACGGTTTTAAAGCTTAGAAATGTCTTTGTGTTTATTTCAGATTTAAAGTTTTTAAGTTTTATAGGAGAAACAAACGAGACGTGAAATAAACCTGCAGAAAGAGAAACTGAACCAAACCCAGAAATCACAGCAACTGACAGCAGATCCACAGAAACAGCCACGGTTTCTGTCGCTTTGTGGCGGTGACTGTTGCCATGACAACGGTGGGGGCGGGGCGTCGCACGATCTAACAGTTTCTGATTTAATCTTTGAGATTCTCTGATTTAAGAAACTGAACTCTGAGGGGAACTGTTGACGTGTTTTCAGCATGATTAGAGCGCGGGCTTTGACTGGACCATGCGCAGTGTGTGTGTGAGTGTGTGTGTAAATAAAGTGTCGTTTTGTTGCTTCAGTGTTTTAACTCTTTGGTTAAATGTGATTTTTTTGGCGTCTCATTTCTCCTGGATTGATGTTCAATAAACAGCATGTGTGTCACAGACGCTGCGGTGTTGGAGTGGTCATTGAACGCATCGCAGCAGGATGTCCAAGCTGCGGTCTGGGGGCCATTTGTGGCCTGCACAGTGATTTTTATGTTTATCATAACAGAATAAATTAAATCTTAAACTAGTTCTGAAGCTTCTTTAATCATGAAGCCTAGGCGCAAATTCAAACTGGAAGACTCTTTTATCCCCACCGGGACCCGTTAATTGAAGCGACCTGCCCACAATCACCGACCTATCAACGCCGGACCAAGCCACGTCACGTCCAATCATTGACCAAGTCCCAGCTGATAAGGACCTTCATTCATGGTGTCCTTCGCTCTCCAGCCGAGCTCCACCCACCACCACCCCTTCTCCTCCATTCGCCCGGTCCTGAGGCCCGCACCCTAACCCATCCTCCACCACCAGTGCCGGGCCCTGGGGGATGACGTTCCTAACAGCATCAGGATGCTCATCTGAAGCCTGTCGCTAACGCTGCGATAACCGTTATCCCCAGCCGGGGCCGAGCGCCAAAGACTTTAAATTCTGTTTGTCAATAAACTCTTCTAATTGTCTTCTCATCTCCGTCTGAGTCTCTCCAGATTGAATTCACATTTTAACAGATGAATTAAATCTTTTCTCCTAAATTTATCTTAATTTTATTGTAAATAAAAGCACAAAAATCAACTTTTACCCCCAATGTATTGTAGCTGCAACAAAAATAAACCCGAAAAAACCCAGAAAACTGTGAACCTGTCTTATTTTAATAGATTTTTAATAGCTTTGTCTCCAACCAATGACTTATTTTTTGTTTTTAAAAGAGAATTAGCATTTCTAGTTCAATATTGAACAAATAAAAATATTCAGCAACTTTATATTTATAATTGTTCTTGTTTGTCCAACAACTTTAATTAGAAACAGTTTTGACCCTGATGGCAAAAGGTTTGTTTCCTGAGGCCAAAGTCTCTTCAGGGATTTGACTAGACCCTTCCTCTGAATCAAACATGGCTGCTCACAAAAAACTGAGGTTGCTGCAGAAATGATTAGAAGGTGAAAAAATATAAAAACATATTTTATTGTCCTTCAGAGTAACAGCAGCAAAAATATCAGGCAATAAAAGTGACAAAGATCAGATTTATTTTAAAAAACAGAATTAGGAATAACATAATGTATCACAAAGGGAAATTATTTTCAATAAATTACAATAAATCTTGACCTTGGTTATTTCTTTCAATGTTGATTTAAATTTATTTAAGTTTATTATCACTTTTACAAATTAATCAGGATCAATGAAGTTTGGCTTGTTGACAGAAAAACATTTAGTGTCAAAATGAAAACTGGTTTTTACAAAATAATGACAAAAATACGTAACCCAAAATAAGTGATTATATAAATATTAACCTTAACTAACCTGACTGATTGATTGGTGATAGTAGTGAGTTATTTTAGGTAAAACTTTGTTTATTATGATTAGTTTGTGACGTAAATATTTGGATTTAATTGACATTTAGTAGGAATCAGTTTTCTCTTCATATTAAATGTTTTTATGTCAACAAAGCCAAGTTATGTAAATCCTGACCGAACAGTAAAAGCAATAAAAGGTAAAACAGCAGAAGGAGTGAATAGTTTCAAAGGTGAGGAACATTTTCCTGCCGGTGTGTGAACGTGTCATCAGCTGCTTTCTGTTTCCATGGTGACTCAAACAGGAAGTTTAGTTCATCATCGGAGCCGCAGCAGGAGAAAAGCTGCGTGTCTCCTTTAAGAAAACAGGAAGTGTTTCTCCCTGAGGAATCCTCGCTGTTGTTTTTAGATTAACCAGCAGACTGTCCCACTTCGGGCCTTAAAATTGTTTTAAAGTTCTGATTGATTGTTTTAGTCGCGGCACCGGGAGGCTCAGTGGCGCATGTGACTGGAAGGAGGGCGTTCTTTGACGCGTTTGTTGGTTAAAGTGACCGAGGTGTAATTTGGAGTTAATTGTAGATTACTTTAAACAAGGGAGTGCGATGGAAGAATGCGAAGAATGTGATGACTCAGATAATTGTAGTATGAACCTGAAGACATGCCGGTTCAGAAAAGATTCTTCACGTTCCCTTTAAAGGGAAAGTCCCTTCATCAGACGCTCCCTCTAAAGTCTCATAAAGGGAAATAAATAGTTTAATTTTAACACTTTCACCCGCTTTCATTCATGTGGACAGGAAGCCGTAACAAACCGCGTTCGGCCGTCTATGCTAGCAGAGATTAGCTGGTATAAAAACCCTCAGGACCAATAAAACACGGAGCTAAAACTGATAAAACAGTAGATTCACATTTACTTCGTTTGAAACCAAGTTCGCTGATGTGCATCTTAGACACCGTGAAAAATAAAATACATCTGCTTAAGTGATTCTGTTTGACACAAAACATGAATACATAGAAATGCTAACTCCATGAGCTAATGCAGCTCTAAACATGTACCTCGCTCCGCTGTCCGAGGGCTGCGAACTTCCTGGCGTGTTGCGCTGCCGTTAGCCGTTAGCCGTTAGCTTGTTCTGACGAATATGGCTGCAGTTCAGAGTCAAAGATGAAGAATATCCTCCTCTTCCTCTTGTCCGTGGGGTATTTCAGCCCAAAGTGCTGACTGACAGGAGACTAGCAACACTTGCTCTTATTTTTCGGTTTAAATGAAGGCACATCTCATTATGAACTAAACTACAGCGCCCCCTAGTGGCCACTATGGGTAACCACCTACAATCAGCATATAAAAACATGGAGCGGATATTTACAGCTAGTGTCGCAGAAACTTTGTTTAAACATCATGAACAGCAGCGTTTTATTGAAGCCAGAAAATGAAACCACAACATGAATCTTGTTAACAAGGCATCAGAGTTAGCTAATGCTAACGTGAAGAATGTAGCTGCCAAAAAAACATAGTGCAGCTCTGTCCTGAAGGAGCTAGCAGCTAGCGCTAACATCGGGCAGGATGCTACTGCTAGCAAAACAGCCAGAATGTCAGTGAATCCTGTCTGGAGTAAAGTTTATCATTTTAACATTTGCAGCTTAATGTTTCGAACTGATCCTCAGATTATAAATGTTTGGTAAATTCGCTTTTATACCAGAGTTTTTTTCTGCATCATCTGAGGACGTTTCTCAGATCTGGGAACATTAAAAATTTAAAGTAACCAGGCACTTTGAAAAAGTTCTGACTGGAGGAAAACATGAGGAACTAATTCAGCCAAGAACCGAACATTTTGACTGAACCGGTTCAGATTCAGCCGATTACAGAATCACCGGGAGAAATAAAAATGGCGGCTGGAAGTCCATGACCTCCTTTAGCTGTTCTGCAGCAAAATCTGTAATAATTCAGAAAAGAACCAAATTGAATATAAAGATATGAAATTGTGTCAGTTTTAGGGCAAAGAAAAATTAATATATTATGGTTTGACTTTGTGTATCAACACAAAGTCAAGTTTGATCCTCTGGTCCTTAAACGCTCCTCTCAGAGCAAACGATGGCAACAGCGCCACCTTGGGATCACACCCAAGAAAACAGGTACAGCACCAGTAAGGCGCTTAGGTTTAAAACCAATGAGAACGAGACGTGATTCCACAAAAACCTACAGTTTATGGTTCCATGTTTGTTAAACATTTAAAATTTAAATAAATTACAGTGGGAATGGAAATGAGCAGCACTGAGGCCTGCCAGCAGGGGGAGTGTTAATAAACATCAAATAAAGCCAAATCAATCACTCCAAGCTCTCAATAATAAAGAAACCAACACCAGCAGAAAGGAGCAGCGCCCCCTGGAGGCCTGGAGGCCCTGCACCACCTTCAGCTCTCAGCCTGGACACAGATGAGCAGGAGTTACACAAAATACATATAATTTAGACATAAAAACCAACATGAGGTCATCACAGCCTCAGACATAAACACCAGTTAAAAACCAAGGCCTTAATTAAATGATCTAAACCCAAAGCCACTACAGCAGCCAGGTCAGAGGTCACAGAACAATCCAAACAGAAAATGACCCAAAGCAAAACAAAAGCATAAAACTGAAACAAAGCAGCCGGGTTTCCAAGCTGCAGCAGCTTTCTGTCTGAAAAGAAACGACATTTTAATCTGTGATTCAGGAAAATGACAGAGGAAGAACCGTTTTCACCGAGCAGAGCTGGACGAGGGAACCAGAGATCCTTCGGGCCGACAGGAGGATCAGCTCAGCTCAGCTCAGGCTTTTCTATATACGGGTTTGTACTATTGAACTAACGGTACTGAACTGTTTATGTTGCTATAAGCAAATCACAACCAAACCCCAGAACCAGCAGGAAGTTTCTGAATCCACAAACAATTTGAGTTAAACAAACAGATAATTCAGATTTACAAGAGAAACAATATTTACTGAAGTTAGTTATGAGCCCTGCAACCCGACCAGACAACACGCATGTCTGGGCAAAACCAGGAGAAAGAGCCTCTAATACCCCACACCTGTTGGGAGTTAACTGGAGGCCAGGTGACCCGGAGCCCAGGTGACCCGGAGCCCAGGTGACCCGGAGCCCAGGTGACCCGGAGCCCAGGTGACCCGGAGCCCAGGTGACCCGGAGGCCAGGTGACCCGGAGGTCAGGTGACCCGGAGGTCAGGTGACCCGGAGGTCAGGTGACCCGGAGGACAGGTGACCCGGAGGACAGGAGGTCAGGTGACCCGGAGGTCAGGTGACCCGGAGGTCAGGTGACCCGGAGGTCAGGTGACCAGGAGGACAGGAGGTCAGGTGACCCGGAGGTCAGGTCTCATCCTGCTGCTTCTGGATCGTCTGACCTTAAAGTCATAAAAAAAGCAGCTGATAAAAAAGTCCAAAACTTCAGAAACTTTAACAGAAGCTGCAGGTTTTTTCTGGTTTGGTTAAAACATGTTTGATTTCATTCAGTGGGAAGAAAATCCACAAATTTTACTCAAAGTAAGAGAAACGACTTTATAATAAAATTACTCTATAAAAGTAAAAGTACAGCGTAGTAAAGATGAAGTAAATGTAACTAGTTACTGCTGAACTCTAACAATATAAAGTTAAAATAAGTTGCAGTGAATCAATTCCTCCTGTTTTCCTCGATCAGCTGATCGGGTTTCTGCCGAGTCATCAACAACCTGATTCAGCAAATCATCAATGATTGTTGCAGCAACTCTGAGTCAGTCAACGTTGCGTCAATCTGGGATTCCCTGGAGGCTGCGGAGTCGTAAAAGACGTTTCTCTGGTCAGAATGTCTGTTATTAATCTGTAGATGTGTCAATCTGGACAAAGAGACAACAGGCTGCCTGCGCTGTCAGGGTTTGACTAGGACATGAAGGATCTGCTCTCTGCCACTTCCTGACAACTGGAATGAAAAACAAACTCAGTTCATTTAGTTAGACTCCATCTACGGAGGACTCACCCTGCCAAAGCTGGTAATGAACATAGACTAGCGGTGGGACTCGATTTGAACCTGCTGGATGCAGGATCTGTATTTATTTTAGAATAATTAGAAACATTTCAATTTAAAAATCTTTTTGCTGCTAAAATATTGTTATTGTAGTTTTTAATTGTTCTTCATCATCAGATTGAAACCAAGTTTCTCTGGTCATTCATTAAATTTCTAATCTGGACATTAGCATTAGCTGCTACATGTTTAGCAATGAGGTGCTACTTCAGCTTAGCATAGGTTCGCTGCTAGGCTAACTCCTTTTAGCATAACTCGAACAGAGCGATAGTCTTTTCCATCATCCAATCAGATCGATTAGAAGCAGAAAAAGACGCATCGTTGCTGCTGTTAGCGGACATAGCGGTGCATCAGGTTTACAGGCGTACCAGAAACACACAAATACAAAGGTTCCAGGAGGAACAAAAAAAATTGTGTTAAAATTTTAAATTAAATTAATAAAAATGAACCTGTTAAAGTACAGCAGTAATATAAAAAATAAATGACTTTATAAAGTAATTATTATGCCAAATATTGCAACCAAAAATGTAAGAATAAAAAAATAAAGAAATTTCACAACATACATGATCATACAGTCTGTCATCAGATACTATTTGTTTATCATTTCTACCGTTATTAATTTAATGTTGTCACTTTTATTTTATTTGTTATTTTTCCCAATTATATTAATTAGTTTCCTTTTTTATTTGGTTCTATTTTATTTTGTGTCACTTTTTATTTATCTTCTCCTCTAATATTTCATTTCCTCCAGTCGGATCTGATCAGATTTTGTCCAAACGTCGTTTTAAAAATAATGTCAAACACAGGATTGTTTTCAGAAACGTTTTTATCCACATCGATCCGTCACTGAGCGTCGATTTAAACATGCCAAACCTGCAGGGGGCGGTGCAGCGCTAAGCTAAAGCCTGCCAGCCAATCAGATTGCTTCAAAACAATGACTTCCTGTTAGGAGTTAAACATGGCGGCCTCTGTGTGGACAGACTGACAGGTTGAACAGAGAATTAAAATATAAACTTAATAAAACAAAGTATCAGATCCTGAAACACAAATCCAGAGTTTTCTAAAACCTCCTCTTTGGTCTGAGTTTTTATAATAATGTTTTTTCTCTCCACTGTCGCCACATGCATGTTCAGTTCCTGTAAAATCAGCGACTCAACGTGAGCAACCAGCAGGTTATCAGCATCCTGAGATAAAATCTTTCAAATAATTTTAATAATGAATTAAATTCATAATAACCAGGATCAGTTGGAAAGTAAATATGGATGAATTCTGACTTTCTGTTTGTTTCTCTGGTTCTTCCCTCTGAAGGAAAATAAATCCTGAGGTTTTCCTTTCACTCGTCTGTCAGGTTCTGTTTCTGTTTCTGCTGATGTTTCACTTTGAACTGATGCAACTTTTCAGGTTACAGTGAAACTGTGAGGGTTAAACTTTCTCTGTTCTGATCGTCCCACGCAGCACTAAAGAGCTTTTCTTCCACCCACTCCAGTTTCTGGCTGCGTTTCGCCACCGGAGGAAGGAGCAGAAACACGCGGCGTGTCGGATCATGTCCGAACACAGAGAGGTTTCAGGAAGATTCAGGAGGTTTTCTGAAGGCCGCAAGTTTAATCTAACATTTATTATTCTAAGATTTATTCTCTCATGTTTTCTGTTTCACTTTGAGGAACTCAAACCACAAAAATCTGTGAAATTCAACAACACCCAGTTCATGAGTCTCAGGACAAACACGTCAAAAAACCGAGCCACAAACCCAGAATCTACTTATCCAGGGGGCCCAGACTGCGGCGCGTGGGCCGTTTCCTGCCCTCAGGATGAGTTCTTGTGGCCCTGGAAGGAAACTTTCAGACTGTTTGATTCAATACAGTAATACTGTTTTTATTATAGTAATAAATCTGTTTATTGCATTTGATTAAAAAAAGATGAAAAATATTTTATCACAGAGAAAACATTCAACTTCACATTTTGCTCCAAGTAGCAAAAGGTTTGGCCTCCAGGGTCAGAGGTCAAACATCTTAAACCTGATCAGATCAAAACATAAAAGACTAAAATTATTCTCATTCATGTTGTTTTTATCTTGTCTCATTTTGTAGAACTTTTTTCCAGTTATAAATAAATATCTGCTAAATTAAAATAAACTGTAATCAAATGAAAGTTAATAAATCAGATATTTTAGCGCCGTTAGCTTGTTGAGCTAACGGCGCTAATTAACCTGGATTAAACTCAAATAAAACAAAGTTCAATCATCTCTACCTGCAGCGAGCGCCGGCATTCTGGGGTCAGAGTTCAGGGGTCAAATGAAAAAACTAAGAGGTCAAAATAAATAAAACGACCTTTAACCTCTAAAAAAGTAGAGTATTGTTCCAAGTTGCACAGCAAAAGTCACAAACATTAGATATAAAGCAGGTCCAGTGGAATATTTTCCTCCAGTCATCACATCCTGAACAGAACCGGAACCGGGTCAGAACCGGGCCGTAACAGTTCCTACGTCCTGAACGCTCCAAACGAGGCCCGATCGATCAGCTCCTGGCCTTCACTGATCAGAACCTTCAGCTGGTCTCCTCTCCACAGGTCGAACAGTTGGCCCACGTACACCGTCCGGACCCGGTGATGGCCTCCGCCGCCGTCCGGGGGCCCCGTCGGGTACGGGCCGCCGTCCTGGGCCCCCATCAGGTCCATGTCTCGGTCGTAGCCTTCGCTCCGCCGCTGCAGCGTCACGCGGAAGTCCCGCGCCGGGCCCTTCAGAACGAACTTCATGTAGACGAAGTAGAGTCCGGTCTCCGGCACCACAATGGCCCGCAGGCCGCGGCTGTAGGCGCCGCCGCCGAACCTGGCTCTCCATTCCAGCTGAGACCCAGACAGCAGGTTCGCTACGTTAATGGAATCTGCAGAAGGACCGTTAGCATCCGTTAGCTTAGCATCTAAACCAGAATGACACACTTCCTGTTCAGATTGAACAATAACTGAATAACTGGGATTAAAATCTGATTATTTTTTTTTTGCCCCTCCAGGGTATTTTGTGGCTCTAGTGCCCCTTATATGACAGCAGGCTGACAGGAAACGGGGAAGACATGTGGCAAATGTCGTTGGGTCCGGGAGTCGAACCCGCGACGGCCGCGTTGAGGACTGAAGGCCTCCAAATACGGGTCGCGCCAACCGCTACGCCACCATGGCACGCCTAAAATCTGATTTTTATCACAATAATCGAGTTTCCCCTGCAAACAGTTTTATTAAATAATGTCTCATATCTGATCATAACTATAAACAAACTGCAGATTTTCTGCTGCTGCATCCTGGGAGCAAAAAGCAGCGTCACCACAGATCCTTCCTCCCAGTGTTTACATAAATCATTTCTTATTTATTCTGTTATTTTATGTGCATATTGGGATCAGTTTGATATGTTGAGTTTTTTATGTTTTTATGCTGTAAATGTGATTATTAGTTCTGATTGTTTCATTTCTGTGTAAATCTAAATGCTTCATGGAAACAGATCATCTCCCTGCTTTCCTGTCAGTTTCACTGTCAGTTTGTTTGAATAATGAAATGAATTAGATGAATATCCTGATGTCCAGAGATTCAGCCCTGAGGTACTTTTATAAAAACAAGTGGAAAGATCAAATGTTTCAGTTTCCACGAGATTCTTGACATTTTTTACTTCCATCAGAATCATCATCCAAAGTTTGAACACAGAGAGATGAACTTTTCCTGATTTACTTTTTGTTCTGATCTGTTTTCTCAGTTTAAAGGTGATGAAACATTTCGGTTTAGATTAAAACGTTTCTGTTGCTTATTTTAATATCTAAAGACAAAAACTCACCGAGGTCGATGTGCAGCGGGCCGGCGGTGGGAGAACTGCTGGTACTGGCTGTGGACGGGTCGTCTGCAGACAGAGGAAGGTGAGCGGTTAGGTTCTGGTTCTGGTTCTGATCAGCAGCTGGATGGACAGGAAATGAAGGTTAACGTACCTGCAGGACAGATTCTCCTCTGGGCCGAGAAGGACGGATCAGAATCAGACGATTTCTGTGGATAACAGAGGAAATTCTTCAGAACCGTTCAGCACATCTGGGTCTGATCAGGTCAGGAAACTAGCAGGATCTAATAAATCTAAACCACAGGGGGCGCCATTTTTAAAGTTACAGTGAAAAATGACCAGCAATGATTCGGGTTATTTAGCCTGTCAGAGAAAAAGGGTCTTTCATTTTAAAAAGTTATTTTAACCAAGTTATTCAATCAAATGAAGTATTTTGCTAGCAAGCTACACATTAATATTTAGCTTCAAACAAATACCATTATCATCACTCCGCCTGGGGGAAATATTTAGCTTGCTAACTAGTTTGAAGCTAAATGTTTAGCTAACAAGCTACTTCACTAATATGGACCTAAATATTTTGTTAGAAGCTAAATATTTAGCTTCAAACTCAATATTTACTTAGCAAGCTAAATATAGTTTGAGGCTAATTATTTAGCTAAGTGGCTGAATGTTTAGCTTTGAGTTAAATAATTTGCATTTGCTTCAGAAATATTTATCTAAATGATTAGTTTAAACTGTGACATTTATTTATGATAAATGAATAAAAAAATAAAAATATGAGGTTGAGAAATGAACCGCCATTTTTAGGCTAGCTCAAATCTTTGCTGTTTTTGTTTTGGACCGTATCTTTAATCCGAACCAGGCTGAACTCAGGAAGGTCCTGAAACCAGCTGCTGGTTTTACTTTAAATATGAAGCAAATAATACATATTTTAATATACTTTTCAATTATGATGATTTCGAGTCGCAGCAAAAAATTAGAATCAGAAAAATTCAAAAGAATTTTATCCATAAATATGGACAGCAGGTCCAGGTTCGGTTCGGTTCTGCAGTGGATTCTGGGTCCGGGCTCCTTTTGCCTGACTCATGGATCTCCTCAGACCTCCAGGATTTATTTATTGTCATTTCCATTATCAGTCTGACTCTGCAGGAAGTTCGGTTCGATCCGGTCCAGTCCGGTTCGTAACAATCCGAACTCTCCCGGAACACCGGAGGCGGTTCGGATGAACTGAGCAGGTTCTGGTGGTTTTAGAAGCCGAACCGAACCTGAACCTGTCAGAACCTTCAGCAGAGTCAGGAGAACCAGCCTGGATGTTTCCGCCGCCGCAGGGCGCCCCCTGCCGGCGGCTCTTACCGCGGCTCTCCGCTGACTGAGATCCGCGCAGCTGATGAAGATGAAGGCGGCGGCGCAGCCCAGCAGCAGCAGCAGCGTGATGAGCCTCAGCCGGGCCTCCTGCTGCTTCATCTCCCGGCAGTGGTTGATGAGGATGAGGAGGGACTCTTCCTCTCGGTGCCCCCTGACCTCCACCGGTCCGCTGCCGCTGAGAGCCTCCATCTCTCGATCTGCTCCTTTCCGCATCCCGTGGCCTTTTATTGGCGAACACCCACTGAGTTTCTTACCTCACCGTTTATTTTTAGACTCAGGAAGAAAGAAAAGGAGGATGAGGAGGAGCCTTCATCAGAGACAGATTAAAATATTTTACTTTTTGTTTTATTCACAAAGTAAAAATTCACCCAAACTGGTTCCATGTGAGAAAGTAACATTAACCTCTCTCTCTCCCTCACAGGTGTGTGTGTGTGTGTGTGTGTGTGTGTGTGTGTGTGTGTGTGTGTGTGAGAGAGAGAGAGAGAGTAAATGGCACAGGGGGTGAGCGAGAACACACAACAGGAATCTAAAAGAATAACTAGACCTCAGAAACTAAACTACAAAAACAAAGAAAAACGACACAAAAGTAAAAGTAATAAAGTGGAATCACTGAAATAAAATAAAAATAATAATGAAACAGAAACGAAGCTCCAAACCTGGAAGGTTTAACATAAAACCTGAACTGAGAGTCAGAATGAGCCATCAGCAGATCTGGAGTTTATTCTTACTCTGTCTCTGGTAGTTCATATTTAGCTCTCTGGCTCCCTCTGGTGGACATGGACGGAACAGCACGTCCAAAACGGTAACGTCCTTTTGACTCCACAGAAACAACCAGCCAGTTATTATCATCTTATTTCATTTCAGTTTTATCTGCTTTCACCTCACATGTAGAAAAACACAAACCAGATTCAACTCTATTTTTAACTCTCTATTTATTAAAAAATTTAAGTAATTGTAGGAAAGTTGGAAAAACTAAAACGAGTTAAAATAACTGAAATGAGCTTCAGATAACAAAACTCTGGTTATGTCAAAAACAGAACTGTAGCCATTTTTGATGTTTAATGTTTCACTGTTTGTAAATGTCGTCAACATTATGCTGTGCTATTTTAAATGATTATCATTTTAACTTTTAGAGGTATTTTTTAAAAGCCCATCTAGGGACAAGGGTTAGGGTTGCACTATCACTGCTAGTTTGTCTGTTCCTACCAAATAAACTCAAATAAACAAATAAAATAAATAACTGGATGTATTTAAAGTCTGATAATAAAAATAAAAATCATTGGTCCTAAAGACAAAACAAAGTTAACAAACTGAGAGGAAAGAAAAATCCCAACTAAATATTTATAACTGGTTCAAACAACAGAGATATTTTAATATTCATTAATAAACAGTGGAAACAAAATGGCTCCACTGTAAAGCTAACATCTCTGCTCTTCAGATTTCAGCCAATCAGCCTCGAGCAAAAACAATGGTGGCTGCTTAGCGAACGCCAGCCGTTAGCATGTCACGTAGCGCCGCCTCCAGGTATTTCCTGTTGAATATTTCAAATATTCTCTGCAAATCAGAATGAGCAGGAACATTTATGAGATTTATGACCAACTGGGAACAAAACACAATTAGTTTGAGTTTCTATTGGCATAAATGTCTGTACCGCTAATAGTGGAGCTAATTTTTCATTTAGCACTTTCGCTAACGTTGAAAACATTTAGCATTACATTAGCACAGCTAGCTGTTAGCTGTGTCTGACATGAGACTTTTACCAACTGGTTTTTGCTCTTTTGTGAAACTTCACTAGAGAAAAACTGTTAGCAGTTAGCAGTTAGCAGCCGACAGGCGAGAAAAGTGAAATAAAACAGTTTCTTTCTTTAGCTCTTTATTTCAGGCGGTAAAAAGCAAAGATGTTTCATCCGTTCACATCATTCCTGCCTCTCAGGCAACAGAAACAGTTTTATCATGACGGACGTCTGCAGGAGCTGAACCCGCTTTGGGCCTAAGGGTTCGGTCCCTGAGGAGTTCACCGGATCCAACAGGAGTTCTGGATCCGACCCGGGTCTGGTTCCAGTTCCCCTCACTGGGAGCCATCCTGTTTGGACCTGAAAGTTTCTGGTTCCGGTTCATCAGATGTTTCTGGACCAGAACTAAACATTTAGTTTCTCAGTTCTAGAACCAAAACAAAAGATTGGATCACTGGAGATTCTGATCAGATGATCCACCGATCGATCCGCTTCCTGCTGCTTCCTGCCGTCACTACGGAAAAACCTGCTAATCCTCACTGACCTTTGACCTAAAGTAGCCTGAACTCAACAAGTCGGTGGTGGGCACTGCTACTTAAAAAGCTAACTGCGCTAAATCTAAATAGCTCATCATAGCCATTAGTTACACTAACACTACAGTGCTAGACCTACACGGTATTTTACAAAAGCTAATGCTAACGCGCTACACCAACATGCTATTTAGGAGAAGCTAAAGTTAAAGTGCTACACTGACATGCTATTTAGATGAAGCTAAGGTAGCTAAGTGCTCTAATTGTTAGGAAACTTAGCTAAAGCGCTAAACAAAAAATTAGCTCTGCTATTAGCGCATTAGCATTAGCGTGTCCAGCTCTGCTTCCAGGCATCAGATCAGATTTGTGTCGGGTTCTGAAGGTTCAGGACTGAGAGGCTTTTGATGGTGAAGGTGGAGCTAGCTGCTGGAGGTTCTGACCCGAAGGAGCTAGCTGCTGGAGGTTCTGACCCGAAGGAGCTAGCTGCTGGAGGTTCTGACCCGAAGGAGCTAGCAGCTGGAGGTTCTGACCTGAAGGAGCTAGCTGCTGGAGGTTCTGACCCAAAGGAGCTAGCAGCTGGAGGTTCTGACCCGAAGGAGCTAGCAGATGGAGGTTCTGACCCGAAGGAGCTAGCTGCTGGAGGTTCTGATCTGGATCCAAACCAGGTTTTATTGGATTCAGTTCTGGACAGAAACAAACGGGTCAAAGTTCCTCAAAGACAGACGAATTACTTCCTGTAGAGGAAATCATGAAACCGTCCGAGGATCCGGTCGGATCAGAACTCCTGAGGAACAAACAGAGCAACGGGAAAGGGAGCAGCCGGGTTCTGTGGCTGGCAGAGGCAGCATCATGCTGTGGGCCTTTGGTGAAGCTAATCGAAGGCAGAAATCCTCCGAATGAAGGATTTGTAATGTTTGTTTCTTGGACTAGACCGCAGGCCTTTCAGGCCGGTTTGCATAAAAATACAGATTTATAACAAAAAACATTAAATAAAATCCAAACTATTAATTTAAAGGTCACACAGTTCAAACAAAACATCATCATGGATGATCCTGTAAGGCAGAAAGACGTCCAATAAATAACAATGATGCATATTGAGACGCAGCAGATCAGAGACTAAACCATCATCTGGAAAGTAAGGAAGTAAGTAAGTGCACCCTGTGATCCAGCAGGGTGCACTTACTTCCTGGATCTTCATCAGGATCTCACATCGGTCATGAATTCTGCTGCAGTTTGAAGATTCAGAAGTTTGTAAAATCACTTCCAATAAATAAATAAAGTCAATAAAACCAGTCGGCCATTTTTGTTTTGTTTTCTGCTCGTATTTAGCTAAGAAGCAACGTTGGTTTGTCGGTTAAATACTTTTTAACATCTGCAGGTTTCAGAAAATCAAATTTAAGACGTTTTTAATTCCAGCTGAAATGAAACTTCAGACAGAAACGTCTAAATCCAGGTGATGTTTGGAGGATCCAGCATAACAGAACCGAACCAAAACCAACGTCCAAAACAAGCTAGCTAACTAGTTAGCATGGGGATATTAGCAGCTAGCTACAGACCAAATTTAAGGCCTGTGATTGGTGTATTTAAGACCAATGCACATTTTTTAAAAATGACTTTAAGACGTTTTAAGACTTTAAGGACTGGGATCAATAAAGCATTTTTGAATTTGAATTTATTTGCATCAGATTAGATTAGGAAGGTTTAATCTCCCTAATCTAATCTAGATCAGAAGTTTGCTTCTTTCCTGAGCTGCAGCTGGCGGCCGCAAAAATCAGTCCAAGAGCCAGAAATGGAGCCCAGGCCGCAACTTTGGACGCCCCTGGTCTAGTCCAATCATTGACTGAGAGACAGAGAAAGCCCACATCCTGATGCCTCCACCACCGGTCCAGAGGGCGTCGTCATGACATCTCGGCTTTGATGACCTCAGTCCGGCAGCCATCTTGTTTCTAGAGAGAAGAGACTTTCTCCTTCAACCTTGGCAGGCAGCCCTGACCTTTAACCTTTGACCTGATGCAGAACAATGGTTTAGTTTGTTCTTTAACAAGTTTGTTTTCTTTTCATTTAGAAACCAGAAACTCGGCGGTTCTGGTTCTGTGAGTTGAAGGAGGCGGGTCGTCTAGTTAGTGTGGTTCTGGTCTAGTCGGTGTGGTTCTGGACCCAGCGGGTCTAGTCGGTGTGGTTCTGGACCCAGCGGGTCTAGTCGGTGTGGTTCTGGACCCACCGGGTCTAGTCGGTGTGGTTCTGGACCCAGCGGGTCTAGTCGGTGTGGTTCTGGACCCAGCGCCGCAGGCGGCCGCTGTACTCCTGCGGGCTGACGGTGGAGAAGGAGCGGCCATGATGCCTCAGGCTCTTCCACAGATGCTCCAGCCGCTTCTTCAGGCCGTAGACGGTGAAGACGTCGATGATGCCGATGAAGTAGCGCTGCTCGGGTCCGTCGATGACGTGCAGCGGGTTCTTCAGGTTCGGCAGCAGCCGCCGGTTCTGGGCCCTAAAGTCGTCGGGCGAGTCGGCGCCGGATCCGGCGGGTCGCGGACTCGTCCGGGACGAGTCATCTCGGTCCTGGGACGACGTTAAGCCCGAGTCCGGTTCCGGTGAAGGTCCGGCGTCTTCGTTCAGAACCGCTCCTGGGACTTCGGCGTGTATCGGGCTGGACCCGGGGTTCACGGACCTGGAACGGTACCAGACAGGAAGTGAGGCAGACTTACGGGATTCTGGACAGAACCGGGCCTGAGATTAGAACCGGGTCGATAATTATTCCATTTAAAGTTCTGAGGAGACGGACCAGAAAAAGTCCAGCGTCCGTTTCACTCCCACAGGGTCAGGATCACCGAACTGGGCTGGAACCCAACCCATTAGCCGTTACCATGGAGACAGAGGCTAATTGAGATGCGGCATCTGCTCTGCTCCCTAATCTAATCTGTTCTGATCAGATAATCACATTTATAGAAATTACGGAGGCGACGAATGAAGCTGATTGATGAACCGACTGGTTGCCATGGTGATTCACATTCTTCCCACAGAGCAGCGAGAGGCGAGAACAATAACTGTAATCTGACAAACACAACCCTCAGGCTAG
The DNA here is from genome assembly GCF_002775205.1 of Xiphophorus maculatus. Lineage (NCBI taxonomy): Eukaryota > Metazoa > Chordata > Actinopteri > Cyprinodontiformes > Poeciliidae > Xiphophorus > Xiphophorus maculatus. Next base: position 1,305,923 of record NC_036450.1, read on the forward strand.
CAAGCTAAATACTTAGCCACATGCAAATTCACTTGCTGATAAGCGGAAGTGGACTATCAAAATAAAAGCTGTTTCAATAGATCCATTGGTAGGAACATCTGTATTGATATTTATCAATACAAATGTTTTGGTAAACAAAGCTAAGTATTAGCTAAATTTATGCTACTAACTAATACTTAGCTAACTACTATAAACTTTGCAGAGTTTGTAATAGCTAGCTAAGCTAAATACTTAGCAAGCAAAAATTTTAGCTAGCTAAGTATTTAGCTTAGCAGTCTCAATACTTTGCTCCCTTATTATTCAGCCAGCTAAATATTTATCTTACTATTTAGCTAGTTTGTAAACGCCATATTTATCTGGCTAACTACCTAGCATGTTAGCCAGATAAATGTTTAGGTAATTATTTAGCTCTCTGTGAGTGGAGCCAGTGGAGCTGACGGACTTCTTGGTTCTGACGATGAGCGAGGCGAAAGACAGGTTCTGGTTCCGCTCGTCGTGGTGCAGCGGCTGGTGGGCCAGCAGGAGGCTGTAGTCCAGAACGTTGAGCCGCTCCAGGAAGCTGGTGTCGATCTCCACCTGCTGGACGAGCCAGGAGCGCTGCCGCTCTGCACACAACACAACCAAAGTCAACAAATAGAACAAATACCAAAAAACACAACAAAAACACAACAAACTCACACAGAGACCCGGGTCGGGTGTCAGAACGGAACCAGGCGGTTTGGAAACTTTGAGTTTCGTTTTCATGGTTTAACAAAAACAAACTTTAATGTTTTACAGTGAAGCAGAACTTCCTACATTTTTACCATTAAAAATCTGAGCTTTGGTTTCTGACACAATCCAGAGATATTATGGGATGGATTAGATCAACGCTGACTCGTTGGTTAGAATGGCCTAGTCAAAGTCCAGACCTGAATCCAGCAGGTTTTTCAGATGTTTTCAGACTGAACTGGTTCGGTTCTGGAGGACAGAAGTAGTTCTCTGTGTGACCAGCAGAGGGCGCGCTGCACCTTCCTCCTCCTCTTCCTCACCCAGTGTGATGAACTGGCCTTCAAAGTTCAGGTCCTTCAGAACCACGATGATCTGGCTGCCCTCCGGCGCCGGGTCCGTCCACCGGCTCACCTGGCAGCCTTTGATGTCGTACCTGCAGAACACAGGCAGCGTCACTGGACCCGACCGGAACCAGGACCGACCCGGACCTGGAACCAGAACTGACCAGAACCAGAACCAATCTGGAACCAGGACCAACCCGGACCTGGTACCAGAACTGACCATTACCAGGACCGACCTGGAACCAGGACCAATCAGAACCAGGACCGACCCGGACCTCAGCGGTCCAGACTCACCGGGCGTTGATGCGTTCGTCCGGGTAAAAGACGCTCTGCATTACGATGAAATATTTCTGCCAAGAAGAAAAGATGAGATGATCCAGCAGGAGGCGCCAAACGTTCAGATCCACAAAACAGCAGAAGAAGAAACATTTAGCTATCAGAGCAGCGCCTACTTCCTGTTATTAGGCGGTTTCTACAGGAAGTAACTCAAAAACACAAAATCTCAACAAGTAATTTATTTAGTTTAGTTTCTAAAATCTCAGAAAATTAATTTGCAGGTAATTTTTCACCCAGATACAGAAGATCAACTAAATATTAAAACACAGTTAGCATTAGCAGATTTTTTCACTTGTAACACAAAAATCACATTTGTTTTCTGAATTTTTAATTTGTTTTGATAATGCTACATTTTGGAATGAAAAAAAATCACTTTGTTTAAAGATTCCTCAGATCCTGATCCAGACATTCAGAACCAGAGAACCGGGTCAAAGCGGATCTTTACCTTCCGACTGGGCGGGATCCGGATCCGGTGAACTCCTGAAAGGAAAACAAGAATCATCAGGACGACGAGTCCTCCATCGTCAGCTGGTCGGGTTAAAGGTCGGGCTAAAGGTCAGGTCGTGGGTTGTACCTAAGAACTTGACCAGCAGTGAATGTGGGAACTTCCTCAGATGCTCCACGTAGATCTTCAGGTTGGACAGAAGGAATTTAATCTCCCGTTTGTTTTGAGTCTTCAGGAAAAAACGTTTATCATTTCTGAAGGTTCAAAAACACAAAACGCATCAATGAACACGTGTTGTTAAACATCCTACAGTTAGCATGTCAGCTAACTAATGTTAGTAGCTATTCTAAAGAAAGCTATGTTGCTACCATTTGCTAATAAACTTAAGCCGGTCACACCCACAGTCAGCATGCCAACTAACCACAGCTACCATGTGCTAATGTTAGCAACTGTCCTAAAAAAGCTATTTTGTTGGCATTAGCTCATAAGCTTATAGCAACAAACATTTGAAAAAAAGTCCAATACCTAAGAATAACTAATATTAGCAGCTATGCTACTAACATTATTTTGTTAGCATTAGCTAATAATGTTATAGTGGTTGAAATCCTTGCTAACATGCAGCTTCTCTCTAATATTCTGATTTATGTATTTCTGTCTATGCCTTGTAACCAGGTCAGTTTTTGCTTCCCAGGTCTTCACAGGTCTGTCCAACAAATCAATCAAACAGCTGCAGCTGATCCAGATGCTGCTGCTGGCGTTCTGACTAAAACCAGGAAGGTAGAGCACATAACACCAGTTTTAAAGTCCCTCCACTGGCTCCCTGTAGCTCAAAGAATAGACTTTAAAATCCTGTTGTTAGTTTATAAATCACTGAACGGCTTAGCACCACAATACATTAAAGATCTGCTGTTGTTGTATCAACCTTCCAGACCTCTCAGGTTCTGGTTCTGGTTCTGCTCTGCATCCCCAGAACCAGAACCAAACGAGGAGAAGCAGCTTTCAGCATCTATGCACCACAAATTTGGAACAAACTTCCAGAAAACTGTAAAACAGCTGAAACACTGACTTCTTTTAAATCTCAACTAAAAACCCACCTGTTTAGGATTGTATTTGAAATGTAATCAATTACAAACTTATTGATGGAACTTGACTTAATGCTGTGTTTTGATTATTGATTCTTTGTTGTTTTGTGTTTCTGTGTTTGTAATGATGTAAAGCTCTTTGAAATGCCTTGCTGCTGAAATGTGCTATACAAATAAAATGTGATTGATTGATTGATTCCCGTTTGTTTTTCTGCTGAGTGAGGAGCAGACTCACGTCAGGAAGAAGTCAGCTTTGCTCTTGGAGTTGCTGATGAACTGCAGGTAGCAGCTTTCTGAGCACAGAGACTGCAGATACTCGTCCTCTGTGATTCCTAGCGACGCGCGCAGAGCGGCGAACACCGGGCCGCCGAACGTCTCCAGGGAGAAGTCCTGGACAAACACAGCAAACTGTCTGGGACGCCTGAGAGCCACAATCACCGCCTGCCGGCCCGACCTCACCTTGTGCACCTGCGTGACCTTGGATCTGAAGTCGTCGTCTGAAAGGTCGTTCTGGAAACAGAAACACAGTAAGACAGAAAGATTCACAATCTGCTTCATATTTCAGTTTATGTTCCTGTTTTTACAGGAAAGAGGAAATTCAGGAATTCATGAGCCATAAAACAACAGAATGTCTTCAGTCAGAGGGATTTCCAGAAGTGTTGTAACACAGACCTCTACAGGAGATCCTTCAAACTCCATCCATCTCTGCAGCGACTCGTTTAATTTGGTTTATCTGGTTTAAATATGAGATTTCTGTGGATATTTGTGTATTTGTCAGTGACTGCTGGCGCTCAGTGCGCTGAGGTCGCCGCGGCAATCTGTGATGTCAGAGGCGGCGCCGCTGACCGAGCCGTAATGCTCCCTGCTGAGTCAGCGCTCTGGGCGTCAGAGGGATTAGGCCCTAGCAGAACCGGGTCGGGAATTCTGCTTGTTCTGTAGCAACAGAAACTCAGTCAGCTCCAAGCTCACGGCTGAACCTGGATCAGATTTTATTTATTCTTCTACTTCCAGAATGAAGCGTTCCTCTAAAATAACAGATGGAGCTCAGAGGGACTCATCATTCAGCAGATCGTTAGCCTGCTAATCAATCAACCTGTGGCTAATTCACAAAGCTAACATAAATATTGACTTGATGCCAAACTGTTAGTTATTATTCATTGAAGTTTAAATATTTTAACCTTTATGCTAACCCTGAATCATCCTAATAAACACTAGTTCTGCTAACGCTAAAGGCCTATACCAAAATGGTTTTGAACACATGCTATTGCTAAAGCGCTAAATTTAGCCATGTTGATTCCCACAAGGTGTCATAAGGAGAACATGGAGAAGTTCTCAAAATAATTCATGTATGTCAGTGTTCAGGGGAAGTTAAAGCAATAAATGTTTTCAACATGAGCTAAAATGCTAAAGCGCTAAGGTAAAAACTAGCTCTGCTATTAGCGGATTAGCAGACGTCTACGCTGTTCACTGAACCAACACGAAGTCTTAGCAACAAGCAGCAGCAGCAACGTTTGAAAACTGAATATAATTATTCACCGTCTGGATTCTGGTTTTAATAATATTTTAAATAAATGTTTTTGTAGCTGTTGCTCTAAATTAGCATCAGGAGTTTCCTGATAATCTCAGTTTCAGTTTCAGGAATCATTGCTTGTTTGTTTAGATGCCTAAAACCAGGAGACGGCAGCGTTGACACATTAAGCAACTTTAAGTGGATGTTGAGGCTGTTTGTTGCTGAATCCCTGGTTGCTGAAGCGGTTTGTTTACTGCAGGCGCGGCGCTGCGCTCTGACCTGCTTCCACTACGGCAGCAGGAAGGGGTCAGTTTTAAACTGTGGACTTTTCTGCTGCTGGTTTTCCTCTGATCTGAACACACAGATGAATTTACTGCTGACACGTTCTGAAATCCAATAATCAATCCCTGGAAAGCTGTTAGCGCCGCGGCGCAGCGACCTTCAGCGCGGCGCAGCGACCTTCAGCGCGGCGCAGCGACCTTCAGCGTTTTATTATCAGTGACATAAAAACAAAAAGGTTCAGGTCTGAATGAACATCAGAGACGTTTTGTACAGATTTAAAAGCTTCAGATCAATTTACTGACTGGACAGAGAGAGGAGCAGCGTTAGAATGAAACCAGAGGTCAGAGGTCAAATCACCTCATCGATTACAAACAATCGGCAGACGAAGCAAGAATCAATTTTAGAGATGAATGTTCAGGAAACGATGAAGTTTTCACCTTCAACTGATTCAGTTTGACTCGACTGATCCAGAGTCAGATATGAGGACCTGAACTGAACTGAACCGAACTGAACTGAACCGAACTGAACCGAACTGAACTGAACTGAACTGAACCGAACTGAACCGAACCGAACTGAACTGAACTGAACTGAACTGAACTGAACGGGTTTGAGACCAAAACATGAAGGCTGCTGACCTCTGACCTCTGGGCCAGCAGGCGTTCCTCTGTGGTTTTTAGCAGGCATGATGCTGCCGCTGCTACTCACCGCTGGCGGTGTGTGTGTGGAGGTGTGTATGGCTGCAGCCAGGCCCTCCTTCATCCTGCAGGTCAGGCCGTAGAAGTCGTGCTGCTGGTCGATTTCAAACAGACCCAGAAGTTTCCACTGCTGCCTCAGTCCGCCCCAGCGCCGCCGCTTCGCCGTGCCGGATCGCTGCGGCGGCGGCGGCGGCTGCAGGCGCCCGGGCGTCTCCATCTGGGCAGAGAGCAGAGCGGCAGCTTGAGGTGCTGAACGCTTTCTGCAGAAATCAAAGAGTGAGAGGAGGCCAGCAGGAAAACCAAACACAGCAGTCTGTAACTGGGTTGCCATGGCGACCAGCACAATGGGATGAAAGCTCTGCGGTGCGGTGCGGCGCAGCGCGCCGCGCCTGATGAGCCGAGCGGCTCATTATCACGTTTCAGCAGAGCAGCCGCGGCGCCAGATCAAACATCTACAGCTAATAAGACGACTGGCCCTTTAAATAACCGCTGATGATGTCACTGCTTTCTCTGAGTCTGATTGGTTCATCCCCAACATTAGAGCTACCTGGAGGAACACAAACCAGAAGGGTCAAAGGTCATCTGCGCTAACAGCTACATGCTAGCCTAAACAGGAAGCAGACGTCCAGATGTGGAGAGCTAAACAGCAACATGGCAGACAGGCTTTTATTTCTGCTTTACTTTCTAAATTTAGCTAACTAAATATTTAGCTAACGTTAGCGTAGCTGTGGAGCTGAACAGCTTCATGATGAAAGGATGAATATTTTCTTCATGTTTTGTTTATATTTTTGTCTTTTTGTGTAAACACTGAAAGAAAAATTAAACTGCAACAATAAAAGCTTTAATAATATAAATAAAAATAAATAATAACATAAATTTACGCTAATTAAGCTAAGCTAAACAATTAGCTTGCTATTCAGGTATTTAACTTAAAGCTGGGATATTTAAATAATTAAATAACAGTAAAAATATGAAAGTATATTTTTTCCTTCAATAACAGATCAATGCTGTTTTACAGTGTAACTTTTCTGTCTCTTTGCTCTGCAGAGATTTTCCTCTCATCAGGATTTACATGACCTTCGGCCTCAGGCCTTCATTTGACTAACAAAGCTCCGGCGGGCCGGTTCAGCTTGGTTCGGCTCGGTCCGGACCGGTTCGGACCTGGAGTCAGCAGGTCAGCTCACCTCAGAGTTTGTTTAGCTGGGAGCATCACTTCCTGCTTCTCATCATCAGCCAATCAGAAACATTCAAATGATCTGCATGTTAACATCAGCATTTATTAAATGATCAAATTATTCAACTAAAAAATCTATCTATCTATCTATCTATCTATCTATCTATCTATCTATCTATCTATCTATCTATCTATCTATCTATCTATCTATCTATCTATCTATCTATCTATCTATCTATCTATCTATCTATCTATCTATCTATCTATCTATCTATCTATGTGTCTGTCTGTCTGTCTGTCTGTCTGTCTGTCTGTCTGTCAGAGCAGAATTAGTTATTTTGCTCACCTCAGAGTGAGTTCTGCTGGTTCTGGTGCCGGTTCGGTCCGGTGTCTCTGACTCGTGTGCCGCAGCCGGACCGGCCGGGACTGATCCTGGATCCGGTCACACCCAGATCCTGACACCGACTGGTTCTGTGGGCTGATGGGCTCCGGCTCCACACCAGCAGCGTCCCTTCAAATTAAAAGCCCGGCCCAGCCCGGTCCAGCTGGGCGGACCGGTCCAGAACCAGCAGCTGGTCTTTCTGCAGGACTTTCCATCGGTTCCGAACTTTAAACTGGACTGAAAACGTTCAGGTTTATGAATATGTTATGGAATAATTTAATGAAATCAAAGTTCTGCTGAACTTCTCTTTACTTTTTGCAACTTTACATGAAATATTCAGGAAGTAAATAATTATTCTGATTTATTAACAATTTTATGAAATATTAGTGCTGATTATTTTTTTATTCATTAAGATTTTTTATAGTTTTTTAAACTTTACTTTCATAATATTTTTTGTGTGTCTTTATGTTCTTTATTTTCTCTTTTAGTTTCCTTCGTGATTTTATTTATGCAATAAAATAAATAATATTTTATTTATTTATTTATGCAAAAATGTTTAGTTTTATCAGATCATAAATTAGTTAACGATTATTCCGATAATCAATTAATCCAATTAATCGTTTAAGCCCTAATTAATACATTTCAGAAACATAAAACTACATCATTTTCACCTGGAAACATCGTTTTTAATCGGTGGTTTCGGTTTTCTACAGATTTAACGTTTGGATCTGCTGCCCCCTGCTGGACGGAAGCATTAATGCAGCGCAGGTGAATATTAAAAACTAATAAAATCTGTTTATTTCTGATTTTTCAGCCATTAAGACAAACTAGTATTTTATGTTTGTTGGAATAATAGAAAATCTGAGGATCCAGTTCAGAAAAATAACCTGCAGTAAACAGATCTGCATTTATTAAGGAACAAATTTAATAATTCAATAAATGCATAAATACACCTTAATGAGACTCATCTGTCAGATTAATAGAATCTTTTGAAAATAAGCTTTAAGCAGAAATAAGACATATTTTTAATACTTTTATCACAGAAACAGATTTATGTCCTAAATAAATAAAATTCGATTCTGTTTCAGTTATTTGTTTGATCTGAAGAATTTAGACACAAATAATTTTAAGGAGCAAAAATTTTATTTTATTTCAATGTAAACAAAAGTGAAACCATCTGTACACAAATTCACTCCTACATTTATTTATAGAAAACTGTTTCCACGGCAACAAACTCTGAATATTTACAGATTTCCTCATTATTCAATAATCAGTTTTGCATTCCTGAACTGTGACGTCATTCCTGCGGCACAGCCTCTGACGTCATCGGGACAGAACGGCCGCTAGGGGGAGCCAGAGTTCCTCAGAAAGATTCCAGAGCGAAACAAAACGCAGAACTTCCTGAACTCAGTCGGTTTTCTTCGGTTTGCGGTTTTTCCACAGGATGACGGCAGTGAAGGTTCCTGTCGGACCGAACAGAACATGAGACCCAAAAACCTTCAGAACCGGGAAAAAATCTGGGATTCAACTAAAAATCTGATTCCTGCATCAGTTTGGGCTTTTATCATGAAATTGAAACATGCAGTTCAGCTTATTAAAAAAAAATGTGACATTTTATTGACTGATTATCTCAACATGAGACAGTTTGAACACCTGTTAGCTGCTGCTACATAAACAAACTGAATGAATTAATACGAAGAGCTGAATTAAAGCTGATGGGGCAGAACCAGAACCAGAACCAGGTCAGCTTCAGTCTGTTAGGAACTGAAAGGTAGAGGAAACATGACCTCTGACCTATGCAGAGCAACAGCAGCACTGCAGCGACTCCAGGCAGGATGACCGAATATTCCCGAGGAAGGAAATATCTGTGAAGGACGTGGCGGGCGTCGACGAACGGCTGCAGAGAAACACGAAGAAAACTCATTTAGACAGAAACATCATGACTGGATTTATAATAACATCCAGTAATTAGATGTTCAGATTGATAATAATGGGTTGATTTCGCTCCCAGGATCGGGTCCAGTACCAGAACGATGACCCAGACGGTGTAATACGTGAAGAGCAGCAGGCTGAACAGAACCAGACTCATCCCGACCGCCTGATCCGCTCCTGTAGCCTGGAAATACAGAAAAAACATTCCCTTCACTGGGAGCGCACCAGACAGGTTTCTGCTCTGGCTCTGAGCCTGGAAAAACCTGGGACACAAGGAGAAAACCTGGAAAAACCTGGGATGGATAGATGGATACAAATTTTTGGACCTGGAAATATGGGAAATTATTTCATTTTCCTTTTATTTCATTTTTAACCTTTTGATGGGAAAATCTAACAGAAACATTCAAGTTGTATGAAATTAGATTTAGATTTCATTATTTTCTTGGAGTCTGAACAGAATCATAAAGATGAACAGGTGCAGCTGCTAAATCAGTCCAAAGTGGGACCTGGAGGTCCGGCACCCTGCATGTTTTAGTCTCCCTGGTTTAACGCACCTGGACCAAATGAAGGATCATTAGAGGCCTTAGGACGCTGACATGTTGAGAAGGTTGTTACTAAAACCAGGGACACAATAAAACATGCCGGACCTCCAGGACCCACTTTGGGCTCCACTGTGCTAAATGTTCCGTTTTTCCTCCTTTATTTTCTGTCTCACATTGGTTCCGTCCAGTCCGGAACTCCCTATAAATAATTGAAAACTTAGGCAAAAACTAGATTTCTGTGTAAAGAAGGTGATGATAAAACGTATCTTCAGAGCAAACAACGTTTCCTCTTAAATTCGGCGTTGAACAGTTTTATAAATCTGGAGTTATTTTCAACAAATAAATAAAAATTGTCTGAACAGAGACAGAAGTTACACGAACAAATCTTTTAGAAACGGTTCGCAGATAATTAGCTTGAACTGAGCTTCAAAGACTGAAACCAACACAATTATTAAAACTATAAAATAAGTCTGTATTATACTAAATCAGATTTACACTTAATGCGAGGCGACAAGCTAACTGGCTAACATCTTATAAACAACTTTATCTTCATGCTTCACCTCCGGTCAGACATTAAACGCTAAAATTTCATTTTAAATCTGCCTTTCAGCATTAATGTTTGATTATTACTTCATTTATATTTCTTACCATGTTTACAGACACGTAGTAAGGGATTATTTGTCAATGCTTCCGGCTTCTTACTTCTTCTCCTAAACCTACCGAAAATGCTCAGGTCTCCGTCGCCCCCTAACGGTGGTATGGTGCAATTTCACCGCCATACGTTTAGATTCGTTTCAGGGGTCTCAAACTCCAGTCCTGGAGGGCCGCTGTCCTGCAACGTTTAGATGAGCCTCTGCTGCACCACCTGGATAGAATAATTAGGTCATTAAGGCTCTGGAGAACCGATCTAGACAAGGAGGAAATTAAGCCGTTTCATTCCAGCGTTTTGTACCTGAGGCACATCTAAAAACTGCAGGACAGCGACTGGAGGCCTGGAGCTTGAGACCCAAATCTGACCTTCAGTTTTAGTTACAAAAAAAGGTGAAACTTCAACCATAATAAAAATAAGAAATAATTTTATTTTTAATATATTCACACTAAAACCTTTGTAAAAAAAAACAAAAAACAATTCGTAAAAATATTGAAAACGATGCATCACTCTCATCCCACTTCACAATCATGCAGAGCTTTGTGTTGGTCTGTCACTTTAAGTTTGTTCGTAATGGTACAAAATGTGGAAAAGTTCAAGGGGTGTGTAAAGCTCTGAACATAAATAAAAGGAAAATAATTTTTTAATTTCAATGTAGATGAAAATATGAAGCACAAAAAGGAAATGAATCACAACTTTTCCATTTTATTTGATGTACAAAATTAACAGATAAACTCTTACAATAAGAATTGTTTCAAAACAAGGAATGTAAATAGTTAAAATCTGTTTGAACATTAATAACAAAAACAACCATAAATTTACCCAAAATAATGTTTACATTTAGATCAGCATAATAAAAATATGATGTGAAATAAATCATTCAGTACATTCCCTTTAACAAACACTTTAATTCATCACAACACTTAAAATATAAATCCTAATCTCATTCATCAGTTCCATTTGAATCATTATGAAATATTAAAACCCTTTTCACCAAAATACAAAATAAAACACTTTATGTGTAAAAACAACAGGTAAAACATGTCTGATGGACGGTCGTCTAAAATTAGAGTTAAGTGGTTGAACTGTAATTAATTCAGTGTTTATAAAGCTTTAAGATCCGGTGAGAACCAGAACCAGAACCAGAACCAGAACCAGCCTGCTGGCTTCAGATGTTTCTGATTCTAAATCTGAGTGTCTATCAGATAAATATTACATATTCAGTTTTTACTGCCTTCATTAAAGCGATGTGAAACATGGCGGAAGGAGCGAACGCGTGACCTGTACGCATCCGTCCACACATCCAGAACCACAAATCAACCCGTTCAGGTCCGTTTCTCTGTCTATTGTTGGTTCTGGAACAGGCCGGGCTTTGTCCTGGAGCAGCTGTGGGTCTGAGCCCCACAGAACCACAGAAACATCTGGATGCATAAAAACAGAGCTGATTCTGACTGGAGTTTGTCCCTTTGGGTGAAACTGAGCAGCAAAAACTAACAAACGTTTCTGATCCAGCAGAAAAACTTTTCCTCCTCAGTTTAACGGCACTAATAATTAATCACTGTGGGAACCAGAACAATAATTTATCTCTAAAGACGTCAGTCTAGCTTCAGAAAACTTTAATCTACTCTATGTATGGAATCCTAAGAGTGCCACAAAAATAATAAATGTGTGAAATATTACAAAAACCAATTAGTATTTGACTAAAGGTGAGGATAACAATAAAGAACAGAAATATTAATGTAAAAATTCAGTCCAATACCAAAAATAATACTTTCCTCTGGAGCAGCCACACTTCATTATAGTTATTTTTATTATAATAATAATAATATTAATGTGTTGCTAATCCCTAGATAGTTCCAATTTGCCTGACATATTTTAGCACCAAGTTACTGGCTAAAATATTTCACCAAAGGAATTATTAAATAATTTATATAAACAAATGAAAGACACAAAAATACAAATGTTTCTTTTTAAAATATATAAGTTCTTCTTTGTTGTGGCACTTCTGTGATTCCATACAAACAAACAGCTAAAGACAGTTAGCCTTTTAGCTACATGATGCGGCTCAGCAGTAAACAGATTTTTAAAGCTGAGGCTAAAATTAAGCAAATAAAAGTCAAATAAAATAATATGAGTCCAAGCAGCGCATGGTGACGTCCAGGTTGGATAATAAACGTTAGCATCGACCGCATTAGCTGCTAAATGCTACAGATAAAAGCGTTGCAGGTCTGGACTTTTCTCACAGGGCCTCTGAAAGACCAAAATAAGGGAAAAGAAACATTTTCAACATAACTTTGTTAAAATTGTGACTAAAATTTAGAGAACAGTAACAAAAACTAGCAATTAGCCTTTAGCACGCCCATTAGCGGCTAATCATTCAGTAGCTACAGATCCTGAGAAGCAAAGGAAGAATCAATGTTTAATTTTCCTGCATTAATCAAAAGAACAGCTGATTAAAGGCATTTAATGTGATTTAATGGATTTGAAGTAATAAAGTGAATAAAATCCAGGTTGGAGAAACGAAGCTGCGATTAGATCAGAGAAAATATTCATCATTTTTCTCTCCATTAGAAACACGGCAGAGATTAAAGGACAGTCATTCAAAACCTGTTATAGTGGTTATTAATAATTCATGGTTATTAATAATTCATGGTTATTAATAATAAACCTCAGAGGTTAGACGTGCAAAACTGTGAAATACAAACAACACACTGATAACCAGTAGACTATAATAATAATAATAATAATAATAATAATAATAATCCTCAGTGTTAAATGATCCTCTGAGTTATAAAACCAAACTTTTTGTGATCTCATCATGAATGTTGCAGAACTTTGTTGTCTTAAAGTGGAGCGGTTCTGTTGAATCGGGTCAGAACCGGCTCTGAAGCTGAAATGTTTCAGAATAAAAACATTAAAACTTCCTGCAGCTTCACATCTGACTCTGAGATAAATTCATAACTTTATGGGTTTCAATATGTTTCTGTGCATAAAAATAAGGAAACGTTTTTACCCGTCAGATTATTCTGGATTATTCTGGATTATTCTGGATTATTCTGGATTATTCTGGATTACTCTCAACATTCAGGATTAATCATCTGGAGGCCTGGTTCCTGCCAGGCTCTGCTGGAATAATCCAGATTATTCAGATTTAAAAGCAGCTGATAATGGAGGTGAGTGGAGCGACCCGGAGCGGACGGGAACCGCTGGTTCTGAGTAAACCGGGTCAGCAGAAGAACCTCCATCATGGGGCCTCAGTGAGTCTCGATCACCACCGGCTCAAAGACGCCCGGCGTTCCTCTGGAAGACAGACAGGAAGCAGAGATCGGGTCAGGATCTGCTGGGTTCTGCTGGGTTCTGGTTGGTACTGCCGGGTTCTGGAGTCCTACCTGGTGGCGATTTGTGTCCCGCTCAGGGCCGTGGTCCCGTCTTTACTGACAAACAGTCTCAGGTGGCTGTCTGAGGACAAACAGAGCCCAGAGTTACACGACAACGTCCATCTGGTTACCATGGTTACCGTAGTTAACATGTTCATCAACTGGAATAAATACAAACAGTAATTAACGGAGAAAACTTTAACTATAACTTTTCAGTTAATTCAATTAAAACATTTAAATTAGGGTTTGAACTTTGACCCTTAATTAACAAAAACAACCTTTGATCTGAATTTCTACATCCAACAGCTGGAAACAACAAACACCAGAAATAACCAATAAATGACCAAATACATCATTTTGATTCAACATGTCTCGTCTACATGGCTGATCAATGTTTCCTGTTTAACTCTGGATTCTGATTGGTTCAATCAATCTGAGCTGAGAGCTGATTGGTTCATAGTGAGATCTGAACCTTCGTCGCTGCTGCCGGCTGAGAAGTTCTGACTCTGAACGATTTTCTCCACGATGTCGTCGGCGTCGATGCGAGTGTCGTCCACGCAGCTCCGCTGGCGCTCCACGGTGTCCTTCTTCCTCCTGTTCATCATCATCATCATCATCATCATCATCATCATCATCATCATCAGTCATTGAATGCTGCCTGCCATGACCCTGAAGCTGCAGCTTGTCACTTGTAAGAATTAGCACCTGCTAATTAGAAACAACCAATCAGAGCAGGGAGGCGGGTCTTAGCGCTGTCAATCAACCTAATCCCTTGCTTTGATACGCTGCTGCTAGCATAGCCTGTCATGAATGCTGACGCTTGTTAGCATATCCACTAATGACGGTGTACAAACAGTTTTTCTTAGCCGTTAGCACATTTAGCAGTGAGTACATGAGGGGGTTTGTCATCTCTAAGCCCCGCCCCCTGGCTCTGATTGGTTGTGTTTGGTTTGATTTCTTCACACAGCAGTAGTAGGAGACCGATCAAACTGTCACAACATGGAGAGAGTTTTAATAAACATATAAAATCATATTTTTATCAAAGTTACAAACTGCAGCTTTAAAAATACCCAGAATGCCGATGGGAATCTCATCCTGATCCGATCTGCTCCCCGTTTCTCCTGCTGAGCAGTGAAATAATCCCAGGAATGTGAGCCGACATGTCTGGGTTCGGCCAGCGTGCCGGGACAGGTGAGAACCCACCTGGAGGAGCGGTGGGACAGCAGGGCGGCAGCCGAGGGCGGGGGCGGCCGCTCCGGCTTGCTGGGGGCGGCGGGGGGCTGAGCGGCGCCGCAGGACGCGCCGCTGCTGGACGAGGCGTTCCGGTGGTGGCTGAGGTCCGTCAGGCTGGAGCAGCGGGAGTGACCGGTGCTGTAGCCTGGAGGATAAAGGAAACCAGAGAAGAAGACGTTCAAAATGTTGAAAAGCTCCTGAGTCGTCTCTTTCTGTTTTCCAGTCGGTCTTGAACATGTTGGTTTTATTCATCTTGATTATTTTGTGCATTTTGAATCGTTTTAGCTGAACTCCTCTCCTGCGTTCAGATCAGGTTGTTCTTTAATCCCACGCTCAAAATGCTACAGCGACTGAAGATGATTCTGTTACAAATCTAACTTTTCACAAAAACAGAATTCCTTTTACACTTGATGCTACTGGGACACTTTGATATGCATAATATTTATGCTACTAGTATGTTAGCTCGCTAAATGTAAACTCATGCTAGTTTGGATTTAAACCCTGAAAGGAAGGTTTGATGAAAACCTTGTGAGAAATAGATGAATCTAAAGGTTTTCAGTTTATTGTGGGGACTTGTTATGGATTAACTGTTGTATTCACGTAGACTTACAATAATCATGGAAAAAGAGTGAAGCGTTTTGTTGAAATGTCTGTTCTGTCAATGATGTGAGGCTCCAGCAGTTAGCTGGACATTAATTTTGCATTTCTCTGTAGTTTCACTAAAGTGCTTACAGGGCCTACAGTTATGATTAAGTATTTGATTGACAAACATTATTGGAATCTCAAGAGTCGTAGCTTTCTAATATGTATAATATAAAAAACCACAAAACGCAATGTTAACGCTAACTAGACAACCATATTAACTAATGTAGCCAATTATATATCCAAGCTAAACCAGCCTTTATGTCCACATCTACTTTTAGATGGTCAAACATCAACATTAACTTGCTAATAAAGAAGCTAACCGGGTAAACATCCATGTTAACTTGATAACATGCTAGATATTTAGAAAGCTCTCTATAGTAGCTAACCAACATGCTAATTTGTTGCTGTAATACCAATGAAAACCAGTTAAATATCTAGATTAACTGGTTAATATGGTTGTTAACCAGTTTGTTGTCCATGTTAACCCGTTAACATGAAGGTCCATGTTACTTTGCTAATGAGCTAGCTAACATGCCAATTAGCTAGAAAATATCCACATTTGTTAGCATGCAAATAAGTACTTGGTTAAATTTAAATGTGAATAATTTAGATATAGCTTCTTAAAATGTTAGTATTGATCTGTATCTTTGGTTAGCATGCTAGTTAGCATGGTTAGCGCTGTGTATAAACAAGCATGGGGAACAAAATTAAACTGTGATTATTCTGTTTCTGCTAAATGTTTCATCTTTCTCTGTTCGGCTCGATGTGAAGTCTTCCTTTATCTGCAGCTCCATTTCTGTTTTTAAGATAGAAAATGTTTTATAACAAAACTGATATCCACATTAAATCAGCATTAATGTTAGAAATGTCACTAATTTTCCTCCCAGATATTTAAATGTGACTCTGGCTTCTTAGATGTGCTGTTTGTTTCCAGCGGTGGAGGTTTTTTTCAAACACCATCAGAGCCTCATTGATCAGAGTGACGCTGATGGAAACTGAAGCTGACCTGATATTTTGCTGTGCTGACTGGCGCTGCGGACGTGCCGAGTGAGGAAGACGTCATCCGGACTGTGGAGGCCGTCAGCGTGCTCCGGCAGCCCTGAAGCGGAAAAACACAAGACGGGTTTAAAAGCTTTCATTACGATTCCCTGACAACCAACCGGCTCAGCAGTTCCCACCTAAACCGCGAACTGAAGACTGTCTGGGTTTAACGGCACCAGGTCCCTCCACCATGCCCCCTGGTGGCTGCAGAGAGGCGGTGCTGTCCCCCTTACAGGCCAGCTGCAGGTTGGGATCCTCCACTCCAATCAGGACGGACTTAGCAGTGCTGGGAGGCCTGCAGGCAGCAGCTAGCATTAGCATTAGCATTACCTGCAGTCATCCGTCTGTTCATTCAACCCTCTGCTCATCCATCCAACAACATGTCCATCAGTCTGTTTGTCCATCCATCCATCCATCCATCCATCCATCCATCCATCCATCCATCCATCATCATCCATCCATCCATCCATCCATCCATCCATCCATCCATCCATCCAGTGTTTGGTGAGTTGGTGGATCTCCTCTCAGGTTGAGCTCAGATTCCTGAACTCACGTTTTGAAGCAGGGATCTCCAGACAGCAGCGTCATCCCGATGGTGACCTGGAGGAGAAAAACTGTTTAATGAAACTTCATGGAGACACAAAGAGACCAAAGTCACTTTAAGGATCGAATTCGACTCTAACAAACATCTGAAAATCTGATGAGCAGAAAATGAGAAAAAACTGTGTGTGTGTGGGGGGGGGGGCAGTGTGTGTGTGTGTGTGATGCCTTCAGGATGGAGTTGTCCTGCCGGGTGTTTTTGGTGTCATAACCCTCCAGGATGCAGCAGCGGACCGTCGAGCCTGAACCAGCAAACTCAGAAATGTTGAGGTCAGCAAATCCCAGCTGGAGGAAGACGGACAGACGGGCAGACGGATGGAGAGACAGACAGACGGATGGAGAGACAGACAGACGGATGGAGAGACAGGCAGACGGATGGAGAGACAGACGGATGGATGAATCAACAGAAAGTGAAAGTCGGCTCAGGCAGATGGATCCATTGTTCCTCATACTTTCCATCTCTGCCTTCGTCAGAGGAAGTGATCAGAGACTTCATGAAATCAACAGCCTGTTTTAACCCCACATTCACCTTTATCAGCCCGATTCTCTCTGACCTCTGACCTCAGCTGATAGTTTATTTATCTTAGGAATAAATAATGAGCAGAAAGAGGCTGATATGATCTCAAAACCCATTTAAGAAACTAGAAACACTTTAAAATAACTTGGTAAGGCCAGGAAGTGCCCGGTTCATCGGCCCAGTGGGTGAGGCTCGGTTAATCATTACATTTATTATCTGTGACACAGAAAAGCTTCATAAACTCACCTTGGAGTAGGCCTTCCCTCCCTTCTGCTCCTGCAGAGACAGAACAAAACAATCAGGAACAAACTAAAAGTTCCCGTTTCCTGGAAACCAGCCAGAGGTTTTCTGTTGGCAGGATGAGACGTCCAACATGTCCCCACTGGTCCCAGTTATGATTTTATGACTTTCCTGATGAAAACAAACCAGGCGGAGCTTTTCCTCTGTGGATCAAAACCTTTTCTCTGGCACTGACACTTTGACTTCATTAATGAAAACCGGTCCTGAGCAAACACCCGCTAACCTGCTAACAGCAAAGCTAATTGTTCATTTGGTGCTTCTGCTAGCTTAGAAAACATTTAGCATTTTTAGCTTCTGAACATCTAATTTATTTGGCTGTTTTTTAAACTTGCATCTGTGTTGACATTTTGGTTATCGACTGTTAAGAATCATTCAAATAGTTAGATTGCCATTTACCCAGAATGCATTGCTGTTGTTCTACATTATAGAGTTCAACGTTTATTTTCTGTCTAAAGTCCAACTGTGGTCAAAAACAGCGCTAGCAAATTTTATTAACTGTAAAACTGAAACCATGAGTTAAAAAACTCCTCCAACGGATTAGTTTAGCATTAGCTTCTGCTAAGTAGCATGTTGGTATAGTGTTTTATGATGTGTTTTAGCACAGCTAGCTTTTTAGTTAGCATTGTCCACCACTGATGAAAACCTTGGACGCTCTGTGGACAGATGCATTCTGGTCCTGATGACCAGCATCCTTTCCCTGATCCTAGTGGGAAATGTCCACTCTGTGGTTTCCTGCAGAAGCAATGACCTTCACCAGTAATGACCTTCACCAGTTCCAGCATCTCTGACCAATCAGCACAGAGATCTTCTGTAGTTTTATTTAACCTCCATAGTAACCATCAGGTCTGTTTCCTGGTTTTATTTCTGCAGAATATTTAAACTAATTCTAGATTTACAGTTTTTACTGCAGTTTGGATGTGATTCCATGTTTTACCTTCCGAACAGAAACTCTGCAGATGCAGGGATCCAACACTCCAGTGACGGGGCTGGCGCTCATTTTACACACAAAGGAGAACTTCTTCCCCCATCGAACACAGTTCTGCTGCACCTCCTCCCTGCAAAACACACACACACACACACACACACACACACACACACACACACACACACACACGCACACACACACACACACACTTCATTTAGAGCTGAAACTGAAGCCGTAAACCTCTGAGCCCAGAAAGCAGCTTGTTGCAAGATACTCCAAGAATCTGTGAAAATCGTTTAAATTATGTTTTTTTGTTTTACTTATAATCTCAAGTATATTGACTTTCTGTAAAAGTTGTACAGTGTGTAATTATTTTACATCCTCTAAAACCTCAGAATTAGCCTCCTTTTGTAAATTTAACATTAGAATAACCATTTTATTCCTGTTTCTACAATATCAGACGTAAAGATCCTAAACTGCTAAAGGTTTGATAGCAGATAGCTAAAATCTTGGCAACATGTGGCTAAAGCTAACAGCTAGTTAGCAAGTAATGGAACTAAATAGTTTGGTGGTAAGTACCAAACTATCTTGCTAAGAAAAAGCTAATTCTCATTGGTAAGTGGCTAACAGCTAATTTACAAGTAATGAAATAATCTAAGCTGCTTGCTGCCAAGAGGCTAAATAACGTGCTAGCACAAATGCCAATCAGTTTGGTTAAAGCTACATTAATAGTATGTTAGCAAGTAGCTAAAAGATTGCCTGCTTGTCTAGAAACTCTCCAGAGAGTATCAGGTTAGCCAAGTAGCTTGTTAGGCTAATAGCCTTTGTGTAAATGTAGCTCTACATAGCTAGATGAAAGGTGTGCATCTCATTAGCGGGTGGCTTAAATAGTTTATTTGGACGAGGCTTAGCAGCTTACAAACAACCAAACAGGTCAGAGGTCAAACAGCTAACAGGTGGCTATAAAAGCTCAGCACAACAACTTGTTAGCAAGTGGCTACAACCTAACTAGTTTAGCATCGTAGCCGTTCATCGTTCCAGTTTCTAAATAAATTTTTTTCTGAAGCAAAACTTTTTTATTTAGTAAACATGAGTACATGAGACACCAGCTCTGAATGTGAAATAAATCCGGTCATGATGTCATCACAGCGTCGCGTAAAGGTCTACAAACCCGTAGACTCAACAGTTAGCATGTTGGAGCTAAAGGAGAAGAAAACAATCCAGTTCTCCAGAGAAAAGGTTTGCAGCTGAGAGCCAAGATGATCCGACTTTACGGCGGGGTTTTCCTCCTCTGCTAACGGCAAACAGATGGATGTTGATCACATTTCTACGATCAGATCAAACACAACAAACATCACAATCAGCTGTGACTGAATCAGCAACTCCTGCAGGAACTGGTTCAGTTTCACCTCGACTCGCAGCAGCAGGACGACTTTCAGGCTTTTAATGATGATACAGGTTTCAGTTTCCAGGTAAGGAGGATCAACGATCAGATCATAGAACAGATTATAGATTAGATTATAGATCAGATTATAGATCAGCATCATAGAACAGATCATAGATCAGATTACAGATCAGATTACAGATCAGATTATAGATCAGCATCATAGAACAGATTATAGATTAGATCATAGATCAGATTATAGATCAGCATCATAGAACAGATCATAGATCAGATCATAGATCAGATTACAGATCAGATTACAGATCAGATTATAGATCAGCATCATAGAACAGATTATAGATTAGATCATAGATCAGATTATAGATCAGAGTAAGTTAAAGTATCTGGGTTTTAAATCTGAAACGTTTTGCTGATCTACAGTCTCGGTAGTTTTGTGCGACAGCAGGTGATAAATGATCTTCTTGCCTCTGTTGGAAACTATGAGACTCGTTTAAATGAGACTTGCAATAGGACCTTCTGATAAATCTGCGGTGAGACCCAGATGTATCTCTGATAGATGGAAACATGCAGGAACACGAAGTTGTTATTAAACTGAGATAAAGTCACAGTTTTCAGTCTGATGCAACAGTTGGATCCATGGAGTCCAGTTTCACTTTCCCATCAAACCAACCAGAAACTTTTCTTCTGTCAGATGATAAAAATAAATAAATTGAAATAGAAAACAGGATGGAGATGTCACAAAGGCTCCATACTGAAAGGGTTTTTTCCGTTCAAAACCCATTTTTGCTGCTAAATTATTGAATAAATAGACATTTGAGCTGAACAGCAAAAATATTTAACGTTTTTAATTTGTTCTTCAGATTCTTCAACCGTCAGATTGAGTCAAGGTTCAGCTTTCAGAGAGTCAGGAGTCCTGATCGTTACTTTGTGTATGATTGTTTGGTTCTGTTGTTACAGACCGGAGTGACCCGAAAGCTTAGCCCCGCCCCCAAAGTGGGCGGAGCCAAGAGTCTTGGGGGCGTGGCCAGGTGCTGGGATGAGTGGAGGGGGTTAAACTGGGAGTGGTCAAGACGAACGGCGACAGCTTAGCGATTCGTCGCTCCAGTCAGCGACTAGAGACAAATCAAAGCACTTAAAAAACAAAACCACTAGTGTCAAAACCAGCAACCTTTCCTCAAAATAAGCAACAAAACTGTCAACTATTTTTTTTTAGACCAAATATTACGGAGTTAAACAAATTTACATGAAAATGTCACAAATTGCAAAGAAACATAAATTTAAACAGATTATCTGCAAAAATAAAGCAGATTTGAGTAATTACACTAAACTCCATGTTCCCCGGCCATTAGGTCTACGTTTTGGACCCGGTACCAGCAGGACCAGATCCTGGAACCGGCAGCTGTTGGACCCGACCCGGTTCTCCTCTCAGAACCTGCCTGAGCCTGACCCGATTATCCATCTCTGCTCATATTTTGTATTTCATGGCGGCGGTTGCGTGACGCTTCATCCCTGAGATTTAATGTTTATCTGAGTTTTTAAAACATTTCTGACTCTGGATGTCAGTAATCATTTTTCATCCTGTAATTCCAGTCATGCTTTGGGAACTTCCTTCCTTCCTTCAGACGGTTTTGACGTGTTAAACCCCCATCGACTGCAGTCAGGCAGAGACGGAGCGACTGGTTCTGCAGGTTCTCTGCTTTCAACCCGGCCCACCTGGACACACAGCACACCTTTGTGAGGCAGAGCCTTTCCTCACAATGAGGCCGAGCCGCTGCAGAGCAGATACTCTGTCCCTGAAAGCAACTCGTGTTTCTGCTCCAACACGGTTTCAACCCGGCTGGGAAATCGCAGCAAGTTCTGAAAATGTTTTCTGATGGAACTGTTATAAATATTTCACTCTCAGTGTTCTGACTGTTTATAGCTCCAATCTAAATGAAAGGTTTAAGATAATAAAGTAGCAAAAAGCCCAGCAGTTTTACTTTTATTGTTTCTGAAAATAATGCAGAACAAAATGTAACAGCAGTTAGCTGAACAGCTAGCAAGGTAATAACTTCACAACTAGCTAGTAAATAGTTAATAAATCACTAACAAATGGATAAACAACTAACTAAAGCTAGCTGGAGCTAAGAAGTATCAAATATCAGTTTAAACATTTTAAGGAGTAGCATGCTAGCAGCTAACAAGGCAGAGGCTACGTGCACACAGCAAGTCTGGAAACATGACTTTGATTTTTTACTGAAATTTTATTATTTTTGTGTGAATCATTCACGACAAGCAAGTCGCTAACAGCTTGTTATCAAGTGGCTATACAGTTGTATACAGCTGCCCACAGCTAGGTAGCATAGCAGCAAAGCTATTAAGCTAGTTAGCTAGTGTAATAAACTCTCAACATGAAACCTTTGATTTCATAACAGAGAAACTAATCAGCCTTTAACTTTCATTTAAAATGAAAACAGCTTTATAATGTGTTAAGTAGCATGTAGCCTATGCTAGCTGCTTATCCACATAAAACTGTTTTGATTTTTTTTTTTTGCTGTTTTCTGTTGGAAAAACTGTCAGCAGAACATGAACCCAAACACGTCTTTGATTTTTATGAGGGTTTAGAAAGATGAACATCAGCGTTTTAGCATTTATATTGAGAACCATGTGTCTCAGTGCTGCGTTGTTTTGATCTGAGCTAATAAAAGTTTATTGGCTGCAGAGCAAAGGAGAATATTTAAGGTGGAACACAGAATTGAACGTGTAAAAACAAGACGAACCCGTGACTAGATGGTGGAGTGGAGCTGGAAACTCATTTCCAAAGCAAAACAACCTGATGTGAATAAAACCCATCTGCTAGAATATTTCTGTTGTTGTTTTTAAATATAATCACAGATCAATAACCAAACCTTTAAAAACGTGATTACTGATTGATCTGTGACCTTAAGAAACAACAAATAAATCAGAAGAGGAGTTAAAGTCTGCAGGTTAGCATCTTCCTGCACTTCTCTATATTCAGTCTGACTGTGTGGCGGTTCCTCTTCATGTTCCACGTTGACAGGTGACTCCAGGTGTGGAGCTTAGCAGGAACTGATCAGGCTGGGGCAAAGCTAACAGCTAACTGCTAACAGCTAACTGCTAACAGAACGATTCAGCAGGTTTTCCTGGAGATTCAAAGATCAGGAAACAAACAGAGCAGATGAAGTCATGAGTCCAGACTGGTGCTGCTGGGAGGAATGAGTCAGGCTGGAACAGAACTGGGTTCTGTTGAGTCAGGCTGGAACAGAACCGGGTTCTGTTGAGTCAGGCTGGAACAGAACCGGGTTCTGTTGAGTCAACGTCTCCTTTCACATTGATTTTGAGATCCAGAGGAAAGAAGCTGCAGAACTTTATCCATCTTTTAATTTAAATTAAAATAATAGCTGAACTGGTTAAAACTGGACTCGGTTGGTCGGAGCTCAAAGGAAACCAGAAATCGGTATCGGCTGGTATCGGCCTGATCGGTGCATTTCCACCAAATCAACAAACCAGAACCTCAGCCGGTTGTTTCTGATCATGTGACTGGATGAATCGGCTTTTATTTCTGGTTCTGATGCTTTTGATAAACTTCCTGTTTCCTCCAACAGCCTGGAAACCGGCAGGATATTTAAAGTTTGACCTTTCCCAGAGGTCAAAACGAAGAAGATTGCGCTGAAACAATTAATCGGTTTAATCGTGATTAATCGATTTATGAAGTAATTGTCGAATCGATTAATCGCTAACTGGCCAGTCAGTCTCAGCTTCTCTCATGATGTCAGAACGTTTAGCTGTCGTGATCAAACCTTCACTAAAGAAAATGAAATGTTGATTTTCTTATTTAAAAATGATTTGAATTGTTTATTTGCATCTTTTAATGTGTTTCTGATATTATATAAAAGAGGATTAAACGGTTAAATAAAAAATGTTCAGAATGTGAGAATTTATCTGATTAATTGTTGGAATAATTAATCAATCATGAGAAGAACTGAAGGTCAGAAAATGAACAGAAAACTGTTTGAAAACAGTTCAACTCGTTCCTTTAAGAGAACGTTCTTCATGTCTGAAACTTGAGTTCCCGCAGCAACCGGCCCCCGCAGAGTGTGTGAGGCGGGTCAACATGACAACTAAAGGTCGCAGGTTCTATGGCCGCCAAGCCGTCCGGAACCGAACCGAACCGACAACAAACAGTCAGCAGGAACTGGGTCCAGTGAGCGGTTTGACTGGGAACCAGTCAGGAACCAGTCAGGAAGCGGCCGGACTCACCTGGAGGAGGAGATGCTGAAGTCTCCCCCGTCCACCAGCCGAACCTTGCAGAACAGAACCCCGTTGACGAACGGAACCGCGGCCAGCTCCTCCAGGACGAAGTGGACCTGGAACTTGAACTTTTTCTTCTTGATCAGAAAAGCCATGATCCCCAGAGAACCAGCCGAACCCCGCAGGGACAGACTGGGTCCGGTTCTAGAGGAGGCAGAATTCCCGGCGGTGTTCCAGGTGAATCATTCCTGGTGGTTCCTGCTGACCGGGACCAGAAACAGGACGTTATCCCGGTCCGGACCAACTCAGAACCGCAGCAGCTCCAGAACCGCTCTGCCACGCAAACACCGCTAAACTCACCGCACAGTCCGCCCGCAGCGCGTCATTCCGGGTCAGAACCGGATCCGAACTCTGAACTTCCTGGTTCTGCTCTTCAGGACATGTGCGGGTTCGTCCCCGCAGCGGAGCCCCGCAGTCAGAGGCGCGCCGAACCGAACCGAGCCGAGCGGTTTAAAGAAGCTGAGGGGCGGCCCGCCGTGCCCGCGCACCGCCGCGGGAGCGCGCAGTCAACAAACCAAAACTAGCTACTAAACTAAACTAAACTAAATTAAACTAAACTAAATTAAACTAAACTAAGTACCCCCCCCCCCCCCTCCCGCTGCTGCCGCCAAGTCAAAACCTGGAACTTTATTTTTTATTTCTCTCATTCTGAACATTTTAGCAAATGTTCATGTTCATGTTTAGAAAATGTAAAGATTAAATTAAAACCAGTTTAAAATTAATTTTTAGGAAAGAAATGCTTATTGATCTGGAAACCAGCGGCGACCCCAAAGAGGGAGCCCAGGGGCCCGGGGCCCTCCTGGAAAATACTGACCAACTAACACAGATACAAATATAAAACTCAATAAATAAATAAATAAATGGAAGAAAACAAAAATATGTTTGTGCCAGAATTAATGTATCATTAAATTTATCAGTAAATTATGTTAATACATGTTGATCATTTTTATAGAAGAATTCATTTACAAATACGTGTAATTATTCGACTATTTTAAAATTATTATATGTATTTTCATCGTTTGATGTTATTTTGGGGTCAGAGGCCGGAAAGTTTCTGAACGCCTGCTGTAGACCCGGGGTTCCCAAACTGGGGGTCGGGCCCCCAGAGGGTCATGAGACACTGGCTGGGGGTCATGAAAGGATTTTCAGAATATTTATGTGACCCCTGAGGTATGGAGGCCCAAATGGACAAAATTTTAAATAATTAAATAAAGGTCACATTAAATGCCTAAATATCCAGTAATATGTACTTTAAATAATAAGATTTCTATAAATAAATTCATTTCAGGATGTTTACAGAAATTGTTGCTCCAGTTACTCTGATCTTCAGGTTTCTTCTTCTTCTGCATCAGGCTGGATGGAGACGTCTGGCGGCCATTTTCCCTCCAGATGTTGACGACTGTCAGCTCCTGCGTCCCCACAGCATGATGCTGCCACCACCATGTCTCAGTGTAGGGACGGCCTGGTTTCCTCCAAACAAACTTTGGAGTTAATGTGCAGAAATTTGAAGGAGATTTTTTAATTAAACTGGAATGAAGCAAAAATGTGAATAACTAACAACCAGCTGGACGCTCCAGAGCAGCAAACTGACAAACCTGTTTCCATAGCAACGCTCACGCTGATGATGTCACTTCCTCCACACAGACATTTTGTTCAGTTTTTAGCTTTAAAAACCAGAATTCAGATTTTATTTATTAAAAATGATTTAATGTCTTCAGACCCAAACAGAACTGCATGAATTAAAAAACACAGTTTGTAGGGACACAGCGCCCCCCAGTGGAGCAACTGCAGCACTGCAGCTTCCTGTCTGTAGCCTGTAAAACCAGGCTGAGCATCAGAACCGGGTCAGAACCGATTGAGAACTGGATCTGGCTCAGTGAGTCTCTTCCAGCGAGTCAGAACCGGGTCAGAGCAGATAAGAAAAAGCTCAGAACCAGGACAGAATTGTGTCTGAACCGGGTCAGAATCGGATCTGGCTCAGTGTGTCTCCTCCAGCGGCTCAGAACCGGGTCTGAACCGGGTCAGAACCAGTTTTGGGCAAGTATGTCTCCTCCAGCAGGTCAGAACTGGGTCTGAACTGGGTCAGAACCAGTTTTGGGTCAGTGAGTCTCCTCCAGCGGGTCAGAACTGGGTCAGAACCGGTTTTGGGTCAGTGTGTCTCCTCCAGCGGATCGGGTTGCTGCGGTGCTGCAGCAGGACTTTTACACCTGCTCTGTTCTTCCTCTGCAGTGCCGACAGGCGGCGCTGCCGTTGCCGCGGGCGCTGTCGTTGCTGTGGGCGCCGCCGTTGACGCGGGCGCCGGCTCCGCCCCGCTCTGCAGGAACTTCCTGAGGTCTTTGAGCGCGGGCCGCAGCATCTGGACCAGCGCCAGCAGCGCGGCCTGCGTCCCCTCCAGCGCCTGCGCCTGCCGCTCCTGCGCCAGCGCCTGCGCCTCCTGGCAGCGCCGCATCACCTGCAGCAGCTCGTTCTGCCCCTCCAGGTGCTGCGCGATCTGGCGGATGTGGACGTTGGTGACGCGCTGCTCCTGCAGCAGGCGCGCCGAGTTCAGGGCGATGCGGCTCTTCAGCTCCTGCGGCTTGGCCTGCGGCGGCGCCGGCGAGGCTAGTGACGGCGCTAGCATCTCCACCGGCGTCTCCACGGCGGCCATCACGGCGGGGGCGGAGTCTCCCACGGCGGCGGCGGTGCAGTACTCCACCACGCCGCCGTCCTCCAGGGCGTGGTACGTGGTTTCAGCTGGAGGCGGACGAGACGGAGAGGTTGAGCTCAGATCTGGACCAGAACCTCAGCAGGTCAGGGACGGGAAACTTACCGGTCAGCGGTTTGGGTTCCTCACAGACGCCCCCTGCTGGTCCTGGAAGAGCTGAACAACATGGAGGACATCAGGTTAAAGCGGTCAGCCGGGTTCTGACATCATCACAGATCCACCAATCAGAGCGTCTCATTCAGATCAACACCAGAGCTCAGAGCTGACATTTTGGTTTTGGCTCAATATTTATAATAGGATTTTAAAGCATTTTAACTTCAGAATGAAAATAAAAATCTGTTGCCGAATTTGGGGAAAAACTGTCAAAGATATATAATACATATATAACAATATAATAATAATAGTAATTATTATTATTGCATTTTTTTCAGTAATTCAGAATCAAATTTCAGTAGAGAAGTTTTTAGATATTTTTTTAACAGTAATGATTTTTTTGTTTAATCTATCCTTAAATTATTTTAACAATCTTTGTTCATGTAAGTTGTCATTTATTGCTTTGTTAACATATGTTTACTTGAATTTATTCCTCTATATATTTGTATTTTTACCTGTTTATAAATTTGTGATAGCCTGTTAACTTAACAAGTCTAATTTTATTTTTAAAACATCGTCTGATCATCTTTTTATTTCTAAGTCTTTTTTCATAATTCATTTAAAATTATTTTTCTTTTTAAATTGCATTTACCAATTTTTTAAAATTCATTTTCAACAATTTCTCCAATGTTTTTCAAACATTTTACTTTTAAATACAATGTACTGAGTGTTATTTGTTGTAATAGTTTTACTAGTTATTTTAATTAATTGTGATAAGTTTTAGATTTTTTACCATCAGTGTATCCATTTAAAAAACTTTTAAATTATTTTTTTTTATGTATTTTCCAATTATTTAAATTAAATTTGTAAAGTTTTTCAATGTATTCATGATTTCCAGTCGCTTGTGTTATTTTTAAATATAATGTCTAAATTATGAGGAGTAGTTGACCTCTGACCCCGTCGTGTTTACCTTCCGTCAGGGTGACGGTGGTCGCGGCGCTCACCGCCACCGGCAGGCTGATCTCCGCCTCCGGGTCCCCGGCCGGTAAGCTGATGATGGTGGCCTCTCCCAGCAGGTTGCAGATCCGCTGCTGCATGGCGGTGAGGATGACCGGGACCGGAGCGCAGTCCGCGGCCGTGCCCTCGATGGCGGCCCGGGCCTGGGCCACCTTCCGGCGGACCTCGGTCTTCATGTCGGACCACTTCTTCTTGACCTCGGGCAGCTCGCGCGGGCAGGTGGTGACGGCGTTCACCTTCTTCAGGATGTCCATCCAGGCGTTGTTCTTGGCCATGTGCGTGACTCCCGCGTTGAAGTGGCTCACCAGAGTCTGCTTCTGCTTCTCTATTTCCTCCACGATGATTTCCACCTCCCGCTCCGAGAAATTCATCTTCCTCTTCTTGGCGGCCGAAGCCATACCTGCGGGAGACGCTCCTGACGGAGGTAAACGTGCGTAATGTACGCAAAAATAGTACGATTTGCTCACTTTATGAGCGCAGCGTAATGGCTTCCAGAATCGGCTTCTTCTTCCTACAAACAACGCTTACGTTAGCCGGGAACGAAGCCCCGCCCACTGCGCGCCTATTGGCTGGGTGACATGTGAGGGCTCATAGTGCTGTGTTCCTATTGGCTAAGGAAGACGCCAGTAAGTTTTCAACAGTTGGGCTGGAGAACAACAAAGCAGGAGCTTCAGCAGCATTTAAACATGATCTGCACAACAAACACGGTAAAAACTTAAAATTAATTTAAAAATTCAGTAGAAAATGAAAAGATTTAAATTCATATTAGCATTGATAACACGATTAAAAGAAAATCTTATTCCTGTATAATAATCATTCAATTAAAAGCTTATCTGGTTCCATCAGAAAATAATACAACAGAGTCACAATAAAGCTAGAATAAAGTCCCATTATTATAACTGTAGCTTGTTTTTTTATGAGTTCGACTTTAAAGGTCATAAAATATCAGTTACTGTGATCAAATCGACTTTTATTGTGAAAACTACCACCAAGTGGAAATGATCAAATTCCATATTTTAAATAAAATATATTTTAATAAATATATTAAAATGCATTACTTCACATCACTTTCACAGTAAAATTAATCCTCCAAAACCTGTATTATGCAAATTAAACATTTATTTTAGACTTAATTACTGAACATACATTTCAGCATCAAACTGTTTATGATCCATTTATTGATTAATAAAAAGATCTAGAGTTTGGGTTTAGTTTCTCTAACTGGCTTCACGGTTTTAAACTCGTTTTTATCATTTTCCAGCTGCAGAAACCCAAACAGGAAGCAGGAAACCATTTTTATTTTTATTTTTTTTATTGGCACCATCATCACCAAATAAATCCATAATTTAAACATTTTCTGACATCTTCATTGCAGTCCGACTCCCAAACGTCTAGAGAGAAATTCATGGAATTAATATATCGATACCAACGTCCTGATTGGATCCGATTCAGACTGAATGAATATTCATTAATCCTGATGCCTGCAGTACCCCTCACCGCCTGCAGGTGTCAGTGTAACCATTTAAATTAAGGCTAATTTAAATCTGATCTGAACCGGATCAGAACCGCAACCATCCTCAGTAGTGTTGAAATCTTTCCCACAGAACCGAAACAAAGTAAAAGAGACAGAAACACAGAGAGACTGACATCATGAAGGCAGAGGTTCTGGTTCTGCTGGGTCCGGTTCTGCAGCGCCGGCCCGTCCAGCAGAGACCAGCAGTTCATGTAAACAAGTTCAGCTTCAAGTGAGACTCAGAAACCCGAGGCCCGGTCCGATCAGAACCGGGCCCTCACACTGAACGGACCCCTGCTGGGGCTCCTCAACGGGTTCTGGTTCTGAAGGTCAGCTGGGTCACGGTTGGTTCGGTTCTGTTAAGTTTAAGACGCAGACCGGGCTGTGATTGGACCGTTGTGACCCAATGGTACCCAGCAGCCAATCACTGATCAGAACCACCTGGAAAGTAAAGAAAGTCCAAAACAACAAGACGACCCGACTGGTGAGAGAGGAGCTTCAGAACCGGGACAGAACCCAGTAATCCACCTGGAAGGTCCAGTTTCACCAAGTCTGGAAGAACTTGGTAATCTGGGTAATCCTCCCAGATTACCCAGATTATCCAGCGTTCCCAGATCACCCAGTGTTCCCAGTGTTCCCAGTCTACCCGTCCTCTGGGTCCAGGTGTTTGAGGACGCCGCCCACCAGGTGCAGGCTGCCGGTCACCAGGATGTGGATGTGAGCTGCGTCCTGAAGCAGCGCGGCCTTGGCGGCCATGCTGGGTGTGACGGGCGGCGCCGTCTGGGCCGGCTCGGTCAGAACCGGGTCTCTTCCCTGGGCGATCCAGCGGAGGGCGCTGAGGATGCAGGGGAACACCAGCGAGTCTGCCTTCCTCTCGGCGAGCGGCGCCGGGCCGTCCCGGATCAGCAGCGGCGCCGCGTACTCGTCTCCGCCGTCGCTAAGGAGACGCCAGCTCCGCTCGTTGTCTAGGCAACAGGTCAGCATGGCCTCCACTGTGACATTGAAGTTCTGCTGGTCTGAGAGGAGACGGGTCCATGTTCAGATATAAACACTAAAGTTCTGCTGGACCAGCCGGTCCAGAACCAGTACCAGAGAAGAACTGAATATCAGCAGATAGACGAGGAACAATACGAGAAGACAGAACTGAACAGTTCCCTGCAGAACTGAACAGTTCCTTAAAGAATTGAACTGTTCGTTCAGTGGCTCTGACCTGCGTTGCCGGTGGCGACGGTTTCGGCGATGTTGGGGCAGAACACGACCAAGTCGAAGTGACACGGCTGGAGGAGAGAGCAGAGGGGCTGCCATTAGTCCACCTGGACCCGGTCCGGTTCTGTCCGACCCGGTTCTGACTCACCAGCAGCAGCTTCAGCATGGCGGCACCGTCCCTCTGGCCGGTGGAGTTGAACAGCAGAACCCGGACCACGGCTCCACTGAAACACAGCAGCAGGTCAACGGGAACAGCTTCACACAGACCGTAGGTCGGTACCGGTCCAGTCTGGCTCACCTGGCGCCGCTCTGGGACTGGGCGGCCTCCTGGAACCACTGGACGCAGGCCTGCATGCTGCGGTGGGTGTGGGCTCCATCCAGGAAGTAGGTCATGGCGCCGCGTCGCAGCGTTTGGTTCCGGCCGGCCCAATGCGTGTCCGCCAGGCCTGGAACCAAACATAGGAACCGTGAGCCGGTGCCAGTTCTACGAGTCCGACCGAACGGTTCCGGGACTCACCTTTCACCATGGCGGCCCCGGGCCGGAAGGAGTCCGCCTGCAATACGGAGCTGCTGTTCGGATCAGGGAGGGCGGGGCTTGAATCTGCAGAAACAGGAAGTCCAAACGGGCTTTTCCACACAGAACCTCTAAACCAGAACCTCTTCACAGAACCTCTAGACCAGAACTTCTCATATAGTTTGGGTGCGGGGTCTTTATGCTCGATAAATTAGCCTCCGGTCACCAGGTGGCAGCAGAGCTCAAACTAACCAGAGAATGTTTTCAGAGCAAGTAAAGCAAAAAAATAAAAAAAATTTAATTGCGGAAATAATTTCATAATTTTATGAGAAAACTAATTTTAATGAGAAAAAACTGTGATGTCATCAAAGTTGATAAAAATTCGATCCTGATGTTAACAGTATTTCCTCACCTGGGCCACACCTCCTCTGCAGCCAGGTGTGGCAGAGCTGCAGGGCCAGCGACGCGTTGGAGCGCTGGTGCTGACCCGCCAGGCCCAGCTGCAGCGCTCCGGACTCCGTCTGGTACCGGTCCAGGTCCGGACAGACCCGCAGCCGACACTGCGACGGCAGACGGGAAGACATGAGGTTGGTGGCCGGCGGCGGCGCCGACCCGCCGGACTCGGACACTCACCTGGATCTCTCTGGCCCGGTCCCTCAGAACCGCCATGGCTTCCTGCGGTTGCCGGACCGTGAAGGCGGGAACGCCCGGCTACACAAACGGGACAAAGATCAGCCCCTGAGTGAAGAACCGGACCTGGAGTCTGGACCTACCTGGACCCGACCAGAACCAGACGCACCTTGAAGATTCCCGCTTTCTGCCAGGCGATCTTCTCGATGGTGTCGCCCAAAATCTGGGTGTGGTCGATTCCCAGAGAGGCGATGCCACAGACCCACGGCCTCCTGGGAACGCACGGGTCAGTGAGCGGCTGGAGCACGACACCAGAACCAGAACCCAAAACAAAACAAGAACCCAACACCAGAACCCGACAGAACCAGGAACTAAACCAGAACCAGAACCCAACATCTTCACTGTCCCAATACTTTCTACCCAAGAAGCTGGACAGAGCTACGCTAAGCTATGCTAAGCTAAACTATGCCAAGTAACACCAAGCTAAGCTATACGAGGCTAAGCTACGCTAAACTACACTAAGCTAACCTATGCATCAAACTCTAGAACTCAACAACAGAATCAAACATCTAGCCTGTCCTGATACTAACAGGCGCTAAGCTACGCTACACAAAGCTAAATGAAACTAAGCTAATATTTCCCTCTGCTTGGGACGGATGGCTTCCAGCCTTAAAGTGACGGCGTCCACCTTTAAACAGAGTCCCACCTGACAACGTTGGTACAGTCATACGCTCCTCCGATCCCGACTTCGATGATGGCCAAGTCCACCTGAACGAAAGCAGAAAGCAGCCAATCAGGTGCAGCGTTGGGAAGCAGCCAATTAGATGCAGCGATGGGAAACAGCCAATCACACGCTGCGTGGCGGGAGCTCACCTTCTCCTGGAGGAAGATGTGGAACGCCAAGATGGTGAGGAACCGGAAGTACGCTGGCATCGTCCCTCCATGAGCCTCCTGAGGTCAGAGGTCAGAATCAACTTACTAAGGAAATGACAAGCAGGACTTCAAGCCCGCACCATCAACCCTCCACCACCGTGCCTCTGGCATAACAAACTGTTTTGATGGGATTTTGGCCGTATTTCACAGCATCTTTGACTGTTTCTTCAGTCTTACTGAGCTGTAGCCATTTTCACCTGGAGGAAGTGTAAACATTGAGTTTGGGGGCGTGGCCAGCAACAGCTCATTTGCATAAAAAGAGCTGAAAATAACTGAAAAAATGCAGAACAGAGGAGGTGAAACCTGATGATCTGAGTTTGTTAAAAACAATGAAATGAACATGTTCAGTAACCATAGAGACCAATCCTAACCTGGATTAAAGGAATCGTAAGAGGTCACCTTTAACCAGATGTATGGCAAAATGGTGATTTTTGGCCCTTTGGGTTTGCCATACATGACACACAGTCACCATCAAAACTCAAAGTGAGGCCTGAACGTCTCCAATAAGCCAGCCTGTGGAGTCACATGGAGGTCACATGGAGGTCACGCTCTGCCCCACACCAGCACACTCATTAACTGGTTCCTCCTCCTGGAACTGGGCCCAGTGCAGAGCAGACCGGACCAATCGGACCGTTTGATTCTGATCTGCTGGTCAAACACTAAAAACTCTGACTTTTTCTCTGGTCTGTAAACGCATCATCCAACAGCTCTGATTGTGAGTTTATTGGCCGGGTTCTAGTTCTGGTTCTGGTCGGCCTCACCTTGGTCTCATCCAGCCGTCCGTAAACCTGCCAGAAGTATTTGGTGAAAAGCTCGTTGCTGATTGGCCGGCCGTCGATGCGGATCCTCTCCCTCACCTGGACCAGGTGGGGCGAGCTGCAGGAAACAGGAAGTCAGAGCAGAACGTCGTCCAATCAGACGCCTTCTCTCAACCAAAACGTTAACCTGCTTCACCGAAACCTGGACTGGAAACCAGTTTAAACTGGTTTACCGGTTTAAACTGGTTCTGCCACAGCTGTGAACCCAAACGGTTCCGAAGAACCTCTGGAGTCAGTGTGAAGCCCGGCGGTGGCAGCATCATGCTGTGGGCAGCGTTACTCTAAATCTGGTTCATTTGCAGTAAAACCTGAATAAACTAATAAATAAATAATATAAAGCAAATAAACTGATAAATTGTTAAATTAATCTATGAAGAAAGAAAAATACATTTATAAACAACCTGTTAAATAAAATAAATAGAATGATGAACTAAATGATAAATTAAGTAAATATATTGACAAAAATTGCTAAACTAAGTCAAAAAATAAAAAATATAAATAAATAAGTACATAAATGTATAAATAAAATTGAAAAGTAAAAACCTGATAAACTTCAATAAAATTATTGATCAAATTAATAAAAATTTAAAATGTAAAAAACGTTAAATGTTTCTTTATATTTGACAATTATTTGAAAACAATAAAATATTTTTATGCTGTTAAAGTCGATTCGTTCTGAACCAGGACCGGACTCACCGGACCGGACTCACCTGTAGAACCCGGTCCGGAAGCCGTAGGTTCTGAGGATCCGCTCCGTGAACGCGCAGGTGGATCCCTGGAAGACAGAGCAGCTGGGGTCAGAGGTCAGAGCGGCTGGGGTCAGAGGTCAGAGCGGCTGGGGTCAGAGGTCTAACTCGTGTTCCAGGTGCTTGCATCAGGTCGGCGTACCGGCCCTTTAAGAGCCTCACCTTGCCCTTGGTCCCCGTGATGTGGATGATGTTGAGGTGATCCAGCTGCTCCACCTGAAAAGCACACAGAGGGTCAGCCTGAAGCAGCAGAGCAGGTTCAGGTTCTGGTTCTGGTTCTGGCGGACCCACCGTGAGCCCGGCCCGCTCCAGGAAGCCCGGCATGGACAGCAGCTGCTGCCGGGGGTCTCTCTGCCCGCTGCGGGCCTGCTGCAGGACGCTGGCGTTGCTCTGCAGCGTGTTCAGGGTCCAGATGGCGTCCTGCAACAGGAAGTAGGTCTGATGACGTCCTGACCCGGAACACAGGCAGAACCAACGACCCGAACCCAACATGCAGCAGAGCTGAACCTGAACTAACCCACTGGCTCAGCCACTGGTGGTGGCAGCATCATGCTGGGGAGCAGGGCTGGAGCTGAACCCGGTTAGCAGCAGAGACGGTTTAGTTCGTCTGAGATCCTGTGCGACTCTTACCGAAATTTCCCACGCTCATTGAAGGCAGCACTGGCAAAAGCAGCGCAGGCTGTGAAGTTCTGCTAAGCTAAAGCTAACTGGTCTGGTTGTCTGTCTGGGAGGAGAGACGTTAGATGGACCCGAATCGTTTAGGACTAAAATCTGTTTCCATGGTAACAGCATTCCTCAACAGGTGTGTTTCTGTCGGCTGGTTAATTCATGTTGGTGAACTTTGTGCCGCATCAAAGTCCAGAGGAGGGAATGAAGCACAACCAGCTGCTGCTGCCAACAACACAGGAGGGAACATTTTGTCACCAGCAGGTTCTGGTGCCGCTGACCGAAACCCAAACCGGTTCTGATCATATGAACACAATCGATGCTGCGCGTCGCCGTGACGCTCAGAGCGGCAGGTTCAAGGATTTGGCAGAAAAAACAGAAACTCTGAGTTCAAATTAATATCTACACTTATTAATGTGCGCCAGACCTGCTGTGTTTAACTATGAGTGAGTTTTAATTTAGTCGTCATATTCAAAGTATTTAAACACATTAATGCTTGAATATTAATGTTTCTGTAACCATCTGGGTTCCCAGGAATAGATACGTTACTGAAAAATAAACTTAATGTATGAAACTTAAGACCTTGAAACTGTTTATAATAATTTCCAGGTCTTTGGGCAGGAAATTGTTCATTAAAGAGAAAATAAACAGTTGAAGTAAAAGGTTTGTTAAAATATTGTGTTACTTTAAGAACCAGCAGTATTGTGTGTGTAGTGACTGTAGTGCTGCTTATATACATTTATATTCAGTTACACTAAATAACTAACACTGCTGAGTCCAGGAAGGGAACCAGTGACCCGTTTTAGATTTTAAATAACGTTTAAAATGTTAAATATGCAAATGGTAGAGGTCACCTCAGTACTCTGACATACATGTGAGCCAAGCCAGGAAATTATCCCACGTTTCCACGTTTGGCAGACGGAGCTCAGGGTTTTACTAAACTTAAATCGAATCATCGTCCTGTTTTCACTGACACACGTTAAGTTGCTTCCAGAATCTAACGGATCCAAACCAAATGTAAACACACCTGAGCAGAATGAACAGCCAGGTGTCCCACTAAAACCAACGTTTCAGCAGGTGATGTGCTGAAACGGTTCAGCATTAATTTGGCTCAGTTCATCACAGTTCTGAACCGGCTCTTAGTGCTGAACTGGTTCGCCCTCCTGGCTCAGTTCAAGGCCGATTCATGCGTTAAAGTGGCCTAGTCAAAGTGCATACCTGACTCCAGCTCAGAATCTGTGAGTGTTGCAGCTACATCCAGTCTGACTGCGCTGCAGATGCTTTAGTCTGAAAACTGGACCGAGAGGTCCAATCAGAACCGGTTCTGCAGTAGCACCTCCTTCTACTGCTCAGGACCGGGAGTCCACATGTCCAGCTGTACTTTGACCCAGTGGACCGCGGCACCAGTCGGCCTCCATTAGCTCTCCGCTGTTCTCCCAGTATCTCTAACTGGGCCCATGTTTTCTCTTCAACCCGGTGCGAAGTTACGGTTCGGTTCAAACTTATCAAACTGCCGCTGGCCGAGCTAACGGGCTAGCAGCGCCTGGAGGCGCCGCGCCGCGCAGCGCCGCCTCCCTACCTGGTACTCCATGCCGGGGAAGTGAGGAGCCGCCTGGGTGCTGTGGTTCCGGACGGCCCAGCTCGCCAACCTGAACACCGAGTCCCGCTCACTGCACGAGGCGCCAAACGCCGAGTGCCGCTGCAGCACGCGCAGCAGACACGCCATCATGAGGCGGAGGGAGTCACAGGAAGCCACGACCAAATATGGGAGGGCCCTTTCAGATGCGTGATGACGTCCAGAGACGCCCTTCTACTGTTTTAATTTATTTTCTGGAATAAAGAAAAAAAAAAAAAAGTTTATTTTCTGGATGTAAGCGCGTTACAGCCAAAATATGAACCATAAAATATAAAATATATTATGGTTTTCCTTTTCTCTTTTTGTATAAATGTTCAAAAATACCTAATAAACATTATATATATATATATATATATATATATATATATATATATATATATATATATATATATATATATATATATATATATATATATATATATAGGAACAGGAACAGGCCCTAAACACCAGAGCAATAGAGGCCCAGATATACCACACCAGACAAGACCCAAGGTGCAGGTTGTGCAAGGAGGCCCCTGAGACAGTCCAGCACATAACAGCAGGGTGCAAGATACTGGCAGGGAAAGCGTACATGGAACGACATAACCAAGTTGCAGGCATAGTGTGCAGAATATGGACTGGAAACCCCGAGATCAAAGTGGGAAACACCCCCAAAGGTGGCGGAGAACGCCAGAGCTAAGATCCTGTGGGACTTCCAGATCCAGACAGACAAAATGGTAATGGCGAACCAACCAGACATTGTCGTAGTGGATAAACAACAGAGGAAAGCCGTTGTGATAGATGTAGCAATACCAAGCGACTGCAACATCAGGAAAAAGGAGCACGAGAAACTAGAGAAATACCAGGGCCTCAGGGAGGAACTGGAGAGGGCCTGGAAGGTGAAGACCACAGTGGTGCCTGTGGTCATCGGGGCCCTCGGGGCAGTCACCCCCAAACTGGACCAATGGCTACAACAGATCCCAGGAACAACATCAGACATCTCAGTCCAGAAATGTGCAGTCCTTGGCACAGCCAAGATACTGCGCAGAACCCTCAAGCTCCCAGGCCTCTGGTAGAGGACCCGAGCTCAGAGGATAAGAACCACCCGCGGTGGGTGAGAAGGGAAATTTTTTATATATATATATATATATATATATATATATATATATATATATATATATATATATATATATATATATATATATATATATATATATATATATATATATATATATATATATATATATATATATATATATGTGTGTGTGTGTGTGTGTTCAAACTGAACAGATTTACAAAATATTGATTTAAAAATGTAAAATAAAAGGTTGACAGTTTAGTAAATAAATAACTTCACAAAAATATGATGAATAAATAATACAAAAATAATATATATAATCATTTAAAATGTACATTTTAAATAACAGTGATAGAGTAAATGAGAAAAATTGATTAAAATAAATTAAAAATTGCTAATCAGATCTGTTAAATAAATCAAAAGAATAAAAATATGCATAAAGTAATGGATGCAATTCCTAAAATTATTTAATTAAACAACAGAATTATCAGTAAGGAAGGCAAAAAATGTTAATTAATAGGTTAAATGATTAATGGATAAATTCACCAAATAAATAGATAATTAGATTTTTTTTTAATTAATGTAAACATTTTTCTGAAACAATATGTAGAATACTTTAAGAAGCTTTATTAATTATAACAATTTAAAGGACTAACTTCTTACTATGAAAAAACTGAATTCAAAACAGTAACGGGTCGCTCAAGAAAAATAGACAGTAACACAGGTTGTAGTTGCAGCCTGTCTCCAGCTGGTGGCGGTAGGGCTCCGGGTTTTTATTTGATCATCCGCTAGATCAAACCGAAGAAGAGCCACTTCCGGTGCCAAAATGCAGCGAGAGAAAACAAGCAACGCCACCGCGGCTGAAAAGTGAGAATTTCTCTCATTTTCTCTCTATAATGTTCTTCAGTTCTTGTTCTGGCTCGTTAATGGAGCTGTTTGTGTCGCGCCCAGCTCTCTGTTCAGCCAAAAAGGCTCCAGATTGAGGTGAAAAACGGCTTTTATTTCCCTCCGCAGGCCCGACCGGGAGGCCGCCATCATGTCCAAATACTACGACGGAGTGGAGTTCCCGTTTTGCGACGAGTTCTCCAAGTAT
Source organism: Xiphophorus maculatus (assembly GCF_002775205.1). Lineage (NCBI taxonomy): Eukaryota > Metazoa > Chordata > Actinopteri > Cyprinodontiformes > Poeciliidae > Xiphophorus > Xiphophorus maculatus. Next base: position 1,344,981 of record NC_036450.1, read on the forward strand.
GAGAAGATGGCCAAGATCGGACAGGGAACCTTTGGGTGAGGAACATGATCAGCTTTTAATTGTTGGCTTCAGAAAATGATTGGAATCAGCTTCCGAACCAGAACCCAAAGGCCCAGTTCCAGCGGGGTTGTTGCTGTTTCTTCTTGGTCTCCAAAAAGACAAACAGGAAAATATCAACAAAGCTGCTGTAGAAACAAGAGGTCTCACTCCGCATTAACTGTCTGATACTCGCAGTGCGTAGAGGATCCAGACATTTTACTAACGTAAAAAGTCTGATGTGGTGAAAGTAACAGTCAGTTGATGTTAATCAGCTTTCTGTTAATCAGTCCAGTCGGACCTGGACTGGGTGGTTCTGCCTTCAGCCTGGGTTCTTTAAAAACCTGGAATCAGGTCTGGAAGCATAAAAATACCAACCTGAAGGTGTTTTATATCTGACCTGAGCTGCTGCTTTATTATTGTTATTGTCATTATTATTATTATTATTCTACACTGAATAAGTCTGTTAAATGCCACGGTGGAGTATTTAACAGACTTTAGTGATTTTTCTGATCATATTTGCTACATGTCAGGAATAAAAGCTCTATTAAAAGTTCCAGTGATGATAAATAGATTTTTAATAAATCTGTATTTGTCTCAGGCTTGGCTGGACTTTATAATGGTCTTAAAGGGGCGGTAGTCCAGGCCACAGATTTAATTTTTAACAGAGTTCATATAAAACTCATACCCCACATCAGGTGAGCTGTGTTCATATTTTCCTGGAGGTTCTGTAGAACCTTCCCGTCTGGACTCAGGATCATCTGTGATTGTTTGCTTCTGTCTGACAGGGAAGTGTTCAAGGCCAAGCACCGGCAGACCGGGAAGAAGGTCGCTCTGAAGAAGGTTCTGATGGAGAACGAGAAGGAAGGGGTGAGAAACCGGATTCTGACCCGGGTTCTACTGGGTTCTACTGACCTGAAATGAGTTCTGACCCGTTTTAACCCGGTTCCTCCAGTTCCCCATCACGGCTCTGAGGGAGATCAAGATCCTGCAGCTGCTGAAGCACGAGAACGTGGTGAACCTGATCGAGATCTGCAGAACCAAAGGTTGGTCCTCCAGGTCTGGTACCGGCCCGACCCGCTTTCAGAGCTCTCACGGTTCCGTGTGTTTGACCCAGCGACCCAGTTCAACCGCTACAAGGGCTCCATCTACCTGGTGTTTGACTTCTGCGAACACGACCTGGCCGGCCTGCTGAGCAACGCCAACGTCAAGTTCACTCTGGCCGAGATCAAGAAGGTGATGCAGATGCTGCTCAACGGCCTCTACTACATCCACCGGAACAAGGTGAGCCCGGTCCGGCCCGGTTCTGCTTCTGGTTCTGGAGCTGACGTCTGCTAACGTTCTGGTTCTGCCTCAGATTCTGCACAGAGACATGAAGGCGGCCAACGTCCTGATCACCAGAGACGGAGTCCTGAAGCTGGCCGACTTCGGCCTGGCCCGGGCCTTCAGCCTGGCCAAGAACAGCCAGGGGAACCGCTACACCAACCGGGTCGTCACGCTGTGGTACCGGCCGCCGGAGCTGCTGCTGGGTGAGAAACTACATGCTGGTTCTGGTTCCTAATAATTTCAGCATCTGTCCTCCATACAGAAATATTTATTGTTGTGGTGAAAAACTGGATTAAATGCCAGGTTTTGATGTATTGAGTGTATAGAAACAGCAGGGGGAGCTGTTTCTGTATTTAGTGTTAGTCCAGCAGGGGGAGCTGTTTCTGTATTTAGTGTTTGTCCAGCAGGGGGAGCTGTTTCTGTATTTAGTGTTTGTCCAGCAGGGGGAGCTGTTTCTGTATTTAGTGTTTGTCCAGCAGGGGGAGCTGTTTCTGTATTTAGTGTTTGTCCAGCAGGGGGAGCTGTTTCTGTATTTAGTGTTTGTCCAGCAGGGGGAGCTGTGTTTGCTGACTCTCTGGCTGTTTCCCCTCCAGGCGAGCGGGACTACGGGCCGCCCATCGACCTGTGGGGGGCGGGCTGCATCATGGCGGAGATGTGGACCCGCAGCCCCATCATGCAGGGCAACACGGAGCAGCACCAGCTGACCCTGATCAGCCAGCTGTGCGGCTCCATCACGGCCGAGGCCTGGCCCGCCGTGGACAAGAAGTACGAGTTGTACCAGAAGATGGAGCTGCCCAAGGGCCAGAAGAGGAAGGTGAAGGACCGGCTAAAGGCCTACGTCAAGGACGCGTACGCTCTGGACCTGATCGACAAGCTGCTGGTTCTGGACCCGGCTCAGCGGGTCGACAGCGACGACGCCCTCAACCACGACTTCTTCTGGTCCGACCCAATGCCGTCCGACCTCAAGAACATGCTGTCCACGCACAACACGTCCATGTTCGAGTACCTGGCCCCGCCCCGGCGCAGGGGCCACATGCCGCAGCAGCAGCCCAACCAGAACCGGAACCCGGCCACCACCAGCCAGACCGAGTTTGACCGGGTCTTCTAGCCAGATCCGGAACCACACAGACACTCTTACTGACATTTCCTGCAGGATCGTTTACGTTTACTTTCAGGACGTTTGGGTTGACCCGGAGTTCTGCTGACGTTTGGGTTGACCCGGTTCTGGACCGGTCCGTCGTTTAGTTTAACGATCCTGTTCGGTCCAGAAGGGAAACCGCTCTTGGTTCTGATCGGTTCCAGCTGGGCCTGCCTCAGGTTATTTATAAGAACGAGTCAAACGAGTTCTGAGCGGTCCACTGGGCCGGAACCACACACTAATAAAATGTGTTTTTTTCATGAACTCGTTTGTCATTTTGTTTGAGGGTCAGGAGGAACCAAAGAGGAACCAAGGAGGAATATTCTGGACCTGAAACCGGGTCTATGATGCTGCAGTGGCGCCGCCTGGCCTCTAGATGGCAGCAGATAACTTTAGGAAACCAGCAGAACTGAACGTTCATTTATTTCAGTGGTTTAATATTAAAATACAGTTTGTAGGCAGGTACACAGATTAAATAAACTTTAATAATGCTGCCTCCTCACAACTTTACAATTGTTTTTATTTTGTTATTGAAATGGTAAAATGTGACTCAAATGTTGGAATATGAAGAAGAACTCCCAAATACTGCAAACTATAAACCAGTTCAACTATCCACCAGTTCAATGGCAGCATCATTTAATCATTTTAGTTCTTGACGTCCCGATGCTCAGCGGCCCAGTCCGTCACCACACCGGAAGTCAAAGCAACCTGTGAACTCCTGCACAGCTTATCAAGAAACAGCTTTCGTCCAATGTGGCTTTAATTCAGTGATTCCGGTGTGAAAATGCTCGCAGTGCTGTGGGTCAGTGGAAACATTTCGCTGAGGAAAGAAGATGGAGACGATAAGAAGCACAGGGACCGGCGGCTGCTCTGTTCACAGATTCACAGCCAACATTGTTTACAAGGTAAGAAGATTAACGGTCATAAACCTCACTGGTGAGTAAAACTAGTGAGATGCAACCAAATTATTATCCATTAGGAAAATGTACTTCACCATGTGGGAAGGGAAATATGTCGGTAAATAATTAGCGGCATTATACCAATATTAATATCGATTAGCTGCTCTAATACCAATATTATTATTGGTTTGTGGCCCAACTCTCCATATGCTGTCGCTGTTCACCATGAAGACCAGCAGTGGCGGCTAACAGCAGTTAGCTGTTTACTGAGCTAACTGTTAGCCTGCTGTACCAGTAGAAGAGTTCAGCTGAATAGAAACATGTTTGTCTAAATATTTTAATTCCTGCTGAAAGTCTTTGTTGTTTAATAAAAATAATCGCTATGACAACCGCTGACCACCACTTTGATCTGAACCTCAGCCCAACAGCTGGACGTCTCAGAGGAAGTTTTCCTTCTGGGAACTTTTTCCTGACAGCAGGATTCCTGCCCTCCGGCCTCAGATGGATGTCTCCTACCTGAGCTGGTAGTCGTGGTAACACCTCAGGCTCTCCTCCCTCCCCGCGCCGCGGCGTCCCTGGATGATGGATTGCTGTTTTAGTTCCAGAACGGCTCGGCTGTCAGTCCGGCTGAAGAGGAGGCAGCGTGCGGCGACAGGATGACAACAACAAGCAGCAGAAATTAGAAAGCAATCCAACGGACAGATGGGCCTGTGAGCCGCAGCCACCTGCATGCTAATGGACCTGCGGCTGATGACGCCGCCACCGGGACGGGTTGGCGGTCCAAACAGGAGGAATGTAGAACCAAACGGACTGAACTCACTGCAGTTCAGAGTTGGAGGTGATTAAAAGCAGGTCAGTGTGACATCACACAGACCTGGAGGAGAAACACAGAGAAGTTTGAATCCAGACCAGAATTATGACTCAAAGCAGATCTGAACAGACGTTTCATTTCAAGGAAGAATCTGAATTAAGGCTCTAATTCAAACCCAGAGAAGGAAACTCTTCTTCTGTGGTTTCAGGTAAACAAAGTAAAACTTCTGCAATCTGGATCCAACTGGAAAACATTTTATTCCCATTAGTTTGTTAATTGAAGGTTTTATTTTTGCAGCATCTTTTCTGCTGCATTGTTTCTGTTCTGGAGTTTGCATCATTCATTTGGATATTTTCTGTTTGCGTCTGTCAGCCACCGTAGAATACAAATGCATGCCACACTTTTCAGATTTCTGTGGATGGAGACATTAGCGTGAGCTGAGCTGGACGTCGTGTTGCTCTGCAGCTTGTTGTGTTTCTGCTGCTTCTCCAGGTGTTTGCAGACAAACTTTCTGGATTTTCTTCTTCTGCATTTGGAAAGCTGCGGGGCAGAGGCAGCCAGGCGAGGCCGAAGAGTCCTCCTCCTCTTCCTCGTCACCTCCAGCCAGCGGCGCTGTGTGTGTGTGTGTGTGTGTGTGAGTGAGAGAGAGAGAGAGAGAGAGAGAGAGAGAGAGCGGGTCCCGTCAGTCAGCGAGGCGGCCATCTGCGTGCCTGCGTGAGGCGGGAGCCAGCTGCAGGCGGCCGCTGCCAGCAGACATTAGGGAAGCAGCAGGGTGTCATTAAGGCGCCTCCATGATTGATTAACCGTAAACCTGCAGCAGGAGAGTCCCGCCACACACACACACACACACACACACACACACACACACACACACACACACACACACACACACACACACACACACACACACACACACACACACTCAGAGAGAGGGGGAGGGAGCCCCCTGCTGATCTGACAGTGTAACTGCATTAGCCGCCCAGTAGGAGCAGGATGAACCAGCGCAGTCAGGGTCCATTAGGACATTAGGAGCGCAGCAGCAGCCGGCGGCTCGGCCCAACCGCTCCAACAGAACCACAGGACCAGTTTCACCAGAACATCCAGAAAACCAGACTCTGAAGAGACAGTAAACTTTATTCATGAAGATCGAAACAGACTGAAGGTCCAAACTGAAGGTTCGCTTCCCTTCGGTTCCGGCTACATTACCGTCTACTGCAGGAAACTCAGGATGAATCATTTCTGCTCTTCTGAGGACTGAAGGTTGTGGCTGCTCTGCCTTATGGTGGCTAACGATGCTAACATGCAGGAAACGGATAAAAACGCTGCAAAAACATGAAGGATGCAAACGGCAAAACTCACACAAGCTCCCCCTAGTGGTCTGGAGGACGGCTGTTCGGTGGAGCGAGTTCTGAGGTTTTTGGTGTTTGTGTTAGTTTGTCTTGAAGTTTGCATTATTCATGAGTTTGCTGAACATTTGGCCCTCTGAGCCACCGTACTTCCCACCTCTAGTTGCTCCACTGAATGAAGAATAAACATGTTTTAACTATAAATGGATCACAAACACAATTCAAGTCAAAGTGAGACCTCCTGTTTTTACAGCAGCTTTGTGGTTCCAGGAGATCAACTGATTGGATCGTTTCAGTTAGAGGAAAATTATTTTCATAAAACGATCAATTTTCTTAAAAACTCACAGCAATGACAACAGAAACCGATTATTTCTGATCAATTAGATTATTTCTGATCAATTAGATTATTTCTGATCAATTAGATTATTTCTGATGTGATAACATCAATGTTGGTGCTGCTTCCTGTTTGAACTGGACCAGCTGTAATGAGCCACAACATCCCATAATTATCTCTGTTGTTCTCATATTAGCGCTGCATCCATCCATCCATCCATCCATCCATCCATCCATCCATCCATCCATCCATCATCACGATTCATTTTTCACATCTTCTCCTGTAATTTACCGATAAACTCAATAATCTGAGCAGATTATCGGCTCCAGACTCTGAGGATGAACTCATGTCAGAATATGAGGCGAGTTGAACGTAAACCCAGAGATGATGATGATGATGATGATGATGATGATGATGATGATGATGATGATGATGATGATGATGATGGCTGGTGTTAGCATGCGGCGGCGCTCAGCCTCCCGCTGCTCTGATGAAACGTTTAGAGGAGACGCATCCATCACTGCGGAGCCGTCATGGCGCCGCGTGTCGGATCGCTCCCAGGAATCCGGTTTAGCGCGGAGAGGCGACTTCCTGCGCAGCTTAATGACCCGTTTCCTGCCGCAGGCTGGAGGAGGACCGGGGGCTCACGGAGAGCCCGGCGTGACCCGACACACTCTGCTCAACACAAACACAGGAGCATCAATGGAGTCTGTTAAAGTCTGAGGAAGCAGTAAAATATTGATCCATCAGTTATCAGTCACTTTTTAACTGATAACTGCGTTTCTATGACGACGCATCATGGATCTGATCTACAGACGAGACTTTAGTAATTATTAGACTTTATATTTATATTTATATTATATTTACATTTACATTTCAGCTCAAAGACATTGAATAAGATCACAAGAATAATGTCGTTGGGCTGTGATTAGCACCGCTAACCAAAAGGTTAGCACTGCTAAATGAATAGTTAGCACTGCTTACCATAAAGCACCAACCATGCTAATTAGTTCCAAGCGCTATACCAACACGGTATTTAGGGGACGCTAATGCTAAAGTGCTATAGTAACAGAATTTAAAGAAAGCTAACATTAAAGCACTATACTTACATAGTAATTAGCAAAAGCTAATGCTAAAGTGTTGCATCAGTGTAGTATTTAGATGAAGCTAATGCTAAAACGCTACGCTAGGGCATAATATAAAGGAAGCTAACATTAAAACATTATACCCACATAGTATTTAGATAAAGCTAATGCTAAAGGGCTACGTTACGCCATGTTGCCCACCATGAGGTTTTGAAATGATTCATATACCTGAATTTTTCATGTATTTTTAAATGAACACCCTGGTTTTAGAATTTATCCAGTAAAATTGATTTAGGGTGAGCTACGTGTGAAACATGTTTTTAAAGTTATCAAAGCGCTAAGCTAAACATTAGTGGCAACTGGAACAAAATGTTAAAATTACTTCCCTTTATAACTATTATTTCATTTTATTCTTTCAGTGTTTCCAAACGTTCTCCAGTTAAATTATTATTCAATATTTACCTAAATAAATGGAGTTTTGCTTAAAGTTGAATTACATAAAAAAGAGAATAAAATGTTATTTTACTACCTAAATTTAATGAAATAATATTTCCATATTAAGACTTTTAGCCACTTCCATTCACTGCCTCTATAAATAACTGATTTAATTTATCCAACTGTCTGAACTGCTGATAAAATCCAAGATGGCCGCCCGCTGGTTTTAGTTTTTGTCTTTATTGATCCAAACAGGTTGAAGCTGGTCTGATCCGTTAGCCTAGCTCCATGCTAAGCTAACAGCCACATTCAGACATGATTTCATCCTGTCACCATATTCACATGTTGTTCACATTTTCTCCTCCTTGTCTGATGAACTTTGACCCCAGGGACGGAGATGATGGACGTAAAGGTGAAGATAAGACGTTGACCTTTACAGGCAGAGAGGAGCGTTTGTTTTGCTGACCTCTGGTTTGCTCCCTGGTGGGGAAACAGCTGAATGCTGAACGCTGAGCGGCTCCTCCGGGTCGGTTCTGATCCGGTTCTGCTGCGGCCCGGCTCCACTCTGATAAACATCTGCTCTGACATTTTCCTGCTTTCACAGGAAACATGAGAGAAGTTTGTGTTTCTGACGGCAGTCAGAGGACAGAAGGAGCGATTAGGAACGATCCTGATGACATCATCAGGTGATTTAACGATCTCCGTCCTGATTGGCCGGTCTGGGAGGAAAAACTTCTTCTGTGACGTCATGGAAACATTTAGATCCAAACTTTGATCATTTAAACAATCGTTTCCAACCAGGAAGAGTCAAAAATCATTTTCATTTAAAATACTTTAGTGAAAATGCTGTTGATTATATTCAGGATGAGATCTGGACTTTGACTAGGCCAATGCAGCACTTTGATTCTTTTCTTTTTCAGTCATTGTGTCTTAGCTCTGCTGCTGTGTTCAGGATCATGGTTCTGATGAAGATCCAGTTTGGACCAAAGGTCAACATGGGACACATGAACTTCTGAGTTCCTAATTATTGTTAGAAAGGTCTTGCCATACTCAGTTCATGTTTTCAGTTTTTTGTTAGAAATGTTTTGCTTTATTGTACATGATTATAGTTACAAATGTCTTTCCATATACAGTTAATTTCTAGGTGTGCATTATTGCTCTAAATGTCTTGCCATATCCCGTTCTTCTCTCCTGATTCATTTTGTCAGGATTCATAAACTGAAATAAAAATAAAAGTCCGCAGAATGACTCATCATATTTTGATCACTCATAACAGACTCGGTTCTGTTCGGTTCTTTCTGCAGAGTTCCGGTTCTTTCAGTCTTTAACTCAGGAACCAAACAGAAACTTTCCTAAAAATCGTCTGACTGGGTTTCTGTAACCCTGTGATGATGTCAGCATGTCGGGGCCGTAATGACGTTATTTCCGCCTGCAGGAGGCGCTGCTGAGGCGGAGGAGCTCAGAGTTTCCAGCTGTAATCACTCCGAACCTGAAAACGACCCGGGACGTTTCCGAACCGCTGCAGCTCAGCAGAACCTCATCTGCTCGGCCAGCTGCTTCCTCATAACGCGTCGCTGCCGTTTGACGCTCACAAGCAGTTTCCTCACATTACATCAATGAAAGTGCATTACCTCACAGCCAGCGGAGCCTTATTTACCCAACAGATGGCGGCTTTATCCCGCCGCAACACGAAACGCGGCTCCGCAGGTTCCGCTTAACGACGGACGCTCAAGGTCACAGCGGAGACAGAACCGGGTTTACCTGCAGGATCCGCCTCCAACCCAGACCAGAACAATCAGAAATGCTGAGATTCATTTCAGAAAAGTTCTTTAAAAATGTAGAAATTTCTGAGCTTGAAAAGTGGAAATTTGGCACAAAAAGCCTCAAAGATTTTGAGATTAATTTTAAACATTTTCAGAAATAATTTCTGAGTTTGAAAAAAAAGAGGCAAAAACAAACTGAAACTTATTAAAAATATAAAAATGTAAAAATTTGAGAAAAAAACAGTAAATCTGAGATTATCCTCAGATGTTTTTAAGTTGTAAATTCAGAATTTTTCCTGAATAAAACTTTTAATGTAAACTTTAAAAAGTCCAAAACTCAGCAAGTTCCAAGTTTCTTGAGATTAATTTAACATTTGTGAAGTTTTTTCTTTTTTTTTCAAATGTTTTATTTTTTAAGCTCAGAAATTTTTAGTTTTTTCCTGAACCTTTCTGAGATGAACCATCAGATGCCAGTTTTCTTGGCAGAGTTTCCTCCTCTGTCCCTCCGTCCGTCCTGTCCGTCCTGTCCGTACCCCGGCGGCCCTCAGGGCCCAGAGTCAGAGAATCGGGGTTTAGTGAATCTGGAGGGAATATTTTCACGCTGCGGGATGAAAAGCTGCAGGAAGCGCGATGCTCGGCTGCTTCCTGTTTTTCCTCCAGTGAATGAACTCTTTGTGGCCGAACGCCTCCTGACCTGTGTGTGTGTGTGTGTGTGTGTGTGTGTGTGTGTGTGTGTGCGTGTGTGTGTGTGTGTGTGTCAGCTGAGATAAAGACCGAGGAGTGGAAATAGTGAGAGCTGCCTGATTATCTCCTGTTCGGTTGGGCGGGTTGGGTCCAATCAGACGATGGTTCTGGACGGACGGCCCAGAAACTCAACTCTCTCCTCCTCTCCTCTCCTCTCCTCTCCTCTCCTCTCCTCTCCTCTCCTCTCCTCTCCTCTCCTCTCCTCTCCTCTCCTCTCCTCTCCTCTCCTCTCCTCTCCCCTCCTCTTCTCTCCTCTCGTCTCCTGGATCATAAACACCCAGCCTGTCTGGACCGCCGGGGCCCCTGGGGGCCCGGTTCTGGTCGCGTGCGGCTAAACTTCACTTCTTTAGTATGTGTTTTACCCAGGGCGGCATTAGAGAGGGGGCGGAACCATAAACTATAAAATGAAATAAATCTTCTTGCTGATTTGAACAAGTTTAGTTTACATGCAGAGGAGGACAGAGAACCAAAAATGATTTGGTAAAAAGGCGACTGGAGAACAAAATGATCAAAACATCATTTAATATAAAAATGACATCATCAGGTGGACCAAAATACAAAATGATCTGATGTTCTGAAGACCAAAATAAAAACGATTCATAAAAGTAACATTATAAAATTTTTCCAAATGAATTATTTTAGTGTAAAACTTATGAAACGTATCTGTCAGACAAACAAATCCAGAGATTTTACTCAAGTCAACATAAAAAGTACAGTTAAAATACTCCTAAAAGTATTTTTTTTACTCAAGTAAAAGTAACTAGTTACTTCCTGCTGCAGAAACGGTTCAGATCGTTTCCTGCATCCTGATTGGTCAGACGACGGCAGAAGGAGGGGCTTCCGTTTAAAGGAACCTCGATCACATAGATTCTCCAGGAAACGCTTTGAGAATTACTTTCATAAATAATATTTTTAACGTTAAACGTTTCCAACACGACAAACCGAATTGTGAGGATCTGCTGTAAGAAAACTTCACACTTCCTGCTTCTTTGTGACATCACAGAGCGACCAGAAGCCTCAGACAGAGAGGAGGTTGGAAACGTGTGAATGAATAATGAAGGAAACGTTGAAGCAACATCTGGAGAAATCAGCAGGAAGTTAAAGTTTGGGCACTAATGGCCCTCCAGGGTCAGAGGTTTGGGGGCCACCAGGGGGCGCTGTGGGGCCTCAAGAGAGTTAGAATGAGAAAAAAATGCAAAAAAATCTGATTTGATTCATATGAAATATTAAATATGATAATAACATTTACCACCACAGAAGTCGTGGGATGAGTTAGCATTTATGCTAACTGCATGTAATAATTACTGAATAGTTAATAAAAATGAAAAGATTGTTAAAGTTTCGTTATTCTGACAGAAATAATCCAGTTTGACTGATTTAATATCAGATTTCATAGAGAAATATCTGCTTTCAGTTCATAAAACGTCTCTTCCTCCTCAGGAGTTTCTGGATCTTTAATCCGCTGCAGATTTGATCCCTCAGACTCATTCAGCAGATTATTCCAGAGATCCGTCTGAAGCTGGTTTCTGAAGCGGCCTGGACTCTGCAGCTCTCCGCTGGCCGCCAGGTGCAGCATCTGCGTCAACAAATGGCTGCGTGTTATTCTCAGCTCCGTGTCCTCATTAAAACATTCCCCAAAGCGCCGCCGTAAATCGCCCCGGGCTGCGTGTTTGGATGTCTAATTAGGCGGCGCGCCGCAGCCCGGCCCTGGCTGGTGTGTCACTTTAATGAGGCAATTAGAGATATTAGGGATATTGTATCTGGACTATCGGGAGGTTTTCAGGGAGGGCAGAGAAAGGACAGAGGTGTTGGGTTGCAGGTTGTCGGTCCGGCTGAGCTGAGAAAGGACAGAGAAACTTAGCTTAGCCTAACTTAGCTTAGCCTCCAATGAAAAGTCAAGAAGCAACTTCTTGTCTTTCGAAAAGACTCACAAAAGCTGGGAAAACTTTGTGTATTTTCATGTTAATGCGCTAACAGCTGAGCTAATTCCTAGCCTAGCAGCTTTAGAGCTTTTGCTAACTTTAAAACATTTTTCCTTATAAAATCTAAACTGCTAATTTATTTGGTTTGGATTTAAACTGTCAGTTGAATAAAGTTCAACATGCTATGAATTTAGCTCCCTAGTATTAGCATTGGCTAAACACCATGTTATTTTAGCTATTAGCAGTAGTTCAGCTATTGTTTCTGATTAGTGCTTTAGCTCAGCTAGCTAATTAGCAGTGCTAACTGCTGGTTAGACCATTAAATCCAGTAGAACTTCGTCCTCCTTCCAGCAAACTTTCATTTAAAAGAAACTCTGTTGCTCTGATCAATAACCTGTCGAACAGGAGAAATGAAAAGTTGTTTATTGAAGCCTAAACGTTTAAACAGTTTTCACTGTTGGCTGAATGTTGCTGATTATCCAGGACTGAAGCTGGAGGCTGCAGAGAAAACAGAAATCCATATCTAAACGTTTAACTAACTCAGAGCTAACGCATTTTGATAGCTTGAAATATTTAGCTCTGAGCCAATGTTAAGCTAACTCTGAGCTAGCTTAATATTTAGCACTGAGCTAGCTAAATCTTTAATTTGGAAATTACATATTTATTCAATTAATATTTAACAAGCTTAGAGAAAAACAAAATGTCAGAACTAAATATTAGTTAAGAGCTAAGCAGTTAGCTTGACCACTAAATATTTATCTTGCTAATAAAATATCAAACTTTAAACTGATTTTAATAGATAAATGAACATGGTGAAAATATCTTATTATTTTCCATATTGTTGTGTAAATTCTGATGTTTGGTTCTGAACCGCCTCTGTGGTTCTGATGGTTCTGTTGGACTCGCTGCGCGTTGATCTGCACGTTTTTCTGTGACTCACTGTGAGAGTTGAGAGCTGCAAATTGCATCTGTTCCTAATTAAAGAGTGCTAATGAAAGCCCGTTCTCCTGGCGGGCCCGGTGGGCCCGGTGCCGCCCGGCCCTGCGGGTCGCCGCGACGCTCTGGAGGAGGAAGAGGAGGAGGAGGAAGAGGAGCCGGTCCGGCTCAGCGGCTGAAGGTCGGCTGGTCGGTCCGCACGTTGCTCCGGTTCCAGCAACCTGCAGCAACCGCAACATTTAAAAAAAACGAAGTTTCTGCCAAAAGACTAAAAAGAGAAAAAAACAACTTTTCTATAAAAACTTGGTGATTTCTGGGTCTGAAAAGTGGAAAGTTTTTGACTTTTGAAGTTCTGACATGTTTTACAAAACCTCCAGGATTTGGGGGGAAATTTTCTGTCCATAATGACTCTAATAAGTACAATATTTAAGAATTGTTCAAATGTACAAACATAAAAATTAAACTTAAATTCCGTATTTAAATTAAAACTTAAATACATAAATCTGCTGCTGCTTCCTAAAAACATTAAGTTTCACAGTTCACAGTTTTTCCTCTAACTTTTTTATGGACGTCCTTCCAGACAGTCTGCAGACAGATGATGTGGTGATCGTCTCCCCCTGGTGGCCTGGAGGCTAACGTGTTTAAGTTTTGGTTTTATTTCCTGCAGTTTTATTTTGTTTAAGTTTGAATTATTTTGTGTGTTTTGGAGTTAGCATCATTCAGGTTTTAGCCCCCGCAGGCCACCGTACTCTAAACAGAGACGACTCCAGGAAACTGTTCATGTCCTCTGATCCAGATCCAACTTCAGACAGGAACCGGTTCCTCCAGAACCAGAGGAGCAGAGAGGTTCTGCTGGTCGGTTCGGGTCGGTTCGGGTCGGCCTGTTGGCTCTGGGAGCAGCAGAATAAACTCCAGCAGCGATTCTTGATGTTTCAGATTCATTTTCAGGTTTAATGAGACGAATGGAGCCGTGTGTGTGTGTGTGTGTGTGTGTGTGGGTGTGTGTGTGTGTGTGTGTGTGTGGAGATGCTGCCAGCGCTACAGGACTTTTTAATTACAACTCCACATCCCGGCCTGCTGACGTCTGGGGAACCGCTTAATTAAAATCCTCATTATTTTACTTTTAATTAGTTCCCCTCCTTTGTTTCCTCTCTCCATATGGCAGTTCTCTCCAGTCAGATCAGCTTAATTGAGCTAATTAAGTTGATCAGTTTAATTATTCAAAGTGTTCTGATTGGATGGAGGAGTTACTGATTCAGACTCTTTATGATTCCCAGTGGATCCATTCAACCCGACAGAACCAGAACCAGAACCAGAACCAGACGGTTCTGTTCGGAAACATGGATCCTTTAAATCCAGAACCGCTTCACACCGACACAATTAATAAGAATTTATTATTTATTTAGGATTTATTACACACTGATGTTAGCTTCAGACTAAATATTTAGGTAGCTAATATGAAGTTAGCATGCTAACTAATTAGCTGTAAATTAAATATTTTCTAAGCACTTAGTTTGAAGCTAAATATTTAGTTAGCATGCTAAATATTTAGCTTCAAATAGCATGCTAACTATGCTAACTAATTGTTAAACATTAAGCTAGCATGCTAGCTGAATCTTTCCTTCAGTTCTTTTAAAACCCCTCGGCTCTTTATCCATGCAGTGAAACTAATTTCTACAGATGTTTGTTGAGTCAAAAGTTTAAATCATTTCTTGTTCAGGCAGCAGAGAGACGATGAATCATCCAGAAACCGGGTCGAAACCGGGTCGGATGTGTTTGGTAGTTCAGAACCGCTCTGAGCGCTCTGCTCTCCACGCGCCGCCTGGTGACCTGAAGGCAGCGCATGTCTGCTCAGGAGGAGCAGAAGACAAATTCATTACAGCATGCTAATCAGTTTAGCCGCAGCATGCTAATCAGTTTAGCCGCAGCATGCTAATCAGTTTAGCCGCAGCATGCTAATCAGTTTAGCCGCAGCGATCTTCATGTGTTGGTTTTGACGGCGGGGGTCTGCCGCCTAATGAACCGCCTCGCCTCCTGCAGCTCAGAAATAATTAGCAGCAAAGCGAAGCCACAGAGGAAAAGGTCAAAGGTTAAAATCCAGACCCACAGAGACAGAGAGGATTTGTTTTTCTTTCTATAAACATGTTTATTTTTTTCTTCCTGAAGCTGCTGGAGAAATGGAGCAAACAGCAACGTCAAGAAAAGAAAAATCTGGAAATAAATACGATGAATATCTAAACTCTTCGTCACAAAGTCGATAAAAACTGAAAACAAAAATTCTATAAGATCATATAAAGCCTGATCTGAAGTTTTTATTATGGATTCACTATAAATCGGCACAAATATCGGAATCAGTCCGATAAATAAAACTGGATCCAGTGATGCAGCAAGGATTGTGGGAAGTTTACGTCAAACAGCAGTGAAATATATTTATAATATCTGTAGATGTCAGTTTTCAGCCATGACAGGAATATTTATGTTCATTTCTCCAGTTTTTATTCATTTCTGAAATATTTTTCTGCTTTCTGTTAGTTTTGAATCATGTAGAATCTAAAATCTGACCCATGAATTTCAGAGTTTGGTGATTTATTATTTATTTATTCAGACGTTTTATTGCAGTAAATTCAACAGGAAAACTCACATTGCAGCTTTAACTTCTTCTGTCTCGTTCTGATGATGTCGTAGTTTAATAAAACAAACAAAGTATTTTTATGGAAACGTTTGTAGAGACAAAACTTTGAGTTTTCTCTTTAAAAAGAAAAACTTATCAGGTGTTAATAATGAAAACTGTTTTCTTACAAAAGAACAAAAACAGTGATAAATATTTAAAGATGAATATTTACTATTTTAATAAGATTTCAGTTTGTTTTTAATCTTTTTGCCCCAGGTAAAATAAAAAGTTTCCATCTGCATCAGCTTCTTCTGCTGGGGCCAAATCTGTGCTAAAACCAGCTACAGTCAGGGGCCGCGCAAAATCAGTCCATGGGCCGCAAACGGCCCCCGAGCCACATTTTGGGCACCGCTGTTTCTGAGCAGCAGATATGAATAATTCTGCTTACATAACAGAAGATTCATGTCAGATAATTTAGTAAAAATCGTTTTATTTTCAGGATTTTTTGTTTTTAATGGAGATTTTTGACAAATTTGCATAAAAACTGAAACCAGAGAAACAGGAAGTTGGTCCTGCGGCGGCGAGACGTCGGCCAGGCGCTCACACAGGCGGCGGAGGAAGTATCATGATGCGGGCTTGACTTTCAGTCTTCCAGCCTCTGACTGGTCCAGGATGTGTCCAATCAGAGACCATCATTTGGAGCTGCAGCGGTCTAGTCAAAGTTCAAACCTCAAGTTTTCATCATTTCCTGGTAAACCTCGGAGGACTTCCTGTTGTGTCCCAAACAAACTTTATTTACAAGAAGAAGAGCGTCCACTGCTGACCGGACCGGACCGGCTGTCGGGTTCACTGGGCGCGTTCAGGTGGAGGAACATGATGATGAAGGACAGCAGCAGACGGGGAAGAAGAAGAAGAAGAAAAAGAAGAAGAAGAAGAAGGCACGTCTGGCTCCATCGTCTTCCTCAGCAAACCTGGAACCAGAAACACTGACATGTTGGAAGGATTTCTGCTCTTATTTACTTCCATACAGCAGTTACGCTGCGTAACCATGGCAACAAGGAATTGTTTTTACAGCTGGGGTCGATCATCATAAAAGCGGCTAATACCTGAACTTTGACCCCAAATCAAAGAACAGATAAAAATGTGTCAAAAATAATACAAAGAGTTGAGAATGTACGGAAAGCCATTAGTGTCAAACATAATACACATTAAGAGTTGAGAATGTATGGAAAGCCATTAGTGTCAAACATAATACACATTAAGAGTTGAGAATGTATGGAAAGCCATTAGTGTCAAACATAATACACATTAAGAGTTGAGAATGTATGGTAAAACATGAACTGTAAATAACAGGATGCTGTGTTTCTCCTGGTTGCCATGTTGTGAAGCTGCAGCTGTTTTATGGATACAAAACTATTCACACCTTCTGATTTCCTTTTGTTTTTTCATGTTCAATGTTTAAGATCAAACACAAAACTCAGTTTTTGACTGAAGGTTTTTATCAGTAAGAGAAAAACATCAGCTGACTGACCTTCTGATCGGCCATGATGCTGCCGCCCTGCAACGCCACCAGGGCGGCGCCGGGCCGGTCCTGTTCGCAGAAGATCGTCCCGTTGACGTAGTGGAAGCGGTCGCCGGGCACCAGCCGGTTCCTGCAGGTGGCGCAGCTGAAACACTGGGGGACAGACGGTAACCGGTCAGTAACCTGTCAGACAGCAGGGGGCGCTACACAGCTTCTGCTGCGCATCACCAACCTTCAGGTGGTAGACGCTGCTCTGAGCCCGCATCACCAGCTCACTGGCCGGGATGGACTGTCCGCAGGCGCTGCAGGCGCCGCTGTGGCCGAAGAGCCTGAAACACAGAGTCCCACATCACCATGCTGCCACCACCGAGCCTCACAGCAGCTACCAGCTAAACTAAACCCAACCAGATGTTAGTAGCATGTTAGCATGTCCTGTTAGCACGGTCTTCAGTCAGAGGCGTCTTCAGATTGGTTGGAAATCTGACTGCTACAGGAGATCCTCAAGATCAAATCAAGTTTTATTCAATTAAAAATCAAATGCTACAAATATTAGCACTGAAGCTAGTTTATAATACCTGCTAGCATCCAGGCTAAAGGCTAAAAACATTAGCACTAAAAGTAAATGCTACAACAACACTGATGCTACAAATAAACTAATAAAGTTTCATTCAACTGAATTGAGGGTCAAACCAACCGGAGGTCAGAGAGTCTGTGGTTTGGACCCGGTCCGGTCGGGTCTGCCTACCTGATGTAGTCGTTCTTGCAGAGGATCATGCCCCCCTTGCTGTAGCAGATGCTGCTGAACTCGCCCAGCTGGGCGTGGCAGCAGGAGCATTTCAGGCAGCGGGTGTGCCAGTAGCGCTCCATGGAGAAGAGCAGGAAGCGGTCGGCGATGCGCCCGCCGCAGCCCGCGCACGCCCGGGCGGCCGCCGCCCCGCCGCCGCCCAGCACCGCCTCCACCCTGCTGTTCACCATGGCAACCTGGAGGAGGAGAGCACGGCTCTGAATCTGCATCAACATGGAGGACAATAAAATCATTTCAGAATAAAACAGGAAGATTTTATTTTATTTTGATAAGTTCAGTCCGATTTTCACTATGATGTTCATTTATGTTTTATTTTTTACCTTTAATTTGAAAGGTTTTTCATTGAGATACAAGAGACCAGTTTTTAATAAAACAAAATAATTAAATGAACTAATAAATGTCACAGCTTCAAACTAATTATTTAACTAATATCTAAACTCGGTTGCAGGTAACAGGAAACTAAATATTTAGTATCTGCAAGTCATTTTACATATTAGCTAAATATTTAGCTCCACTAAGCAAATATTCAGAATTAAACTGTTTGCTAACATTTACTTAGCAAACTAAACATTTAGACTGGAGCTAACTGTTAACTCTGAAGCTAAGTGCTTAGCTTGCTAATTAAACATTTAGCTCTTCTGTTACAAACTGAGGCGGATCGTGAAAATATGACAGGCTGGATACTTTCAATTATTGCCACTGTTGTCGCTCCGTAGCGCTGGCTCCGGGTCCAGTCGTTTCCTGCCGGTGGGTCCGGAATGTGACAACGTTCAGCCCAACACCTCCAGGTCCAGTTTAGACCCGAACCCGTCCAGAACTCGGAGCTTTTCTCCGGATAATTGACCAGTTTCACGCCTGAAACCAGCCGGGTTCTTCGGTTCTTCCCGGTCCTGCAGGAACGCGGTTCCGCTCGTTTCCAGGCACAGCTGGGAGTAATCCAGCCTCTGGCCGGCCCAACAGTGAGTCAGACCCTCTGCAGAACCAGAACCGGGTCCAGGGTTATAATTAGCAGCAACATCAAACAGCTGCAGCAGCTGGCCCGGTTCTTCTGGAGCAGACACCTGGGTCCAATCAGCCGGAGGGCGGAACACCGAGTTAGGAAGCCCGAGGCCGGGCTAGAGCCGCGGACCGGACCGCCTGGTCCCGGACCGGTTCATCCACCAGAACCGGGCCAGAATCACCGGAACGGGCCGTTTAGTTCGGCAGAACCTGGAAGTTTTCAGTAAAATGGCTCCAACATTTACACCGAGGTGAGACAGAAATCCGGTTCAAGATCTGAAGGTTTAAATCAGTGAATAAAGATTCGGTCCGGTTCCGGTGGACAATTTCCTGAACGAACCCGAACTTTCCTGGTTAAACAGAAAGTTTTAGGATGATGAATTTTATGGAAACATTTTTCCCATCATGTCATGTGATCAACAGCCGGATGTTGCTACTGGCGGAGAGACCGGAAGTAGAATTTATAAGTTTATAACTTTCTCTACTTTATTGTCAGGATTAGCTAAAAACCCTAAACTAGTGAAACTACTTTAGTCATTCATTAAAATGTTGATGTTGATGTAAATGTTGATTTCGAAAATAGTTTTAATTAGTTTTTTCCTTTTATTACATTTTTGAGTCGAACTTTGACCTTTGTGATGTTGGCCAGAGGTTTGGACCCGCCCTCCAGAAAACGGCACCTGGAAAAAGGCGGGAATCGCCATGGCAACGCTCTAACTCAGACCGAGCCTTCATTCTGCTTTCCAGCGGCTGATTTAGCAGAAACCACGTCTGGGTCGGCCCGTCCAGCGGAACCAGCACTCTGGGTTACCGGGTCAGAACCAGCTGCTCCTTGCTGAGCCCAGTGACCGTCAGACGGTCCTGTTAGCGCCGGTAGCGCCATCTCGCGAATGATGCCCCCTGGTGGCCTGTATAGAAACAACCACTCCCCTGTGACCCGAATGAAGGACCAGAACCGATCCGAACTGGACCGGACCTCCAGGATGCTCAAACACTTTTAGCTGCTTAAAATAATAAAAGAAAAAACTAGAAAAAGATTTTAAAAATTGTGCTTTGATGCATTTTGTTCACTGAGAATATTTATTAAATTCAGTTTGAAAACCAAAATAAATCTGAACAAACATTTATTTTGTCTTTCTGGCATTTATGAAAATTAAATGTATTTATTTGCATCATCACCTTCCTAAAATTATGGACAAAGTCATTTTTCCAAAAGTGATTTTGGCAAAAAAAAAAATAAAAGAAAATAAATACTTCAGAAGAAAAGGTGACAATATTTTTATAGTAAATGTATCTTTAAATACTATTACAGATAGTTTCTGTTTCTGTTTTTAATTTAAGAAAAGTAAATAAATAAAACAAATAAACTAGAATTAATTTAAACTATGAAACATTTCTGCTTCCTGTTCCTGGCCCAGCAGACAGAAAGCAGAAGTTCTGGTCCGGATCGGTTCCGACTCACCTCCTGCTGGAAAAGCTGCTGCTGGTTCCGTTTGGTCCTCAGGGATCCGAACCGGCAGCCGGAGGAATTGCTCAGCGGCTGTTTTGTCCTGTGGAGGGCGGGAAGCGGAGCCGAACCTCCTCCATATAAATCCTTCTGGATCGGAACCAGACCCTGGAAGTCCGGCAGCGGATCGCTCCTGTTCAGCGCTGCTTTTCTGCCTGAGGTTTAAAACCGGCTGAAGCCACGCCCCTCTGACGTCACGTGGAGGTGTGGCTTCCGCCCCAGCTGCGGTTTCCTTCCCGGCCGCCAGAGGGCGACATTTAAATCCTTTATTACCGTGAAAACACGACGATAGAGATGTTTTAAATCCAAAATACGGAGCAGAAATTTTATGTTAATGTCAAATATTAACCTATAAAATATTTTTAACATGAAGTTAAAAAACTTCCAAACTCCCTTTGTATCGCAGAAAAACTGTCCTGAGAAATAATCTGCATCATTTATTTAACTATGAAATCAAGAAGAAGAGAGAAGATCAGTTGAATTTTGACATTTATGGAACATTAAAGTCAAAATTAAAAACATTAATTTAACCAGAGCAGAGGTTTGAAATCATGATGCAGTAAAACGAAGCCGCTGGGTTTCCTCCGGTTTCTGCCATATAACAAATAAAATCATGATCGATTATTGCTAAACTTGTTTAACTTTTAGTGATTTTTATCCTGAATGTTTGTGGAAAACAAACTGATCTGTTAGAAGGTAAAACAATAAATAATCTCAGTCAGAATAACACCGAACTGGAACCAAGTTTATAATTAATTTTGACTAAATAATTATTTGATATTAAACAACTATAAATAAAAATATGCTTTATAATTCTTTTAGATAAATAAAAAAAAAAACAAATAACAAAAAGTTTAATCAAATTTAAAATTGTATTAGATGGATGTCATAATTTTTATGTTTTTCATAATTATTCAAATGCAATGTAATTTACTTCATGCTTTTTACTTTATTTTATTTAAACTAACACTAATTTTTAAAACCATATATAACACATAATTCAATAAATATTAGTTCTTATTTTTCTGGTTTCCAGTTTTTATTAAAAATAAAACAAACATGTTATTTATTTTACAGCATTTTGAATTTTCTCTGCCGCCCGCTGAGCAGAGAGCGCCCTCTGCTGGACAAACTGGACAATTCTTCCAGTTTGTAAAAAGTCGGATAAATGCGAAAAAAATAAAATATATACACAAATGATCATAATATATCTTGCTTTATTTATAAATATTAAATTATTTTTAGGCTGCTCATGTTCCTTAATTCTATGTTTCCATTTATTACTATTTTTGTTTAATTTAATTCAAATAATGTTTTATTTTCATTGTTTATTGTATTTTATATCTTTAACTTCTTATCTTTGTGCATTGTTTTATTCTACTGTAATTTATTTTCTATTTATTTATGTTTCTATCTTTTTAATTACTAACATTACCCAAATACTTTCAAGTAAAAACATGAATATTTTTTACTTTATTTCATTTATAATATCTGTTGATTTGTTTTTGTTTTTTGTCTCTTAAACAGAATTATTTCTCTACATTCGTTTTAAACATGTTTTGTGATTTTGACCTGAATTTAACTTTACATTAAAATGTTTACAGATGTTTTAAAGAAATATCGGATCTGAACTCCGGGCTGTAGATGGCGCTGTTCATCATATCATCCTAATTATGTGTCCAAGGTGGTGCGTTCAATTCCAAGTAGGAGTTTTGATTTTCTTGTTGAATATCTTGGTTTTAATGATCCATAAAGTCAAACTTACACCTTGAAATCAAAAGCAGCTTTTCTTCACATCCATCCAGAGTTTTTAGCTCCAGTTTTCTACTAGCAGAAAAACAAAAAGATTTGTTTGTTTGTTTGTTTGTTGTTAATTGATAATTTGCCACATTTATAAAATCCTTTCAATCGATTCTATTGAAACTTCCGTCTCAGAACATTATGAAGCATTTTTAATAAAACGTGTTTCTCACTGTTTTTATTTTAAACCGATATCGGGCGGAGATTCCGCCTTCTGAAGTTTATTGATGAGCTAACTTGAAAGCAGCATCAGTTATGATTGATTAAACCTGCAGTCAAACCATAAATAAATAAATATGAACTGGCTGCGCTTCTATACTCCATGTTACGGTCGCCGTTTCCGATCATGTTGCATTCAACAACACCCCGTAAATTAAAAAGCTACCCTGAATTAGCTGCTAATTGATCAAACCAGGAAGCTGCCAGTTCAATCTGATATTAATATTTAAGTATTCTCTTAAATATTTCATACTATTGTTTTACATTGAAGGACAGATATTTAGATTAGTAATAGTTTAATTAAAACCGTAATAAGTGTTCTACTATTAATAAAAAAGTTTATCATTTACATAGATGTGTCAATGATATGTCAAATACACACAAAATGTCTAACTCAATAAAATAAGAATTAATTTCATGTTGAACAATTACCCGTATTGGTGTTTATGCTAAGATCCGATTTAATAAACAGTAATAATAGTGTAACTAACATAGAACTTAGTCTCCACTTCATACCTTGCACATGTACAGAGCTAAATAACTTCTATTTTACTGTCATTCCTGCACTTCATATTTTATACTGTATTTTATTTTATTCTGGAGTAACCTCATAACATTGGAACCTCAAAACATTGTTCTGAGCCGTATGTATACACCCTGTGCATGCAAAATGACAATAAAGTCAGTCTAAGTCTAAGTAATGAATCATTTTAATTACTAAACATCAACAGGAGCATAACCACAAACATAAGATTTGCTTTTGCTGTTAAATACATCAGTCGTGATAAAAGAGTGTTTTGGGGTGAATTACGGTAAGTGTGTAGAGGTGCGTTTTAGAGATTTACTACAAAAGATTAAGTAAAATGAGCTAAAATAAACTTCAGTGAATGTTTTTCTTCCCTTCAGATTTATTTGACACGGTTGCCACTCGGAACATGGCGGAAGAATCGTTTCTGTTAGCGAACAGGGCGTTTACGTGGCCGTAATAACCAGCGTAGAGACGCAGACAGTTTGTCAGTGTTGCTGTAGTGAATTCATCTGGTTTCACAGGGTGACGGAGACTCAGCCTGTCGGGGCTTAGAGTAGAAAAGTTGCTTTAATAATTAACCGAGATATAACTGAGATATAACTTTAGAGAGATGTATGTCCTTTCTGACAGCGGCATTAACCAGTTAGTAGTTAGCAAATATCGGAAGCTCTTTTAAATTTAAGGACTTCAACCTTTAAATAAGTGAAACCGGAAACAAGTCAACGCCGAGGCTGAGCCTGTGAGTGTAAAATATATTTATTATATCTCTAAATATTAGCTACATGTCGTGTTTGTGATGTTTTCGGGGATTTCTGACATGCTAGCTCTGCTAGCATCGGGTGTTTACCGTAATGATGAAGGTTAGCATCCTCCTCCTCCTCCTCCTGTTTGTTACTGTCAGGTTCTGATGGGACGTTTATCCGTTACTGGGTCTTTATGGAGAACCAGAACCAGTAGAGAACCACAGCTAACTTAAGGAGTCAGTTAATATGATGTTAAACCAATATTTTATTTAAAAATGCGATTATTGACAAAAACATAATATAGTATCTTAGCAACAGCTGTAATATTAGCTTAAAATAAAATAACAGTTTTTTAAGCATCTATTCTCAGTATTCATAGTTCCAACCTGAATTGATTTGTGGGATTTTTGTTGATGGGAAATGATGAGTCCGTCCCACCACTCAGCACCAACATGTAATCAGATTACCTGATCCATTACATCCATCCTGTTTACGAGCCGACTTCCTCCAGGAGCTTCTCTTCATTCTGGGCTGAAATCAATCCCAGATCGATCAGATTACATTCATATACGGTTAATAAATAAAGTCAGTTCAGGTTAATCTGCTAATTTCAACTCTGAATCAGAAATATTTGGTTATTTTCCAAACATCAAATCCCAGAGTACGACGTCAATATCGGTATTGGTCTAATATTAGTCATTTTTTAATATATCATATTGTTTTAATAAGTAAAACAATGTTTATTTCCATCTTGTTAGTATTTCAGGAGCGTGTTGGTCATGTGACAGTGAGGCCGCAAAGGATTATGGGATGGTATTGATAAATATCGGATATCGGTGCGTCTAAACTTCCTCTGGTTCTTAATCTGAATCGGCAGATCGGACCTCGAAGAAACCCAGAAACCGGTTCTGACTTGATTGGTGCATTTCTAACCCACAGAGTCAAAAATATTCATACGGGCTTCCAGTGAGGGAAGTCCTGGTTAAACTGGTTCCTGTTTGGTCGGGTTCCAGCTGTCCGTCGGTCCAGTGGGACCAGCAGTTGCACTGCGGCGGTTCTGGACGGGACGGGCGTCAGGATGCCTCTGTTCTCCAGGAGGAGGAAGCCCAGCGAGGATTCCAAGAAGAGGCTGGAGCATCAGCTGTACTGGGTGAGAACCGGGCCGGTCCGGGTCCGTTTGGACCAGAACAGAGCAGAACCTGCTGGTTTCATGATGGATTAAATCTTACGGTTTCTCACCTGACCTGCAGTCCAACCAGGAAGGAGCCGACGACATCCTGGATGTCTCAGCCTGCGAGCTAACAGAGGTGAGGAACTGCTAGCTACTAGCTGCTAGCTTGATGAGCTAACAGAGGTGAGGAACTGCTAGCTACTAGCTGCTAGCTTGATGAGCTAGCAGAAGTGAGGAGCCGCTAGCTACTAGCCGATAGCTGTTAGCTTTATGAGCTAGCGAAGGTGAGCAGTCGCTAGCTACTAGCTTGATGAGCTAGCAGAAGTGAGGAGCCGATAGCTGTGAGCTTGATAAGTTAGCAGAGTTGAGGAGCTGTTAGCTTGATGAGCTAACAGCTCGTCACATCTACTGCTACAAACTGGAAGTTGTGGTTTTGATTCCAGCTTCCTCCTCTCTGTAGTTCTGCTGGTCTCTGAAGCTCTTGGTTCAGTTCTGGGTGACCTTTGACCCTGACAGTTGGTCCAGCCAGTCAGCTGACCCTGTGGCTGAGGATGAGCCCAGAAACTGGGAAGTGAAACCGAAATCCCAGTTAGCTGCTGGTAAATCAACCCAACAAACCAGTTTGGTTCTGTTTCTCCTCACGGACCGATCCAACGGATCGCTGCGGTCCAGAACCACACGGCTCTGATGGGAAGTTTGATGAAATTTAGAATATTAGAAACATAATTCAAGAGAAAAAACAAATAGAAAATTAATAAAGATGCTGCAGAAACACCGCTAGCTTAGCTCAGCTAACCGTAAAGCACTGATCATAAAGATTAGCACCGCTAAAGCTAAACGCTACACCAACATGGTATTTAGCAGAAGCTAACGCTAATAAGCATTATTTTCTGCAACTCATGACAGCTGGAGATCATGAGGAGAGAAAACGACGTGGAAACGTTGAACTTTATTCCACTGACAGTTTACAAAACAACCTTCATTTAGGGGAAGCTAAGTTAAGCTAAGTAAATGTTTTCATAGTTAGCAAAAATGCTAGAGCGCTAACTGAAACATTAGCTCTGCTGTTAGCGGATTAGCAGTAGTGTTCCTTAAACCGGTCCTGCCTGCCGGTCCAGAACCTCAGAGATGGTTCTGATGGAGGTCAGACATTTTGTTTTTCCTGCTTCATACTGCCAGACGGGTTCTGTTTGGTTCTGTTAGGTTCTGTTGGTCCGAATCAGCAGAATGTGCTCCACCTTCGTCTCTTCAATGTTTCTGTTTTTCTTTCTGCAGCTGCCGACCAAAGTCTTCTCCATCTGCAAGGTCCAGCAGAAGAAGGTAAGATAAACAGAGGTTCTGGTTCTGGTTCCGGCTCTGGTTCTGAGGTTCTGGTCGTTTTCCTTCCTCAGGTGCTGATCCTCCACACCAATGAGCTGAAGTTTCTGCTGCCTAAAGGATGTGACATCTGTTGCTTAGCAACCTTAAAGGTATCGGCTCGTATTTGACCTGCTGCTGCTCTGATTATTGATTATTGATCAGTTTTCGGCTCTGCAGGTTTTGGATCTGCATGAGAACAAGCTGAGTGTTCTGCCAGAGGAGATCGGGACCCTGACCAAACTGCAGGTACCTTCATCCTCCTCTTGGTCCTTTTCTTCCTCCTCCTCTTCCTCATGTCTCCTTCTTCGTCCCTGTAGATCCTGAATGTGGAGAAGAACCGTCTGAAGGTTCTGCCAGAGTCCGTCTGTAGGCTGCAGCTGCTGCAGACGCTCAACTTGAAGGGTGAGGCATTTATCTCAGAGACTCAGACACCCTGACGGTCATTGAACGCATCGCCATGTCTGACAGGAAACTGCCTGATGGAGCTGCCAGCGGCCATCGGCTCCCTGAGCAGCCTGCGAACCCTGGACATCAGCGACAACAACGTCCTGCAGCTGCCCAAACATCTGGCCCACATCCGCACCTTAGAGGTGAGGCAGCAGCTGCTGCAGCACTGCAGCGCGCCGAGGCAGCTCTAATTAAATATGTGTGTGTGTGTGTGTGTGTGTGTGTGTGTGTGTGTGTGTGTGTGTGTGTGTGTGCGCGCGTGCAGAGCTTCACTCTGGATGCTGCTAGCATGACCTACCCTCCTGCCTCCATCTGCTCAGAGGGAACGGAGAGCATCCAGCGCTTCCTCTGTGACGGTAGGACCAGACTCAGAGTGGCTAACGGGATGCTAACGGCTAATGCTACATGTTAAAAGCTACATGCTAATGCTGCATGCTAAATGGAGACCTAGAAACTCAAATGCAGACGTCACCCTACTGCTGTGAAGCTGAACATGAATGTTTTGTTGTTTTTCTCAGAGCTGGGTGAGGAGTACTGCGCTCCGTCTCAGTACCTGCTGCCGGTTCTGGAGAGCGAATGCAGTAAACCCGGTTCTGACTGTCTGGACGGGCTGGAGGAGGCCTGGCAGGTCGGTGTCACAGCCTGACCCCGGCTCAGGTTCCTCTGCGCCGCTAACCGCCGTCTGTTTCTGTTGCAGAGCAAATTCAGCGACTATGAGAGGAGGAAGGTTGGTGATGTCATCACCCTCAGCGCGGCGCCGGCCGGCGGCTTCAGGCTAACGTCTCTGAGTTCTGTTTCCTTCAGGAGCTAAAGCTGCAGGAGAAGCTGGCGTTTGAGCGCCACCTGGAGGAGAAACACAGGGAGCACACCCAGCTTCTCCTCATGAACAATTCCCACAAGGAGAACATCCTGAACTCGGTCCGACAGGTAGGAGAGAACCACTGGTTCTGGTTCTGGTTCTGGTTCTGGTTCAGATGGTCTGAGAAACCAGTTGGAGAGAAATCCAGACTCTTTTAAGTTAATTAATTAGAAATCTGTTAACCATAAACTTCTTCGTTTATTTAAGATGGTTTGTGGAAAAATGTTTAAAGTTCTTCAGAGTCCAAACGGATTCGGCTTCAATATGAAAATTCATTGATTACAATATAATTAAAAAACATTATTTCAGTATTTCATCACAGAAAGAAAACAAAACGTTTCTCAGAAAGTTCAATATCACAAAATCTATCAAAAAGATTTTTTAACTACAGAAAAATAATAATATTATCATTATATTAATAAGAGATTTTATGTTTATCTACAGAGATAAAAACAGCAAAAGGTCAGATTAGCAGAAAGTTTTGTGGAAGGAAAATGTTTCTTGTAGGAAAATGGAAGAAGCAGATCAACAGATCATATTCATAAAGTTTGAATCGTTTGGATTAACTGGTCTGAACCAGAACCAGAAACCCAAACACTGACAGGCTTGGTTCTGAATTACTGTCCTTCCATCGATCCCGATCCAATTCCTGATCCGGTTCCTGATCCCGATCAGGACCAGCAGCGCGTGGAGCTCGGGTTCAGCCAGCAGCAGAGAGCTCAGGAGGCCGAGAGGCAGCAGGTTCTGGAGCGGGTCCGGCAGGCCGAGGACAACATCAGCGGCCGCATCAGCAGCCTGCTGATGGACAACAGCAGGTAGGAGGCGCTAGCAGCTAACGCTAACACTAGCAGCTAACCGCTATACGATGATGATGATGTGGATGTTTCTCCAGGCAGAAGAAGAGCGCGGAGTTCCTCCAGGCCATGGAGGAGGACCGGTGAGTTCTGATCCGTTACGGTTCTGCTGGTGAAACCGATCCCATTATTTCCACTTAGCTGAAAAACCAAAGAAAACATGGAGGATAAACTCAGTTTACTGTCTCTGCTCACTGAACTTCTGAAAAACTGAAATCTATAAACCGTCTGGATGTTTGTCTGATCAGGATCCGCATGGAGCAGCTGACGGCCGTCACCCAGGAGGAGGCCGGTTCCCTGAGGAGGAGGGAGGTGGCAGGTACCGAGCTGCACTGGCTGCTCCTTTAAACTGGGTTAGCTTTAGCATTAGCTGAGCTAATGTCTATGATCAGTGGTTCAGGGTTAGCTTTAGCATTAGCCGAGCTAATGTCTATGATCAGTGGTTCAGGGTTAGCTCAGCCAGCGTTGCAGTTAGCGGTGTTAGCATATCGCTTTAGCATTAGCGGAGCTAATGTCTATGATCAGTGGTTCAGGGTTAGCTCAGCCAGCGTTCCAGTTAGCGGTGTTAGTCCTGACAGCTAAAGCTTCTCTGCATCGTCTTGTGATGTTTACATCACCTGGTTCTGGTTCTGGTTCTGGTTTCCTCTGAGTCCGGTTGTGTTTGCAGCTGCCATGCAGAAGATGCTGTCAGACGGCTACACCATGAGTCTCCTGCAGTCGGCCAGCGACAGCCGCAGGCAGAGCCTGGTGTCTGAGGCGCACCGCAGGTTTGACCCCGCTACCAACACACACGTCCGCAGTGTCCCTTAACGCACCGCCGTGTCCCTTAACGCACCGCCGTGTCCCTGAACGCACCGCCGTGTCCCTTAACGCACCGCCGTGTCCCTGAACGCACCACCGTGTCCTTAAACTCACTTTCATTCTCTTGAAAGCACCGCCGTGTCCCTGAACGCACCACCGAGTCCCTGAACGCACCACCGTGTCCTTAAACTCACTTTCATTTCCTTGAACGCACCGCCGTGTCCCTGAACGCACCGCCGTGTCTTTGAACACACCGCCCTGTCCCTGAACGCACCGCCGTGTCCCCGAACGCACCGCCGTGTCCTTAAACTCACTTTCATTCTCTTGAACGCACCGCCGTGTCCCTGAACGCACCACCGAGTCCCTGAACGCACCGCCGTGTCCCTGAACGCACCGCTGTGTCCCTGAACGCACCGCAGTGTCCCTGAACGCACCGCCGTGTCCCTTAACGCGCCGCCGTGTCCCTTAACGCGCCGCCGTGTCCCTGAACGCACCATCGTGTCCTTAAACTCACTTTTATTTCCTTGAACGCACCGCCCTGTCCCTGAACGCACCGCCGTGTCTTTGAACGCACCGCCCTGTCCCTGAACGCACCGCCGTGTCCCTGAACGCACCGCCGTGTCCCTGAACGCACTGCCGTGTCTTTGAATGCACCGCCGTGTCCTTGAACGCACCGCCCTGTCCCTGAACGCACCGCCGTGTCCTTGAACGCACCGCCCTGTCCCTGAACGCACCGCCGTGTCCCTGAACGCACCGCCGTGTCCCTGAACGCACTGCCGTGTCGTTGAATGCACCGTCGAGTCCCTGAACGCACCGCCCTGTCCCTGAACGCACCGCCTGCTGCTCTGTTAACCCCTTCTTCCTCTGCCAGCCTGGAGTCTCTGGACAGGAAGTTCGACAGGATGTTGTCGCTCCAGGTTCTGGACAAGTCCAAGGCCATCGCTCAGATCCTGCAGGAGGTAAGAGGTCGCGCCGCGGTGCCGGTCCCGGCCAGAAGGGGGCGCTTCACAGTGTCTGTGCTCCTCAGGAGGAGATGCAGAAAGCTGCGTTCCAGGCGCTGCAGCTGCAGAAGGACGCCGTCCACGTCTACATCCGCAGCCAGGTGAGCCGCCGCCGACGCCGCCGCTCTCAGGCGACCTTTGACCTTCGGCCGAACATCTCCGCAGCTCCTCCGGCTGCTCATCCCATCGCCCGTCCGGCCGGTTTAAGCTGCATGTGGCTCTCATTCCTCAGATCAAACTCATTGAGGCCGAACTCATGCAGCTCACTAAGCTGGAGGTGAAGAGACGCAGCCTGGACGCCGAGAGCCTGCAGGTGGGTGGAGCCACTTCCTGTGTGGCTTCCTGTTGGTTCACTTCCTCATGCCGTCCGTCCGTCTGTCTGTCCATCCTCATCATCACTCGGCATCAACGCTTTTTATTTAGAGCTTCGATTTCATGTGTTTCTGGTACAAACATTATAAACATTTATTTTTCAGATTCTTTGTTTATTCAGTAATTTAGCAGCAAAGGGAAAAAGTTTAATTATTTCTTAGAATAATTTCCTTTGTTTTGTTTGTAACAAAATGTACATAGTTCATCTTATAGCCTTTTGGATAATTCTGGTGTTATTACAAAATGTTAATTAATATTCACCGTCACCAAATAAATCAATGAAGAAAATAAAAAGTTTAGTTGTAAATGTTGATTATTTTCAGTTTTATTTTCTCTTTTATATGATTGTTGCATCGTTATTGTTTTATTTTGTTTGTTACATTTTAGTCTGTAAATCACTTTGTTCAGCAGGACCAGGATTAAACTGCATTTCCCATGATGCTCTGTGTTTCAGGAGGTCCTGGTGGAGCAGCGCACAGCGCTCAGCGACCTGCTGCAGCAGCTGCTGAAGCAGAGGGACCAGCGGGAGCAGGAGCTGCGGCAGGTTCTGGTGAGGAGGCGCAGCGTTAGCTACTAGCGCAGCGTTGGCTACTAGCGCAGCGTTGGCTACTAGCGCAGCGTTGGCTACTAGCGCAGCTTTAGCTACTAGCGCAGCTTTAGCTACTAGCGCAGCGTTGGCTACTAGCGCAGCGTTGGCTACTAGCGCAGCTTTAGCTACTAGCGCAGCGTTGGCTACTAGCGCAGCTTTAGCTACTAGCGCAGCTTTAGCTACTAGCGCAGCTTTAGCTACTAGCGCAGCGTTGGCTACTAGCGCAGCGTTGGCTACTAGCGCAGCGTTGGCTACTAGCGCAGCTTTAGCTACTAGCGCAGCATTAGCTACTAGCGCAGCGTTGGCTACTAGCGGTGTCTGCTAACGTCAGAGCTTTAGCCGTCACAGTATTCTGTGTTTTCCAGGTGGAGATAGAGAAGAAGTCGGACTCCAGCCAGCAGAACTACTGGATGATCCAGTACCAGCGGCTGCTGGACGCCAAGCCGCTGGCGCTCCGGATGCAGGTCTAGTCAAAGCCCGCTGAGCGGTGAGGTTTGATGGGGTGAATGAATGACCTAACGCAGGTTTGGGTGCAGGAAGCCGGTCTGGAGACGGAGCTGGTGAACCTGCTCTGCAGACTGTCGGCTCAGCACTACCTGCCTGTCCTGGCCCACCACCACGTCACCATGGAAACGCTGCGCCACATGACGGTGTCGGACCTCAAGAAGGTCAGGCTGGACACGAGGTCACAGGCGCCATGTCTGAAGTTACACTGTAAAAACTGAAGAGCCTGTAGGAAGAAAAAAACAGTTCTGGTTCAATTAATTATTATAAAGATCAGCTGCAAACCAAATATTTAGTGACATGTTAGTTAACTGTTTGATAAATTAACAACTTAGCTTGGAGCTAAATATGTAGTTTGCTAAATTAATATTTAGCTTGCTAGTTAAAAAATAGGAACTAAATATTTATTATTATTTATATTGCAAACTAAATATTTAGTTAGCAAATTTAAGTTGGAAGCTAATTTTTTATCAAGTTTAATATTTAGTTTAAAACTAACATTGATAAATGAATCATGTGTTTGTGAAAATGAACCTGTTTTATCTAAAAACTTGAATTATTTTTGTTAGTTTTTGTTTTGATGACGTTTCTAGCTAACTACCGCCGGCTAAGCTAGCAGCAATAGAATGAGCCACCGCTAGCTTAGCGGGTTCAAGCGCATCGTCCAATCAGCAGCTGGTTCTTGTTTTGCAGCTGGACGTCCAGGAAGCCGGGATCCAGAAAGCTCTGCTGAGCTGGGCCCGGGACCGCCTGCCTGCAGGTACCTGAGAAACACCTGGGTTAAGCCCCGCCCACCCGACCCTCAGGGTCACTGACCTTCTGCTGCTTCTGCAGGAACCAGCAAAGCAGAAACTCCGACAGGTCTGACCCCGCCCCCGTCTCCTGTGCTGCCCTGCACCGCCACCGCGCCGACCCCGAGCCCGCCGCGGTCGCCGCGGACCCCAGGGACCCCAGGGACCCCCGTCACGCCCTCCGCCCCCACACCGGTGGAGGGGCCGGGCAGCTCAGAGTGCGTGGTCTGCATGGAGACCGGGGTGAGACACCACCTGGGTTCTGCTGGGTTCTGCTGGGTTCTGCTGGCTGTGTCCTCAGTCCCCTTCAGTTTTGTATTTTTAATGTTTTACTAACCTGACTCTTCCTGACCAGCTGGTTCTGGTCGGGTTCTGGACGGGTCCAGTCCTCGGGTCTCACCGGGTTTTCCTGTGTTCCAGGCTCAGGTCGTCTTCCTGCCCTGCGGTCACGTCTGCTGCTGCCAGGTCTGCAGCGACGCCCTGCAGAACTGCCCTCTGTGCCGCAGCAACATCTCCCAGCGCATACGGCTCTACCAGAACTAGAACCGGACCGGAACCGGGCCAGAACCGGACGGCTCCCTGTGTATTTATGCATGATCCTCAAGCTGCTGAGGAAACGAGTAAAAACTCTCAGCTGGTTTTCAAGATCCATCAACAGAACCGTGAGACGAGTTTCTGTGGATTCTCTCTGTGGGTCAGAACCGGGCCGGTTCTGTTGGTGCCTCTCATCATGTGAATCGTTCTGCTGTTTTAGAAAAAGTAGCAGCAGATGTTTCCACGCAGCAGCGGCTGGTTTAGTTTTACACTTTGAGGAATTCCTCCATGTTTATTATTATTGTTACTTTATGAGTTTTAAAACAATTAAAAAGTTTTAATTAACTCCAATCAGCAGCCTGGGTCGGAATATTAAAGCACTTTAAACTGATAGAAAATAGAAAAGACTTAGAAAATATTTAAAGTTTTCAGAAGGCGATGAAAACATGCAGTAAATATATATTTTTGTTTGTTATTTTAGCTTCTTTTCTTTGTTCTCATGCGGTTAATAAGATACAAACTATTTAATCAGGCTTTTCTGTTCAGAACAGGTGAAGTTGTTTAAATTAGCCGACATTTAATAAATTGGTCATCATTTAAAGATGATTTTCTGATGCTGTTACTCTAAAGTGCTCTTATCTCTTCAGACAATATCAGGCTGAATGTTTAGGATATTTACACCACATTTAAATGTGACATTTAAAGCTGTAAGACAATAAAATCAAACCTGTAATCATCCAGTGGCTGGAAGCTTTCTGTTGCGTTCAGGAGCCGTTTTTAGGTCTGGATTGTTCAGCGTTTAAGAGACCGGAGCGAACAGAATGGACCAACATTCAGAACCAGTTGAAATGTTACTGGGAGTTCTGGGCTCAGTCTTCAAACACCGACCAGACTTTGAAAACCTGCTTTCCTATTAATATGTAATGTTGTTGTGTATTTATAAACCGCTGCGTTTGTCTCCAGCATGTCGCCGCTTATACTGCCATCTACTGGTCAGCCTGTGTAGGCTCACGAAAACTAAACTATAAAAATACAGATAAATTCAACGTGAGATTTTGGTTCTGATGAACCACAACTTAAATGTGACTTTAGAAAATAACCTTTAAGTACTAAAATACATTAGGACCAAATTTCTGTATTAAAATATTTTTATTGATCTGATAATATTCGGATCTTAAATGTTATATTTTCTTTAGCTGGAAGCAGAAAATCATCATAATTAACAGCATTAAAGGCTTTAAATCACCATTCTGGGCGGAATTAATCCATATAATGTGTTTCACTCAGAGATGAGTTACTGGATTAAGTCAAATTTTCTACTACAGAAAAATAAAAATATAATCTCCCACTCTCTGTCTGGTTCTTGAATGCAGCGCGCCACCGGCTTGCCGTAAAGTGTTTCGTTTTTTCTGTTTTCTGGTTAGCTTCAACTAACTTTAAGGTCGTTTAAAGTTGTTCCCGATAAAGACAGCACAGGTAAATACTTTATCTGCGTAGTTTCTTTCGTTGTGTGAGTTTAACACGAGTGGAAATTTAGCCCGAGTGGAAATATTTGGTCATTTTCTCTGTTATCGGTCAGTTAGCAGCAGCTAGCAGCATTGATGACCTGCTCAATTTCCTGCTTTTAAACATTAATTTAATCTAGTAAGGAAGAATAAAACTAAAGGAAAGTCAATATTTATTGGAAAAATACTCTAAAAATGTTTCTCTGTTTAAAACACAAACTTTATTGGTGAAAATAAACAGATACTGATGTTTAGGTGTTTAGCTTCAGATCAGAAGATGATTTATTTTTGTCTAATATTTATATAAAAATCAAAGCAGACATTAGTTAACATGCAGGCTTGTTTTTATCTCCATGTGTTAGTTCGCATCGGTTCTGGTTCTGCTGGACCAGTTTAACGGTGTTTATTAAAATTAATTCATTTATATTTGCACTTTGTTGTTAAACTGTCCAGAAACTGAATGAACTTTTAGTGGTTCCTGTTTCCGGGCAGATCAGGAGCATCGTTCCCATCGGCTCACTTTCACCGGGTTTTGGGTCAGACATCATGGCGGCTCCCGCTCTGCTGGTTCTGTTCGGGAGTCAGACCGGAACCGCCCAGGACACGGCCCAGCGGGTCGGCCGGCAGGCCCAGAGGAGGCGGCTGAAGGTCCGAGTTCTGCCTCTGGACGGATACAACGTGGTGAGTCGAGTCCGGTTCTGCTGCAGGTTTTTGCTCATTCCAGCTTCCCACAGCATGACACTGCCACTGCCATGCTTCACTGGGGGCCAGACTTGTTGTCCCACCTGAGCGGTGCGACCCTGCAGCTCCTCCAGAGGCTCTGTGCTTAGGGCCATGTCAGTTGATCTCACTAGATTTCATTTCAGGGCATTGCAGTAAAAGGGGCTGAATACAAATTTATTTAAAAATGTTCAGATTTTTATTAGTTAAAAAATTTGTAAAATTTCTTAAGTTTCATAAAACATTTTTTTTGTTTGTTGCTTAAGTTTAAACTACAGGAAGGGAAGGGAAACTACAGGAAGGGAAGGAAAACTACAGGAAGGGAAACTACAGGAAGGAAAGTTTCTTTTGCAGGTTTATTTGTTTTCTTCTGGCTTTTTGTCAGAATCCAACCGTCTTTAAAGTCTTACATCTAAAATTACAGGGTTAAAAAGTTACGTTAATTTAAAAGTCCTGTTTAATGGACCTGGTGGTTCTGTAGTGACCGGGCGGGTCCAGTAACGGTTCTGGTTCTGGTTCCTCTCCAGGCCGACCTGATCTCAGAGTCTCTGGTTGTCTTCGTTTGCTCCACCACCGGTCAGGGAGACGCTCCGGACAACATGAAGGTAACGCAGGGTTTACTCTGAGTACTGGGTCCGGTCCGGTCCGGTCTGATCCGATCCGGTCCGATCCGATCCGGTCCGACCCGTCTGATCCGACCCGATCTGATCCGACCCGACCTGACTGATCCGGGTCGTTTTCCCGTTTCTCCCCAGAACTTCTGGAGGTTCTTGTTCAGGAAGTCTCTGCCGGCCGGGTCGCTGAGCTGCCTGGACTGTGCGGTTCTGGGATTGGGAGACTCATCGTATCCAAAGTTAGTTCAGAACCAGAACCCACTTAGAACCCGTTCAGGTCTCCGTTTAGAACTTTTTCTTCTTCTGCAGGTTTAATTTCGTGGCTAAGAAGCTCCAGAAGCGTCTGGTCCAGCTCGGGGCGGCCATGTTGGTTCCGGTGGGTCTGGCGGACGACCAGCACGACCTGGGGTGAGAGGTTCCTGCTGTCGCCGTAGCAACCGGGTCTGGACCGGACCGGGTCTAACTGTGCTCCTGCTGCAGGCCGGACGCCGTGATCGACCCGTGGCTCCAGTCGTTCTGGGAGAAGGTTCTGGTTCTGTACCCGGTTCTGTCCGAAGTGGAGCCACTGAGGGACGATGAACCGTGAGTGACCTGACCCGACCCGACTGGGCAGCCGGTTCTGAGGCCCGGTTTGAAGGTTCTGTTGTTTGTCCCGCAGACTGCCGCCGTCGTACACGCTCCACTTCCTGGATGAGAAGACGGACCAGAACCCGGAGCGGACTGAGACCGTCCCGGAGCGGAACTGGACCGACCCGGACCGGCCCGTCCCCTCAGAATCCAGTCCGTACCCGGCCCGGATGCTGTCCAACCGCCGGGTCACCGACCCGACCCACTTCCAGGACGTTCGGCTGCTCGACTTCGACATCAGCGGATCCAACATCCAGTACGTGCTCCGGTCCGGTTCTGATCCTGGTCCGGTCCAGTCCGACCTGATTTCAGGGTTCTAGGTAGCCGGTCCGTTCCAGGTTTCTCAGTCGGTTCTGGTTTCAGCAGATCCATTTTGCAGGAATGATCCGTAACGTTCCCAGACAGAGAACCGATTCCCGGTTCTGACCCAAACTCTGTGGTTCTGTTCAGGTTTTCAGCCGGAGACGTGGTTCTGATCCGTCCCCAGAACTCGGAGGACGACGTCCAGCGGTTCTGCCAGCTGCTCCGGTTGGACCCGGACTCCAGATTCACGCTGACGCCAAACGGCGACGCTCCAGGTAGATCCGCTCCACATAGATCCGCTGCTGCAGGTTCTGGTGCTGATCTGTCCGGTTCTGACCCAGTTCCGGCCCGGCTGCCTCGGCCCTGCTCGGTGCGCCGCCTGGTGGAGCGTTACCTGGACGTGGCGGCCGTTCCGCGCCGCTCCTTCTTCGAGCTGCTGGCCGCCGTGGCGACCTCTGACCTGGAGCGGGACAAGCTGCTGGAGTTCTGCTCGCCGGCGGGTCAGGACCAGCTGCAGGCGTACTGCGGCCGGCCGCGCCGCACCGCGCTGGAGGTCAGAGGTCATGCCCGCCGTCTGACATGACAAACCAGGCTCCCCGCGGTGACCCGGTTCTGGTTGTGGTTCCAGGTTCTGGCAGACTTTCCTCTCACCACAGCAGAACTGGAACCGGACCGGCTGCTGGACCTGATCCCAGAGATCCAGCCGCGCTCCTTCTCCATCGCCTCGTCCCTGAAGGTACCGCCGGGCCGTCGCCGCCGCTGGGCTGCAGCGTGACCTTTGACCCGGTTTGTCTCTCTGCAGGTTCTGCCCGGCCGGCTACAGGTTCTGCTGGCCGTGGTCCGCTACAGAACCAAGCTACACCGACCCAGAATAGGGCTCTGCTCCAACTGGCTGGCCTCTCTGGACCCGGAACAAGGTCGGTTCTGGTAGCTGTTTGGGTCCAGTTCAGTGCAGTCAGAACCAGAACCATACCGGGTCTCATCTGGACCCAGATTCAGTCAGTTACTTTCTAGATGTGCAGCTTCTGCAGAATTTACGGTAAATTTATCAGGAGCTGCTTTTCTCAGTGGTGCGGTCGCCATGGTAACAGCAGGAGCTTCGTGTCGCTTCAGAACCGGGTCGGACCCAGACATGGTTCTGTTCAACCCGTTAGAATAATTCAGAATTTGGAGCAAAAAAATTATTTTTATTCCTTAAAATGATTTTTAACCAGAGAAAAAAAAAGATTATAGAATAAAAATATTTGAACTTTATTATTAAAATATAATTTATTCTTTTGACTTTGTGTTATAAATTTATTCTCATAATTTTCTGAATATTTCTTCATTTTTTTAAATTATGGTCGTCATATTCCATCCACCTTTAAATGTTATTTTAATTTTAATATCCTTATTAAATGCAGACAAAATGAAACCATTTTTTATTTTTATATTGTGTAAATTAATGTTTAGCTAATTTTAAAGTAAGTTTAGTAGTTTTAAAGTTTGATTTTATTGTTAAAGTTAAAATTTAAAAAGTTTCTCAGCAGAAATTTTAATTGTAGATCCAAAACAAATTGCAGAATATTTTATAAATGAGATTCTTTATAGAAAAAGTTGTGTGGAAGGAAGAAATGTGGATTGACTCCAGTTTTTCTTCCATATAGAAATTTTAGGTTTTGTTTGTTGAGTTTCTGGACCATGACAGTGAGACCTGGTACTTCCTGTTCCTGTAGGCGAGGTTCTGGTTCCGCTGTGGGTGAAGCGGGGCGCCCTGCGGTTCCCTCCGGACCGGGACACGCCCGTGGTTCTGGTGGGACCCGGAACCGGAGTGGCTCCCTTCAGAGCGGCGCTGCAGGAGAGGCTGTCTGAGGGAAAAACAGGTGAGTTGTGGCGGCGGAGCTGCTGCTCCGGATCGGCTCGTCATCCTGATCCGGATCGGCTCGTCATCCTGATCCGGATCGGCTCGTCATCCTGCCCCCCTCTTCTCCCTCCAGCCAGCGTTCTGTTCTTCGGCTGTCGCTCGGAGACCAAGGACTTCTACTTCCGCTCTGAGTGGGCGGCCATGACGGCGGCCGGGAAGCTGCAGCTCTTCACCGCTTTCTCCAGGGACCAGGTCAGAACCCGACCCGAACAGACCGGTTCTGACCCGGTGAGGTGTGTGGTCCTCAGCTGTGTGTGTGTGTGTGTTCAGGAGGAGAAGGTGTACGTTCAGCACCGTGTGAGGGAGAGGGCAGCGCTGCTCTGGGACCTGATGAGCAACAAACATGGCTGCTTCTACATCGCCGGGTCAGTCCAGAACCAGAACCTCCTGTTCTGCTCTAGTTTTCTACGGATGAAGAGACCAGAAACAGAACTTTGTGTTTTTGCTGTTTTTATTTCGACCCGTTGGTTCAAACGTTCCTGACCCGGTTTCTGGTTCTGTTCAGGAACGCCAAGCAGATGCCGGCCGCCGTGCGCGACGCGCTGCAGTTCGCCTTCCAGCAGGAAGGGGGCGTGTCCGCCCAGGAGGCGGAGCAGATGCTGGTCACCATGGAGAAGACGGGCCGCCTGCAGAGCGAGACCTGGTCCTGACCCGGGCCCTGGTTCTGACCCGGAGCCTGTGGTTCTGGTTTGACCATCAATAAATCTGTTTGTCTCGTATCTGGCTTCATGTTTCAGAACCAGAACCAGAACCGTTCTGTCAGCCTCAGAGGTGGTAAAGTTCACATCAGGCCTGAAAAGGGGAGCTTAAAAACTGTCCAGGTGAGGGTGTCGCCGTGGCAACAGGCAACGCCGTGGCAACAGGCTCCGCCCCCTACCTGAGGGCCAGCGTGTGCACCTGGTAGATCTCCTTGGGGAAGTTGAGCTGCTGCTCCTCGTGGACGACCCGCAGGCCGGCCCGGCCCACCAGGCGCCGCACGATGTCCAGGTCCCGGCACACGCTGCTGTCCACGTCGTCGGGGACGACGCCTTCGTACGACACGTTGTCTTTGATGATGATGAGGCCGGCGGGACGAAGGGCTTTCTGGCAGCGCCGCAGGAACGCCACCAGGTGGTCGTCGGTCAGGTGACCTGCAGAAAAACCAAAAGTATTCATACCCCCAGAACCAGGAAGGAGAGGGGTGAAAAATCTGAAAAGTGTGGCAGACATTTATGTTCTCCACTAAACTTAAAATAAATCCCAGAAAAACCAAAGAAGAACGAGGAGAAAGTTCTGGTTCTGATGAGGCTCGTCTGTCAGCAGGTCGTAAACATTTCTGGACCAAAATATGTTTTTGTTCTTATGTTTTATTGGTTGGACGAGTCCAGATGATGTTTCACTGAAAAAAATATATTTTTAACGTCTGTCATAAAAAATCCTCATAAAATCCATAAAAGTTTGTTTCAAACAAACTATGAAGTGTTAGTCAGGCTAAGAAACGATATTATATCACTAGGAAAAAGACATAATAAAACTAATTTAAAAAAAAAATAAAGTCAGAATACCAGAAAAAATCATTTAGAAATTTGTAATAAAATGGGGAAAATATGTAATAATACGAGAATTTATACCAGAATAAAGTTATAATATTTCAGGAATAAAAGTTGCAATTCAAAAACTGAGAAAGAAAATGATAAGAGAATAGCAAAATATTTCAAATAAAACTCATTTTTAAAGATGAGTTTAAAAAGCTCCAGAGTTCTGTCATAGAAACGTTTGGCGGTGTTAAAACTTCACTAATAATTCCTTTTAATTATTACGGCTACGCAAAGTGAAAATTAGGAGAAAAAAGTCCGATGTTTTTTGGTAGAGGCCATAATAACCTTGGTCTGGATATTTTAGATATGAAATATTTTGGATATTTTAGATATTTTGGACACATCTCAGCTGGATCCGGCCCTGACTCACCGATGACCCACTGGATCCAGATGACGTCGTAGCGGTCCGGTTCTGGGATGAACTCCTGCAGGCCGCAGCAGTAGTAGTTCCCGACCCGCTCGGCGTCGTCGCCCAGGAACGCCCGGGCCTTGTCCAGGAACTCCTGGGTCACGTCCACCAGGTCCACGGTCCGGAACAGCGGCAGCAGCAGCCGCTTGCTGATGCGGCCGATCCCCGCGCCGCAGTCCAGCGCGCGGCCCGTCCCAGTCTTCCCTTCGCCGTCCTGCGGGGGGCGCCACACGTTGGACAGGAAGTGGCCACGGCGCTCCGGACTGAGCTAACGCTAACTTCTCTTACCCCGAGAAACTTCCTGAGGAAAGCCTTGGAGCCGCTGATGTCGATGCTGGAGATGCTGCCGTAGCCGCCGAGCATCCCGTCAACGGTGGGCGGGACTTCCTTCCAGTAGTCCTCCGCATTGGAGTAGAAGCTGGACTTGTCCTCCGCCACGTCCCCCATCCTGTCCACAGAGACGAGGGGAGAGGTAGGACACAACCAGGGAGAGATGGAGTACTGATCAGCTGATTGGAGCCAATAATCAATAATTCAGGAGACATCCAACAGACGGAAATCATTCCAACACAACTTTACCAAAGTCATCCATCTTTCTAGATCAAGATGGATGAACAGAAAGGTGACTGACTGCATCCAGCTGTGTTAATGTTCTGACCCGGTTCGGGTCCACTTCCTGTCCGTCCCGCCCTCTAACAGGTGGGTCTGAACCTGTCAGTTCCAGGAAGTGGGGGCAGTAACCTTGACCATATTTGGCAGCAGCTCAGCTGTCCTCAGCCGCCACGTGACCATCAGTCATCCTGCGCTGCAGCGACTTACAGCTTATATTTCTGATGTGACCTGAGCTTTGGTCGCTTTAATAAAATGTCTGAACCGCTACAAACACGGAAACTCAACTTCAGTATCAGACGGAATACTGACTGATAATGGATCTAAAGCCTTGCAGCAGAAAACCTGCTTTAAAAAGTCACTTTAAAGACCCAAACCTCTCTACTTCCTGCTAATTTAACAGCAAACTGCCGGTTAGCCGCTAGCCGCCGTTAGCTTCCCTCCCATCGGTGAGAAGCAGCAGCTCTGTCCGGCTCCGGGCAGCTTTAGTCCGGCTTAAACTCGAGGACTGACCTGGTTTAGTGTCCGCTGGACCTCTGGCAGTCCTCCTCAGCGTGTTTCACTCACTTTCTATTTGAGGACATCGCCACACGGACAGCACGTCATTTCCTTATTTGGTTTTCCTGGGAAATGGCCAGCAAGTAGCTCCCCCTGCTGGTAGATTTGAAGAAGTACAGAATCAGCAGCATCCAGGTTTATTGGCCTGGAAACGAACACGGTGAAATAATCTCACACAGAAAATCAGTTATTCAGCGAGAGGATAAAAACTTTGGGAAATAAAATCCTTTTGCCCTGCAGCAGGAAGGTCCTGGGTTCGAATCCCGCCTTGATCTGGGTGTTATTCAGGGCAAAAGAAACTTACTACTTATTCAAAATGTTCCTTTAAAAAGAGATGAAACAATTATTTTATATTTAACAAAACAATATTTTATTCAAACTCATAATTCTTCTATAAATTCAGTAGATGTTGATGTAACTTTTTACAAATAGACATTACATTGTAAGAATCGTTCTCTTGGGTTCCTCCTCACTGGCCACAAGATTAAAAATTAAAAATCATAAACCTTTAGCAAAGTAATCTGGCTTTAGTAGATGCTGAACATAAACAGAGGAAGTGACTGAGGTTTTATCTCTGGAGTAAACACAATACAGATCAGTAAAACCGTTTAGAAATTCACATCAGGAGCTGCTAACTGAGATTCTCCTGACATAAAAACATGTTTGTAATCATTTTAGACTTTAATATGAATACTTTACCAGCAGATGTACTTTAATCAAACATGCAGTTATTATACCTGAGGCTATAAAACGCTGCATGCCCGGAAAAACGACCAAAATTCAGGGTCCATCTCCCACAAAGCCCTAATGAGCTTCCGTAGCTGGCGCTCTATGCTAACTTTAGCAAGACGGTTTAATTCTACAGTTTGGTACATAAATAATGTAGACTAATGCATTAGATGATCGAAAAGAAGGTTAAATTACAACTTTTCTTCAGATTCAGTTTCCATGGTTACAGAGACCACGTGACAGTCCAGCTAGCTTGAGAGAGAAGGACCTCGCTGCAGCAAACAGAAAGGGGCGGGGGCGGACCTTTGCGTCAGTCCCATACCTTATTTGGAAATGGCTAGC
Source organism: Xiphophorus maculatus (assembly GCF_002775205.1). Taxonomy (NCBI): domain Eukaryota; kingdom Metazoa; phylum Chordata; class Actinopteri; order Cyprinodontiformes; family Poeciliidae; genus Xiphophorus; species Xiphophorus maculatus. The sequence goes on from NC_036450.1 coordinate 1,387,669, forward strand.
TCCACCGTAAGCTAGCTGTTTGTAGTTAGCTGAAAGTCATGTCTATACGCATGCGCATATTCCTGGGCGTGTCTCTGTGTTCGCGCGGGGGATGGCTGCGTCATAATGGCTTATGACGTGAACCAGTATCAAAGGCAGCTTACTGCTACGGTTTAGATTGTTTTCAGGTAAAAGTCATTCCAAGAAGAGAAGCCGTAGTGAGCAGAACGTTGTTTCTGTAAGGAAAACTTTGGAAAGAAAAGATAAAAACTTTGAAAAATGGAAGAATCAAACGAGCCAATAAACAGAAGCATCCACATCTCCATTGACAACCTGGAGGACATCATATTGCCCCGCCTGAGCACTTTAACACCAGCGCAGTGGACCTTGCTTTCACAGGGCCTGAGGGATTCACATATAACAGGCGTCATGGCTGACATACTCACCAACATTTTTCAACAATGTGTGGGAAATTCACTGACCGTCCTTGTGCCAATATTGGAAGAAAACATGGAGAAGAGCATGAAGACCAAAATGCCAGATGAAAACATCAGTGTGCATTTGACCAACATGATTTCAACAGAAATGGCCGTCGTCCTGGAGGTTCCACAGCCAGAAGAGGAATGTGAGAGCAGCATGGAGCTGAACTCGCTGATGGAACAGGAGGTCTCTGAAAAGGTAACGTCCATTGCAAATGGCATCAGGAGAACCTCTAGTTTTCCTTCATCACCAGCAGTGTTTGCAAGTGGCTGCATTTCTAACCTGAGAAATTTCAATAACATGGTTTCCAATGCAGTTCAGTGTCTCCGCAAACACATAAACAGACCCAGATCAAGATGCATCGAAAGATACTGGAGTGCGTTCACTAAGAAGCGAACCTCAGGCGTGTCTCCAGCAGAAGCAGAGACGGCCTTCGACCTTACAGAGAGAAGCGTTTCTCCTATTGTAAAATCTCTCTACTCTGTGGCCTCAGTTAGCGAGAGCATTACTGAAATCATAGAGAAATATTCAGATGATGCCAAAGGCGCAGAAGATGCAGAATCTGGCCTAGATCATTTCGAAGTAAACGAGGTTGCAGACGGAATTAGCAAAACGATTATTGACGACCTTCATTACTGCAAGGCTGAAGGTTCGGTTGGACAGAAAGACCCAAGTTGTTCACGCGCTCCTCATTTTAACCTGAGAAAGATTCTTGGTGATATCAGAAACCTTTTCCGGTCAAAGAGCAAAACTGTTCCTCCTGCAAAAGAAGAAATTATCAAAAAACCACAATTTTCCAGGTTTGCCAACGACCAGTTTACCACCATGACGTCTACTTTGGAGATCTCAGTCCGGGATCCAAGTGACACAAATGTGGTGAAACTGAAACGAGGCAGATCTTTTTCAAACAGATTGGCTCGCCTCATGTTTCCTGGATGTGTTCCTGAGGATTCACCGGAGCAGGTCAGGTCAAAACTGCCTGACAAAACCGAAACAGACAAAATCCCTAAACTGGACTTTCAGTCCATTAAACCTCAGTTTGACAGACTGTGTGCAGAATTCATGAAAAACCCACAGCTGAATGACCGGATCAAGCAGTTTTCCAAGGAACTGACAGATAAATTATATACTGACATCACCAGTAGCCATCATTATAAACTTCCTGTTCCCCCTGAAAACCTTTCAGAGTCTGTTCTCTCTAGTGAGAAAATAAGTGACCTTTCTGGCCAGAGAGAGATTTGCCCTGAAATCTTCTACGCCAGAACAGAAGACGAGGTGAGGAGATTTCTCCAAAACATCTTCCTTTGGATCAGCGACGAGGAAACAAATCGCATAAGTGAGAGCGACAGGGTGTCCAATGTGCTCTCTGAGATCAGTGATCTCGTTGGACAGACATATGAGACCCAAATCCCCAGGGACTCCATCTCAACCATGGCACGCAAATCTGGCACTGACTCCTACCTTCAGACTGGGGTTATGGAACCAGACAGTAAATTTGTCACATTTGTTCAAGAAATCACTACGATTCAAATTGAGGAGCCAGCTGAAACCCCAGACCAACAGATGAGAGACCTTGAGATAGGTACGGCATCCTTTGTGTTTAGGGCGGTTTTAAACTGCTCAAAGAAAAATGGAGGGTGCTTCAACCAAAAGGAGATGAGGAGAATCTTACGTTATCTGTCAGGGGAGAGAATACATCTAATCACAGACTTCTCTGTCAGCATAGACAATGACAACAACACACATTTTGCTAGAAACCTCTATGAAGATCTGAAAGAGCAGTTTGGCTCTGCAGAAGAGCTGCAGAGGGCGGCGATGTCACCGAACGGCAAAGATTTTCAGAAAGCCTTAGAGACGCATTTAAAGAGCTACATCCCCAAGAAATGCAAGAAAAGTGCAGCTCAGAAAACGATTTCAAAAGTCAGAAAGACTGTGAGGATCCTCATCGGAAATCAGAGTCAATCCACCTGCCAGTAGATTACACACACACACACACACACACACACACACACACACACACACACACACACACACACACACACACACACACACACACACACACACACACACACACACACAGCTCTGGCAGAGTAAACAGATAACAGGAGAAATAATTTGATATTTGATAACAGACCAGACAAAATTCAGGAATACATCTATTATTAACTTATTATTATAATTATTATTATAATTATTAAACTATTATTATAATGTTTAGGTCATCAGGTCTTTTATATCTGGGTTCTTGTACTTTAGGTTTTCACCGGGTTCTCCGGTTTTTCCTTTTAAAAACCATTTATAATCTAATTAGATATTCTAAATGTTCCTCAGTAACAGAAAAACAAACTCTAAAAAACCAAACCACAGCTGTAACATCTGGGGTTTATATTAATAAATAAAAGAAACAAATTCAATCAGTCAGTAACCCAGCGGGTCTGGACTCATCCTGTGTTTGAGTTTCACTTTTCATTTTCTAATTTCTTTGTTTACTTTGATTCATCTTCATTCTTTGTGTTTTAGGTTTTCTACCTGGATGAAGTTTCTCCACCTTCTTCAAATCAGACAAAAATGGTGTCAAACGTTTGTGCTGCTTTGGCTTTAAAGATATTAATGAAAGGTTAAAGGTCAAAAGGTCAACTACTTGTACAAAATCAAAATGACCTTTAACCTTTCATTAATATCTTTAAAGCCAAAGCAGCACAAATGTTTGACACCATTTTTGTCTGATTTGAAGAAGGTGAAGTTACTTCACTCTTATATCTTTATTCATAATATTTCATTCTCCTCATTGTTAACTCCAAAGCGTATAAGACTTAATATTTTTTTCTTATAAAGTATTTTGAATCGGTTTAAAGTTGGAGATTTTTGAACAAACCATTTTTCTTTGTAAAACTGGGGGAGCGCTGAGTTCGGCCTATAATTATCAAAACTATCTGTTGCCATTTTTAAATATTGAAATTACTTTTGCTAATTTCATCTTTTCTGGAAATATACCACTTTGGACCAACAAATTACAAATATAGGTGATGGTTTAATAATACAGCCAATAGTTTTTTATAATCATCACGTCAATCTCACCACTATCAACAGATATTTTAGTTTTACTTTTGTTACTTATATCACCAAGACACACATTTCCACCTATTTTATCATTTGTCTTAGAAGAATCAAGAGGTTCATTTATATTAAAATTAAATATATATTCTGTGTACCCAGCAAATCTACCACTTATTTACAGATTTATTGATGTATTTTAACATGTGGTTTGGTTCAGATTTGAGTCCAGCGTCTGAATTTCCTGGGACACATGGAAAAAGAGGAACTTATTCATATTGCAGGAGCGGATTTGGTGACGGCTTTCCAAGTAAAAAAATACAAATAAAAAAAAAATTCTCATGGTTCAAAACTTTGTCAAGTTCACCGTAAACACGTAGAGTAAAAACCGGAAGTCATCTACTAAAATAATAAACGTTTCACTGCAAATCAACGTTGCTTCTTTCTGTTGGGGTTCCAGGTTTTATTTTGAAAAGCGTATCCGGAAGTAGAACATATCCGTCCAACACAACCTTTCTCAAACTGGTCATTGGTGGTCCGCGGGGGCCCCCTAGTGGTGCGAAAGATACTGCATGAGAGAGACTGTTTGTGCGAAGCTACAGTTAGCTTGAGGCAGAGAAGCCAAAAACTGTAAGAGTATCAATACTTCAACATATTTTTACTCGAGTAAAAGTAAAAAGTGTCCGTCCAAGAAGTTATTCAAGTAAGAGTAAAAATGTATTTTATAAAAAGTCAACCCAAATATTGAGTAACTGATCAAATTATCATCATCAGATGGACCAGAATATAAAGTTAAGTGGAAATTTTGGTATTTTAAGAACTAAAATGACAATAATTCATACATAAAATACAAAAATTAACAAAATCAGGCAAAATAATAAAAAAAATAAAGTAAATAATATTAATTTTACTTACCGCTAAAGCTGTAATCCCGAGTCGTTTTTCTTTCCAGAACTTCTGGACCTCCATCAGTGGAGGTTCGGAGAAAACTGAAGCTAAAAGTTCTGGTTCTGCCTGGTCAGTCTGCAGCTGCAGTTCCGTAACCCGGCCACATGATGGCAGTGTAGCTCCGAGCTGAAGCGATCTGCTGGCGGGTTTGGGGAGATTTCCTGTCAGTGTTTGAGTTTGATTCTCAGTGAAACTGTTAGCTGCTGAGTCCAGACTCAGAAACCTGAGCTAGCAGCAGCTAGCTGTAGCTAGCAGCAGCTAGCAGCCTGCTGCTTCCTGTTTCAGCTCTCAGGTTAGAACTTCCTGCCAGGTTTATCACCTCTGAACCTCCGGACGGATTGAATAGACCTTCTGTCTGAGTGTCATTCCTGTCAGCGTCCACTGAGGGGAGCTCCAGCGCAGAAATAGAAACTGCTAAAATAATAAATAAAGCTTCAGTTTTCATTCCAACGTTCAACTTAGAGGAGAGAAAATCAGAAAAACTGGGATTCTCAGTCAGACTGAAGATGTTGGAGTCAGAGATTTATTGTCTTAATGGAGATGAAAATAATCTGCTGTGTTCCTACGGGATAAAGTCCATGAACAGATGTCTGTGATTGGACTGTTCCCATCAGTACATCTGCTCCAGAGGGTCATTCAGGGCTTTTATTTTGTAGGAAAACAGATTCACATAAACAATTTTATAAACCTTAGATTTTTCCTTCTATAAAGGCAGAAAAACTGGAGAAACTTCGGTCACTGATCCAGTTTCTGTTCGGATTCCTCAGATAAAAACTTCAGTGATCAGGATGGATCTGCTCATCGTTTCCTGTATGACTGTTCGGTTCGGTAGGGTTGAGATCCCTGATGATCAGCACAACGCTCCACTCATGAAGGAAAACATGGCCGCCTGCAGAGCCTCTGCTGCTGCTCTACCTGCTCATCATCACTGACTGGAGATTTTCTGTTTGTTTTTCTCATAGTGAAGTTCCACCATCAACGTCCTGGTTAGCGCAGATCAGTTAGCTTTAACCGCTTTGTCCAATGGTGGGCACCGCTAGCTAAAAGATTAGCTAAAGCACTAATCATGAATATTAGTTCTGTTAACACTGAAGCATTTAATTAGTGTAAGCTAATGCCGAAGCGCTACACCAGCATAGTACTTAGCAGAAGATAATGCTAAAGCACTATAGCATAATTATTTGAAGCTAATAATAAACATTATATCAACATAATAATTAGCTGACACTAAAGCTAACACGCTATGCTAACATCTAGCAGAACATAATATTTTTGTTTACTGGTTATTACTGGTTATCATTGATGAGCTCCTGAGTACTTTGGTCTACAGATGATCTCTTGTTTCACTCAGTAGCTGCAAGATTCCCGGGCCCTTCAGCCATGTCATGCTAACATCATGCTAACTACCAGTTAGCATGAGACGTTGTGCTGATCTGCTGTTAGCTACTGCCTAACTGCGTCTCCAGGAGGTGGAGCTGCTGCAGGCGTTTGGTAACTTTAAATCTTTTTAATTGTTGGATTGTTTTGGGATTAAACCTCCAAACTGTGGAGCTTTAAATCGGCTCCAGCTCCGTTCCTGGCTCCACTGGTCGTTGCAGAAGCCGACGGTTTCTCCGGCAGCGGCAGCAGATGGATGTGTGGTCTGCAGACAGCACAGACACACACCTATTCAGGCTTGGGTGTTTTTATCCCGGCCTTATTGGAAAAGCGTCCAGCGTGAGCTCAGCACTGAAATTAGATATTGATCCTCCCCCGCCCGGCGCTGGCGCTCCACGCCGGTGATCCCTTCTCTTTCATTTAGACCTGCTCTCCTTCTCTCTGTCACTCCTGGGATCCATTTAATTGGGATTCTTCTCATTTATGCGTCCTGGCTTCCATCACTGGTTCCTCCCACACCAACAGGAGGTGAGGCGTGAGACTGGGAGAACTGGAGCTGCACCAGCAGCCTCACATTTACTGACAGTGGATATTTTTAGGACCATCGGAGGCATTTTATGTTTACTCTGAGTACATTGATAAATATTGTTCATATTACTGATATGTAGTGTAAGTTTTATGAATAATTTATCCAAAAATGGCTAAAGGAAAAGGAATGAAACAGTCTTATCCCACTTCAAAATAAGAGCATGAAGATAAATATCAAACTACTTGAAGGATCTGAGAATCAAAACTCCAGGTTTTACTCCAGCCAATCAGAGATGAAGAGTTCATGCTGATGTTCAGAGGTGGCACACATCTGCTAATATGCTAATAGAAGAGCTAACTTTTCAGTTAGCGCTTTAGCATTTTTGCTCATTTGAAAACATGTAGCGCCTTAGCTTCCTTGAAATCAAATTTCCAGATAAATCCTAAGCGCCAGTCTAGTTTTTAGTATTTAACCTTTAGTTAAATAAAATTTTTATCAGTGTTGAAGTTTTGTTAATAATTCTTTAAGTAGTTTCATGCTTTTATTTTGAAGTGAGTGAAGCCTGTTTAACTCTTTGCGTTCTCCAGCCACTTTGGGATAAATTGTTTATAACATAAACAAGATATCAGAAAAAAAAACAATATCTATTAATAAACTAAACACATAAAATATGTCGAACTTTATTCAGCTGAAGGTTTACATTCAAGTAAAGCAGGACTTTGGGATTTATATGGAAATTTTAAATGTTTTCAAAGTTAGCAAAAATGCTAACGCGCTCTGGTTTTAGCGTGTTAGCGGACATGTGTCCACCTCTGAACATCATTATGACCTCTTTGGGGAATCCCTGACCTCTGACCTCCTGTCCTGGATCTCCTGGATCCCGGTTCTCTCCAGGAGGAGGAACGCCGCTTTCCTCTCTGACGCTACAATAACGCTACAATAACGCTACAATAACGCTACAATAACGCTAAAAGCTTGTTATGGAATATTTGGCCAGGAAGCCAGAAATATTCCTGCTGAGTTCAGCGTTCGGCGGCGCTGCTGATGCTACACAAAGCAGAAATGATCTGACACTTTATGTGATGCACTTATTGATCTGATCTCTGACTTTATGGCTGCTGAAGCTGCGGCTGGTCGCTCTGCAGCCCAGACACACCGATACACCCAGATCCTGAAGTTATCACATTCCTGGAGATTTAACAACTTACTCACCTATTAATAACCAATATCACAGATAAAACATCAAGAACCGATCAGATCCTGACCCGAATGGTTCCTTTATCTTAAAGCTGCAGTTTGTCACTTTTAAAAAATGTTTTTTTTAAAAGTGTTTCCATGTCATGACAGTTTATTAGGAGACAGATAATCTGTGAACAGACTGATCTCCTCCATCTCCTCCATGAGCTGCTATTATGGACCAAAAGCAACCAATCAGAACCAGGAGGCGGGTCTTAGCGCTGTCCATCAACAGTGCTAACACCAGCTGCTAAATGTGCTAATGGTGTAGAAACAACTTACTGTTAGAGGAAGATCATTTATCTGCTGTCATCGTTGGCTATGCTAACTAGCCTTAGCATTCATGACAGGTTTTGCTAGTTGCAGAGCATTATTGACAGCGCTAAGACCCGCCTCCTGGTTCTGATTGGTTGTTTCTAGCTAGCACTGAGGGAAAACAGAGGCGATCAATCTGTTCACAGATTATCTGTCACATGGAGACATCTTTAACCAAAATATTAAAAAATAGATGTTTTATAAAACTGACATACTGCAGCTTTAAGGGAAAAGGTGAGAGGGCAGTCACTCTTCAAAATGGGAAAGACATTTCCCATCTTTTATTTTTCCAAATTTACTTTAATATGCATCAGTATTATCAATGCTAACGCTACAGAAGCTAACATCTGCAGCAGGAGATTCAGACTGTTAATGGAACGAAAACGTCAAGAAAAGAGGATTATGTAAAAATAATAGTTTTCCTTCTTAATAAACTGCAGAAATTTTATTAAATAAATAGTTTGTTTGTTGGAAAGGAAATGTAAATTATTGTAGATCCAAAACTTTACATATAATTTACAGGTTTATTTCATTAAATGAAAGGCGTCCAGGTTTTGAATGTTTTGGATCTCAATTGAAAAAACCAAACATTTTCAATAAAAACAATATTTCTGTCTCTCTTTGAAAAACTTTCTGTATTTATCCAGTTTAATAAATTCATGGAAAGGATCTAAATCATCAGCTGGAGGAGAAACTCTGCTGTTCTCAACCTGCAGTCACCCGGTGACCTTTGACCTTAGTCCAGCTGGCTGAATATTATATTAGCATTAAAACATTCATAACACTGTGAGCACATTTTCCAAACCGTCGGTGACGTTGCCATGACGATATTTTGTGGTTTTTCCTCCTGGTTTCAGAGCAGAGGGTGTGAATATTTATGAACCTAATATGTCTAAATATAAGTTTAATGTCTTTATTAAGGGCCGATTGAAAGAAAACTATAACAACGTCGCATGGAGGTGAGAATATTTTTATCATTCTCTGAGTGAATTTATCTGAATGAATTGAATCTTTTTTTTCTGCAGTTTTTTCCACTTTATCAAACGTTTTTGTTATTCTGAGACGTCAGATGGTTTTGTGATTGGTGTTTTCCTCTCCAGGTTGTTTGTGAAGCGTTGCATCGCAGCTGAATCGGTTCTGAATCGGTTCTGAATCGGTTCTGGCTCTGGGTTTCCTCTGCTGCTCGTTTGGAGCTGAAGGTTATTTTTATTTTTCTGAACAGAAACGGAACAATCTGCGAAAAGCTTTCAGAAAAGAAAACATCTCTTCCCCGCTCCTCCTCCAAACTCCCTCGGGATCACCTTCACTCATCACCTCATCTATTTTTTCCCTCCTCTGTTGCTAGGCAACCGACAGGAAGAGCATCACTCGGAGACGTCCAAACCACAGGAAGAGCTCCCAGAAAGACACTTCAGGCTGCAGACAAACAGACCTGGAAAAGCAACATGTCGGCCCGGTGCGCGCTGAAGGAGCTTTATGAGCTTTAATGGCTGAAAAACAATAAAACATCAAACAGGATGAGGAGGGAAACGATCCTGTCCCTCAGCGGGGACAGACGGGTCCAAACAGTTCCTGAACTGAAGAACTGGTTGTTAGTCAGTAAATGATCCGTTTCCTGCGTCTCTGAGCTGCGAGGTGAAGGAGGCTCTCAGACTCCTCAGCTGGTCTCTTTGTTTTCCACGTTGCCTTGTTGCAGAAGCAACCTGAGTGTTTGTTCTGGCGGCGCAGCGATCCCAGAGCTCCACCGCCTCGGTTCAGGTTCCTGCTTTATTTCAGGGATGTGTGTCAGAATATCTGCAGCTTTTCATCCTCAGTGCAGATCCAGACTGTAGACTGTTTATTCATTTTCTTTCCAAAATTTGGAATTATGTAAAAGTTTCCTGGATTTTCCTAAAATAAAACGTCCAGCAGAGAGAAAAGTAGGAACAGTTTGAGCTCATGAAGTAAAAATGTTGGTTTATCCAGTGAGGAGGAGCATAGAAAACCCCAAACAGACGACGCTACAAAATATACAAACATAAACTTTTAGACTGTTTCTTCATTCAGTAATTATTACTCTTGTTTAGGATAAATGTCACTTCAAACCGTCTGACTTTAGTCTGTTTAGTTTCCTCCATTTTGTGCTCACTAGCCTAGCTGCATTAGCAACGACTCCATGCTGCGCTTTCTTAGACTGAAAACTTTTAAAACTCATTTTAATAATAAACTGAACCTGCTGCGTTGATTGGAGCAGCTGGAATGAGCTGCTGTTTGTGAAGTTTGAGTTTCCTCTTCATCCATGTCTGGGATTTATGCCCTGCGTCGCGTCCTGAGATCATTCAAGGATTTTTATGTGATTTGTTTCAACCACAGACTCTTCTTCACTGGTTGGACACCAGAAGGTTTTCAGAAGTTGATTGATCATATTGGATCTCCACTGGATCCAGTGTTTATGTTTGTTTAAACTGGATCCAGTGTTTATGTTTGTTTAAACTGGATCCAGTGTTTATGTTTGTTTAAACTGGATCCAGTGTTTATGTTGGTGTAAACTGGATCCAGTATTAATGTTGGTGTAAACTGGATCCAGTGTTTATGTTGGTGTAAACTGGATCCAGTATTAATGTTGGTGTAAACTGGATCCAGTGTTCATGTTGGGTAAACTGGATCCAGTGTTTATGTTGGGTAAACTGGATCCAGTGTTTATGTTTGTTTAAACTGGATCCAGTGTTTATGTTGGTGTAAACTGGATCCAGTATTAATGTTGGTGTAAACTGGATCCAGTGTTTATGTTGGGTAAACTGGATCCAGTCGATGACTAACGGACCAGAGCGGTGCTGAGGCTCCGTCTCCCTGTTAGTAAAATAAATCTTGTGTCCATGAAGCAGCTGAGATGAGGGACGGCGGCCGCGGCTGATTTGCATGTGTGTGTAAAACCAGCTCATCTCCGGCTGCGGCTCAGAAAACGTCCACAGAAGATTTATCTGCAGTCGGTAATGTGGCCTCTTTTCATGCAAGTGAAATTCCTCCTTATCTCCCTGCTGCCTGCTTTCTCTCTGCTTCAGAGTCTTTCTCTTCCTCGTGGCGAAGCAGCAGCAGCGTTTCCTTCGCCTCTGTGTCACCTCCACTCCCTCCTCCCTCCCTCCGCCTCCCGCTGCTTCCATCCACCCTTCCCTTTTTTCCGCCGTGTGTTTGCAGATGAAACGGGCAGCCTGCCAGTTTTTCATATTTCTTGGCAGCAAAGTGGCGAGCCAACTTCCTGGGGATGGGGAGCGGCGGGGAAGGGGGCCGGGCCTCGCAAAAGGTTACATTTGCACAATGTGTCTGTGGAAAAAGAGAAACTGGCAAAGAGGAGGGAGAGAGTAGAAAAAAAAGAAGGAATAAAGGAAGGCGAAGCTGGGCTGGATCAGCTAAACGACTCCCCCGTTCAGGATAATGGAAAAAACCCTCTGGGGGAAAATTCAGTATGCAGAGGATCAGGTTGCATGAAGCCATTATAATGATGTGAATCCCTGCTTACTTCTCTTTTTGTCTTCTTTCTCTGGAATGCACACACACACACACACACACACACACACACGCACACACACACACACACACTCGCACACACACACACACACACTCGCACACACACACACACACACCACACACACACACACACACACACACACACACACACACACACACACACACACACACACACACACCATGCCACACACACACACACACGCACCCACCCACACACACACACACACACACACACCGACTCTGAACCTCCTTCACAGCTACGGAGAACCTCAAGGCTCAATCCCAGGACCCTCCTGATGTCGACCTGCTCAGGTTAGATTAGTTACCATGACTACGCAGATGATGCACAAATCCACATTGTGATGTCACCAGGTGACGCAGAACAGATCAGTGTGTGGATGAGAAAAACCTGAAGTTATTAAAGAGGAATGATCTAGAGCTATAGGTCTAGGGCTATAGGTCTACAGCTATAGATCTAGAGCTATAGATCTAGAGCTATAGGTCTACAGCTATAGATCTAGAGCTATAGATCTAGAGCTATAGATCTAGAGCTATAGAAAACATCAGAAGGAGAACAGCCTCTACAGAAGATACAAGATTTGAAAATTTAAATTTGGTTTTCAGTAACATTAATAGTAAATGCAGATTCTGCATATTCATGCTATATTTAAACTTTTTCTTAAGTTAATGTTTAAGATAATAATTCATATAAAAAATTAACATTTAATATAATTTATGTTTTGTACATTAAAAATTACACAGTTTGACTTTATTTGGTATTAAATTAATTAATAGCTAACAGCGCTAACTGATCCTGTTCTGTTATTTGTCTCCATGGAGCAGCTTGACCTTATGACCCCTGCAGTTTTCTCTAAGGTCGTTGTTGATGGAGGGTGAACTTAGTTTCCCCCAAATCTTAGCTCCATGTTTGTTCAATGAATAATGAATATTTAGTTCAGGTTTAAGTCACTGGTTTTATTTGCACCCAGTCCTGGTGGAGCTGAGGGGTGTACTTTCTTTCCAGCATGAACATCCAGAACATTCAGGTCCAACATTCTGTTCTTCATCATGTGAGGATGAGCAGCAGCTGCATCTAAATGAGAAATTAGCTGCTTCTCAACAATAACAGCCTCTGCTGCTGAAAACCGGCTTTTCTTCCTCCCTGCTCTCCACACACACACACACACACACACACACACACACACACACACACACACACACACACACACACACACACACACACACACACACACACACACACACCAGCCTCCTCCTCCTCCCTTTGCTGTGCTGCTTCTATAATTCAGATTCTGTCATGCTTGTTCCAGACTGCTGGCTCCAGCCCCCCACCGCCTCCCCTCTTCCTCCTCCTCCTCTTCCTCCTCCTCCTCTTTCTCTCCTGGAGAAGAAAAAAGAAAAAAGCTTTGGAGAGAAAGAAATAAAGCTCTTTGAGGGACAAAGCTGACAGAACCGCACACAGACAAACACAGTGAGAGAAAACTAAATGGAAAATGTTGAAGCTCTCTCTCTCTCTTGGTTTCTCTCTCTCTCTCTCATTAGTTCAGTTTTCTGCTCTCTCTTCATCCCTGGTTCTCATCAGACTCAGGATTTTATTCCTCCTTTTCTTTCATTTAAAACCTCCTGGACCGATTTAACAAACAGGAACTACGTTTCCCATGATGCTGCTGGCCTGGTAATGCTGACCTATGACCTCTGGATGTGAATCAGATAGTGTTGTGGGTCACAGTGAGAGGAGCTGGTTGGTTTCATTCAGCAGCTTTAAAACCTTAAAGTGTAGTTCATGCAGTACTTCGGTCTGCCGGCGGGGGCAGCAGAGAGCTCAGGTGTTGCTCAGATTCACCTGGTTTCCTTCAGCTGCAGATCAAATATGACTGAAAACTATTCATACTTCATAATTTAATGCCTGGACTTTGGGCCTCTGTCTCTTTAAGAAGCTCCTGTTCTTTATGTAAAATCCAGCTTTTATTTTGATATTCTACTTCCGTTTATTGGAGAAATCTGTTTGCATATTAGCTAACATAAATATTTCCTTTGTTATTATTATTTATGTGTATTTTTAATAAAGTTTTCCTCATTCTGTCTCGCTCCAACCAAACATCTGTGAATTAATTTTGTTTATTTTAAACAAAGTCAAGCAGAAGGAAAAATATTCTGTATGAATACAAATCTGAAAAGTGCGGTGTGCATTTTTTCAGCAGGTCAGTCCGGTTGGATTCAGAACGTCTGAGGATTCCCACAGATCCTCAGCTGGATTTAGGCCTGGACTTTGACTAGGCCACTCTAGCCTGTGAATCTGTCTGCATGTTCAGGCTGGTTTATCTCCATCCATGTTCCCGCAGCATGATGCTGCCACCGCCATGTTTCCCTTTGGGTCCTCTCAAACTCAGGATGGTTTCCGTCTCTCATGACTCCAGGTTTTTCCTCAGTGAGGTCAAAGTTCAGACAGTTGGATCATCGGCTCCATCTGGGCCGGCAGCTGCTGGGGAACAACACGTCGGTCCGACTCGGTGGGAATGTTTCTGAGCAGAAACCCGATCCGGAAAGTCCAACAGGAGTAAAACCACAGCAACGGCCTGAAGCGGCGCTGCAGAGACGAAGTTCTCTGAGTCCAAAACGCATCCGTTTTAGAAATGAAACAAGAATCTGGGCTGAGAACCAGAACCAGAACCGGAACCAGAACCGGAATCAGAACCAGAACCAGAACCAGAACCAGAACCGGAATCAGAACCAGAACCAGAACCAGAACCGGAATCAGAACCAGAACCAGAACCAGAACCAGAACCAGAACCGGAATCAGAACCAGAACCAGAACTAGAATCAGAACCAGAACCAGAACCAGAACCAGATGAAACTAAAGTTCTCTTTTCATTTTCAGGTCCGAGTCTCAACCAGAAATCCTGTCAGTGTAAACATTTTAAAATCAAACTCAAAACCCTTCAGAACCAGAACCAGAACCAGGAACATGGACTATCGAGATTAGCCGCAGAGCCTTATGGGTAATCAGGATGAGGCTAACGGTCTGACTGAATCGTTCCTGAACGTCTTCGGGGAACAACAGGAAGTCGGTTCTGATTCTTTTGGACCGTTGGAGCCGATTGTAGCAGTTCATTCACAAACAGACGGCAAAGAAAGAGACGCAGACAAAACTCTTCCTCCTCCTCCTCCTCCTCCTCCTCCTCCTCCTCCTCCTCCTCCTCCTCCTCCTCAGCCCCACTAAGCCTCGCTGTTTCTCCTCCAGCCGCTGATCGGCGCTTCGCTGCTCGCAGCCGGCGGCCTGTCGCCGTTACTCGGCGGCATCGCCATGGAGACCGAGGTCTGAGTAATCATTTGTGCAATGACCCCTATTCTCTGGAGGGACGGGGGGTGAAAACAGAGGAGGAGGAGGAGGAGGAGGAGGAGGAGGAGGAGGAGCCAGAAAAATAAAAACAGGTTTTATTCCGGTTCTGCTTCTACACAACAAACTGGAAAGTTTCATCCGAACTGAGCTTCAGGTCCAGATTATAACAGGACGAACTGAAATGGACCGAAACAAAAAGACAAAACCAGCAGAGAGAGAGAGAGAGAGAGAGAGGAGAGAGAGAGAGAGAGAGAGAGAGGGAGGAGAGAGAGAGAGAGA